>NC_088238.1:9658754-10023754 GCF_036934945.1 Oncorhynchus masou masou | reverse complement strand
TGGATCTGGTATTACAGGTTAATGGAGCTGAATCAGTGGGGTTCCCTCTGTGGATCTGGTATGAGGTTAATGGAGCTGAATCAGTGGGGTTCGTTGTGTGGATCTGGTATTACAGGATAATGGAGCTGAATCAGTGGGGTTCCCTCTGTGGATCTGGTATGAGGTTAATGGAGCTGAATCAGTGGGGTTCGCTGTGTGGATCTGGTATTACAGGATAATGGAGCTGAATCAGTGGGGTTCCCTCTGTGGATCTGGTATTACAGGATAATGGAGCTGAATCAGTGGGGTTCCCTGTGTGGATCTGGTATTACAGGATAATGGAGCTGAATCAGTGGGGTTCGCTGTGTGGATCTGGTATTACAGGTTAATGGAGCTGAGTCAGTGGGGTTCGCTGTGTGGATCTGGTAGGAGGATAATGGAGCTGAGTCAGTGGGGTTCGCTGTGTGTGTCAGCTCCTCTCCCAGTGTGGTGCCTGAGGGCAGAATGGCAGACCAGAAATGCTCCAGTAGTCAGTCAGTCTAGGACGTGCTTGTTCTCCTTCTCTCGCTCTGTGTGGTGCTGTCACAGCCACACAGCTCTTCTTCTCTACCGTCAAACACATGGCATACTGCGGGCGTCCACGTGCTTCCCATCTGAAACACAGGGCATACTGCGGGCGTCCGCATGCTTCCCATCTGAAACACAGGGCATACTGCGGGCGTCCGCAGGCTTCCCATCTGAAACACAGGGCATACTGCGGGCGTCCGCATGCTTCCCATCTGAAACACATGGCATACTGCGGGCGTCCGCAGGCTTCCCACCTGAAACACAGGGCATACTGCGGGCGTCCGCAGGCTTCCCATCTGAAACACAGGGCATACTGCGGGCGTCCGCAGGCTTCCCATCTGAAACACAGGGCATACTGCGGGCGTCCGCAGGCTTCCCACCTGAAAAACAGGGCATACTGCGGGCGTCCGCGTGCTTCCCATCTGAAACAGTTTGTCCATTTATGAGGACGCCATTTTGTGATGGAGAAATATATATTTCTGGAGTTATTTTGGGTGTTTACCAGCTACAGCATCTCAAGATGGACAAACGGTACTATTGCCCTTTTCTTTTCCCCTTCTTGTTTTTCTGGCGAAGGAGGAAGGTATGGCAACGTTGTGTTGCTAGGCGCCAGGAGACTCACGCTGAAGCCTTAAGGCTACTGTGAGGTATCACGGCTTCTCTCTCCTTCTGTAACGTTTACATTCTCGTTCTCTCTTCATCTCCTCCTCCCCTCTATCCCCCCTCCTCCTCTCCTCTATCCCCTCTCCTCCTCTCCTCTATCCCCCTCCTCCTCTCCTCTATCCCCCTCCTCCTCTCCTCTATCCCCCTCCTCCTCTCCTCTCCCTCCCCCTCCTCCTCCTCCCTCTCTATCCCCTCTCCTCCTCTCCTCTATCCCCCTCCTCTCCTCTATCTCCTCCTCCTCTATCCCCCCTCCTCCTCTCCTCTATCCCCCCTCCTCCTCCCCTCTCCTCCTTTCCTCCTCCCCTCTATCCCCTCTCCCCCTCTCCTCCTCCCCTCTATCCCCTCTCCTCTATCCCCCTCTTCCTCCCCCTCCTCCTCCTCTCCTCCCTCCTCCCTCTATCCCCCTCCTCCTCTCCTCTATCCCCTCTCCTCTCTCCTCCTCTATCCCCTCTCCTCCCCCTCTATCTCCTCTCCTCTATCCCCCCTCTATCTCCTCTCCTCTATCCCCTCTCCTCCTCTCCTCTATCCCATCTCCTCCCCTCTATCCCCTCTCCTCTATCCCCTCTCTTCCTCCCCCTCCTCCTCTCCTAGGTTCGTTAACATTCAGCGGCCCCTCCTCCAGTGCTGTCATCACAGGGCAGCAGTCTAATGGTTCCTCCCCCGCGGTTTCCAGTCGGTCTCTCAGCTCCTCTCTCTCCTCTAACAGCGGTAACAACCAGGAATACAGTAGGCAGCTCACAGCTCTCAACTGCTCTGTCAGGGACTGGATCACCAAGCACGTCAACGGAAACCCTCTCTGTGACCTAAACCCCATCTTCAGGGACTATGAAAAGCACCTGGCCAGCATCGATAAGAAGTACGGAGGGACTGGAGCTGCTGTGGTGGTGGACGGAGGCTCAGAGAGCAGTAGCAGAGCAGAGGAACCAGAGGAGAAGCGGGCAGTCAGTACACCACCCTCCTCCAGCACCGCCGGCCCGACCGCCGCGCCCCCGGTGTTCTCCTTCAGTAAGGACAAGGACGGCAGAGCCCCGGTGGACAGCCCAGCCGCTCCTGCTCCGATCCCCGCTGGCATCAGCTTTAGCTTGGGCCAGAAGGGGAACAGCTCAGTGTTGGGGACTCTGAGCACCGGAGGAGCTCCTAGTGTCTCCTCCTCCTCCCTGTTTGGAGGCGCTGCTCCTCCTGCCTTCTCCTTCAGTGGGGCCAAAGCGGAGGCTGCCCCCACCCAGACCACAGGTACAATATGGAGGGTGTTATGTAGGGTACCTGGTGATATGGTGCTGTTAGACCACAGGTACGATATGGAGGGTGTTATGTAGGGTACCTGGTGATATGGTGCTGTTAGACAACAGGTACGATATGAAAGGTGTTATGTATGGAGGGTACCTGGTGATATGGTGCTGTTAGACCACAGGTACGATATGGAGGGTGTTATGTAGGGTACTTGGTGATATGGTGCTGTTAGACCACAGGTACGATATGGAGGGTGTTATGTAGGGTACCTGGTGATATGGTGCTGTTAGACAACAGGTACGATATGGAAGGTGTTATGTATGGAGGGTACCTGGTGATATGGTGCTGTTAGACCACAGGTACGATATGGAGGGTGTTATGTAGGGTACCTGGTGATATGGTGCTGTTAGACAACAGGTACGATATGGTAGGTGTTATGTATGGAGGGTACCTGGTGATATGGTGCTGTTAGACAACATACTCAGAATGTTACCTGGTGATATGGTGCTGCTAGACAACATACTCAGAATGTTACCTGGTGATATGGTGCTGCTAGACAACATACTCAGAATGATACCTGGTGATATGGTGCTGCTAGACAACATACTCAGAATGTTACCTGGTGATATGGTGCTGTTAGTGATAGACAACATACTCAGAATGTTACCTGGTGATATGGTGCTGATAGACAACATACTCAATGTTACCTGGTGATATGGTGCTGATAGTGATAGGCAACATACTCAGAATGTTACCTGGTGATATGGTGCTGCTAGTGATAGACAACATACTCAGAATGTTACCTGGTGATATGGTGCTGTTAGTGATAGACAACATACTCAGAATGTTACCTGGTGATATGGTGCTGTTAGACAACATACTCAATGTTACCTGGTGATATGGTGCTGATAGTGATAGGCAACATACTCAGAATGTTACCTGGTGATATGGTGCTGCTAGTGATAGACAACATACTCAGAATGTTACCTGGTGATATGGTGCTGTTAGACCACAGGTACGATATGAAAGGTGTTATGTATGGAGGGTACCTGGTGATATGGTGCTGTTAGACAACAGGTACGATATGGAGGGTGTTATGTAGGGTACCTGGTGATATGGTGCTGTTAGACAACAGGTACGATATGGAAGGTGTTATGTATGGAGGGTACCTGGTGATATGGTGCTGTTAGACCACAGGTACGATATGGAGGGTGTTATGTAGGGTACCTGGTGATATGGTGCTGTTAGACAACAGGTACGATATGGTAGGTGTTATGTATGGAGGGTACCTGGTGATATGGTGCTGTTAGACAACATACTCAGAATGTTACCTGGTGATATGGTGCTGCTAGACAACATACTCAGAATGTTACTTGGTGATATGGTGCTGCTAGACAACATACTCAGAATGATACCTGGTGATATGGTGCTGCTAGTGATGGACAACATACTCAGAATGATACCTGGTGATGTGGTGCTGCTAGACAACATACTCAGAATGTTACCTGGTGATATGGTGCTGTTAGTGATAGACAACATACTCAGAATGTTACCTGGTGATATGGTGCTGATAGACAACATACTCAATGTTACCTGGTGATATGGTGCTGATAGTGATAGGCAACATACTCAGAATGTTACCTGGTGATATGGTGCTGCTAGTGATAGACAACATACTCAGAATGTTACCTGGTGATATGGTGCTGTTAGTGATAGACAACATACTCAGAATGTTACCTGGTGATATGGTGCTGTTAGACAACATACTCAATGTTACCTGGTGATATGGTGCTGATAGTGATAGGCAACATACTCAGAATGTTACCTGGTGATATGGTGCTGCTAGTGATAGACAACATACTCAGAATGTTACCTGGTGATATGGTGCTGTTAGTGATAGACAACATACTCAGAATGTTACCTGGTGATATGGTGCTGCTAGTGATAGACAACATACTCAGATTGTTACCTGGTGATATGGTGCTGCTAGTGATATACATCATACTCAGAATGTTACCTGGTGATATGGTGCTGTTAGACAACATACTCAGATTGTTACCTGGTGATATGGTGCTGCTAGTGATATACATCATACTCAGAATGTTACCTGGTGATATGGTGCTGCTAGACAACATACTCAGAATGTTACCTGGTGATATGGTGCTGTTAGTGATAGACAACATACTCAGAATGTTACCTGGTGATATGGTGCTGTTAGACAACATACTCAGAATGTTACCTGGTGATATGGTGCTGTTAGACAACATACTCAATGTTACCTGGTGATATGGTGCTGATAGTGATAGGCAACATACTCAGAATGTTACCTGGTGATATGGTGCTGCTAGTGATAGACAACATACTCAGAATGTTACCTGGTGATATGGTGCTGTTAGTGATAGACAACATACTCAGAATGTTACCTGGTGATATGGTGCTGCTAGTGATAGACAACATACTCAGATTGTTACCTGGTGATATGGTGCTGCTAGTGATATACATCATACTCAGAATGTTACCTGGTGATATGGTGCTGTTAGACAACATACTCAGATTGTTACCTGGTGATATGGTGCTGCTAGTGATATACATCATACTCAGAATGTTACCTGGTGATATGGTGCTGCTAGTGATAGACAACATACTCAGAATGTTACCTGGTGATATGGTGCTGCTAGACAACATACTCAGAATGTTACCTGGTGATATGGTGCTGATAGACAACATACTCAGATTGTTACCTGGTGATATGGTGCTGTTAGTGATAGACAACATACTCATAATGTTACCTGGTGATATGGTGCTGCTAGACAACATACTCAGAATGTTACCTGGTGATATGGTGCTAATAGACAACATACTCAGATTGTTACCTGGTGATATGGTGCTGTTAGTGATAGACAACATACTCAGAATGTTACCTGGTGATATGGTGCTGCTAGTGATAGACAACATACTCAGATTGTTACCTGGTGATATGGTGCTGTTAGTGATAGACAACATACTCAGAATGTAACCTGGTGATATGGTGCTGCTAGACAACATACTCAAATTATTACCTGGTGATATGGTGCTGCTAGACAACATACTCAGAATGTTACCTGGTGATATGGTGCTACTAGACAACATACTCAGAATGTTACCTGGTGATATGGTGCTGCTAGACAACATACTCAGAATGTTACCTGGTGATATGGTGCTACTAGACAACATACTCAGAATGTTACCTGGTGATATGGTGCTGCTAGACAACATACTCAGAATGTTACCTGGTGATATGGTGCTACTAGACAACATACTCAGAATGTTACCTGGTGATATGGTGCTACTAGACAACATACTCAGAATGTTACCTGGTGATATGGTGCTGCTAGACAACATACTCAGAATGTTACCTGGTGATATGGTGCTGCTAGACAACACACTCAGAATGTTACCTGGTGATATGGTGCTGCTAGTGATAGACAACATACTCAGAATGTTACCTGGTGATATGGTGCTGTTAGACAACATACTCAGAATGTTACGTGGTGATATGGTGCTGTTAGACAACATACTCAATGTTACCTAGTGATATGGTGCTGCTAGACAACATACTCAGAATGTTAATTGGTGATATGGTGCTGATAGACAACATACTCAGAATGTTACCTGGTGATATGGTGCTGATAGACAACATACTCAGAATGTTACCTGGTGATATGGTGCTGCTAGACAACATACTCAGATTGTTACCTGGTGATATGGTGCTGTTAGACAACATACTCAGAATGTTACGTGGTGATATGGTGCTGTTAGACAACATACTCAATGTTACCTGGTGATATGGTGCTGCTAGTGATAGACAACATACTCAGAATGTTACCTGGTGATATGGTGCTGATAGACAACATACTCAGAATGTTACCTAGTGATATGGTGCTGCTAGTGATAGACAACATACTCACATGCAGGTTTTTAATCCCAGATTAAACCTCTATCAGATCTCACATTCAGGTTTTTAATGCCAGATTAAACCTCTCTAAAATCTCACATTCACGTTTTTAATGTCAGATTAAACCTCTCTAAAATCTCACATTCAGGTTTTTAATCCCAGATATTAAACATCTATTAGAGCTCACATTCAGATTTTTTAATGCCAGATTAAACCTCTCTAAAATCTCACATTCAGGTTTTTAGTCCCAGTGATTTAAATCTCTTTAAAAAAAATCACATTCAAGGACTTAAATCTCTCCATTTTAATCACATCCAAGAGGCTGAGCTCACATGTAAGGTCATTGTGGAAAATAAATAGTGTATTTTGTAAATGTTCTTCGTGTAAAGTGGATTTAGGCCGAATGTTTTTGTTTCATCTGTCCATTTGGTTATCAGAGACTAAAACACAGTGTTGCATGCTCCGTCTCTTCCTTGTCGTCCCGTAGATGAAAACGGGGAGGAGTCGGATGAACCTCCCAAAGTGGAAGTCCAGGAGATTAAGGAGACTGACGCGTTCTACTCCAAAAAGTAGGTCTCCTTTTACAGAAACATTTAAAAGTATGGCTCTATACATCTGTAGGATCTGTCTTCGAATTACCCTATGGGATGTATTATGGGATGCATTATGGGATGCATTATGGGATGCATTATGGGATGCATTATGGGATGCATTATGGGATGCATTATGGGATGCATTATGGGATGCATTATGAGATGCATTATGGCATGCATTATGGCATGCATTATGGGATGCATTATGGGATGCATTATGGGATGCATTATGGGATGCATTATGGGATGCATTATGGGATGCATTATGGGATGCATTATGGGATGCATTATGGCTCACGGTTGACAGACGCTCTTGCAGTGTTATATTTATATTAGAACTGTACAATGGGGGCGGCAGGGTAGCCTAGTGGTTAGAGTGTTGGACTAGTAACCGGAAGGTTGCAAGTTCAAATCCCCGAGCTGACAAGGTACAAATCTGTCGTTCTGCCCCTGAACAGGCAGTTAACCCACTAGGCCGTCATTGAAAATAAGAATTTTGTTCTTCACTGATTTGCCTAGTTAAATAAATGTAAAAAAATATCTATATATTCTTATGCTTATGAAACAGTAAATAAAACAGTGAATTAACTCAATGCGTTTGTATTTGTTACACACGTCCAGTATTTTTCAGAAATCTTCCAAACGATGAACTTGACGTTAGTCGTGTGTGTGTGTGTTCCAGGTGTAAACTGTTCTATAAGAAAGAGACGGAGTTCAAGGAGAAGGGAGTTGGAACGCTGCATCTGAAAACCACCTCAGACGGAAAGACACAGCTGCTAGTCCGCGCTGACACCAACCTGGGTATGTTATTAAACCTGATTAAACCTTATCTAGAGACCGCTGACACCAACCTGGGTATGTTATTAAACCTGATTAAACCTTATCTAGAGACCGCTGACACCAACCTGGGTATGTTATTAAACCTTATCTAGAGACCGCTGACACCAACCTGGGTATGTTATTAAACCTTATTGAACCTTATCTAGAGACCGCTGACACCAACCTGGGTATGTTATTAAACCTTATCTAGAGACTACTGACACCAACCTGGGTATGTTATTAAACCTTATCTAGAGACCGCTGACACCAACCTGGGTATGTTATTAAACCTTATCTAGAGACTACTGACACCAACCTGGGTATGTTATTAAACCTTACCTAGAGACTACTGACACCAGCCTGGGTATGTTATTAAACCTTATCTAGAGACTACTGACACCAACCTGGGTATGTTATTAAATCTTATTAAACCTTACCTAGAGACTGCTGACACCAGCCTGGGTATGTTATTAAACCTTATCTAGAGACTGCTGACACCAGTCTGGGTATGTTATTAAACCTTATCTAGAGACTGCTGACACCAACCTGGGTATGTTATTAAACCTTATCTAGAGACTGCTGACACCAACCTGGGTATGTTATTAAACCTTACCTAGAGACTGCTGACACCAACCTGGGTATGTTATTAAACCTTATCTAGAGACTACTGACACCAGCCTGGGTATGTTATTAAACCTTATCTAGAGACTGCTGACACCAGCCTGGGTATGTTATTAAACCTTACCTAGAGACTACTGACACCAACCTGGGTATGTTATTAAACCTTACCTAGAGACTACTGACACCAACCTGGGTATGTTATTAAATCTTATTAAACCTTACCTAGAGACTGCTGACACCAGCCTGGGTATGTTATTAAACCTGATTAAACCTTACCTAGAGACTACCGACACCAACCTGGGTATGTTATTAAACCTTACCTAGAGACTACCGACACCAGCCTGGGTACGTTATTAAACCTTACCTAGAGACTACCGACACCAGCCTGGGTACGTTATTAAACCTTATTAAACCTTACCTAGAGACTACCGACACCAGCCTGGGTATGTTATTAAACCTTATTAAACCTTACCTAGAGACTACCGACACCAACCTGGGTATGTTATTAAACCTTACCTAGAGACCGCTGACACCAGCCTGGGTATGTTATTAAACCTTATCTAGAGACTACTGACACCAGCCTGGGTATGTTATTAAACCTTACCTAGAGACTGCTGACACCAACCTGGGTATGTTATTAAACCTGATTAAACCTTACCTAGAGACTGCTGACACCAGCCTGGGTATGTTATTAAACCTTATCTAGAGACTGCTGACACCAACCTGGGTATGTTATTAAACCTTACCTAGAGACTGCTGACACCAACCTGGGTATGTTATTAAACCTGATTAAACCTTACCTAGAGACTGCTGACACCAGCCTGGGTATGTTATTAAACCTTATCTAGAGACTGCTGACACCAACCTGGGTATGTTATTAAACCTGATTAAACCTTACCTAGAGACTGCTGACACCAGCCTGGGTATGTTATTAAACCTTATCTAGAGACTGCTGACACCAGCCTGGGTATGTTATTAAACCTTATCTAGAGACTGCTGACACCAGCCTGGGTATGTTATTAAACCTTATTAAACCTTATCTAGAGACTGCTGACACCAGCCTGGGTATGTTATTAAACCTTATCTAGAGACTGCTGACACCAACCTGGGTATGTTATTAAACCTTACCTAGAGACTACTGACACCAGCCTGGGTATGTTATTAAACCTTATTAAACCTTATCTAGAGACTGCTGACACCAGCCTGGGTATGTTATTAAACCTTATCTAGAGACCACTGACACCAACCTGGGTATGTTATTAAACCTTATCTAGAGACCGCTGACACCAGCCTGGGTATGTTATTAAACCTTATCTAGAGACTACTGACACCAACCTGGGTATGTTATTAAACCTTACCTAGAGACTACTGACACCAGCCTGGGTATGTTATTAAACCTTACCTAGAGACTGCTGACACCAGCCTGGGTATGTTATTAAACCTTACCTAGAGACTACTGACACCAACCTGGGTATGTTATTAAACCTTACCTAGAGACCGCTGACACCAGCCTGGGTATGTTATTAAACCTTACCTAGAGACTGCTGACACCAGCCTGGGTATGTTATTAAACCTTACCTAGAGACCGCTGACACCAGCCTGGGTATGTTATTAAACCTTATCTAGAGACCGCTGACACCAGCCTGGGTATGTTATTAAACCTTATCTAGAGACTACTGACACCAGCCTGGGTATGTTATTAAACCTTACCTAGAGACTACTGACACCAGCCTGGGTATGTTATTAAACCTGATTAAACCTTACCTAGAGACTGCTGACACCAGCCTGGGTATGTTATTAAACCTGATTAAACCTTATCTAGAGACCGCTGACACCAGCCTGGGTATGTTATTAAACCTTACCTAGAGACCGCTGACACCAGCCTGGGTATGTTATTAAACCTTATCTAGAGACCGCTGACACCAGCCTGGGTATGTTATTAAACCTTACCTAGAGACTGCTGACACCAGCCTGGGTATGTTATTAAACCTGATTAAACCTTACCTAGAGACTGCTGACACCAACCTGGGTATGTTATTAAACCTTACCTAGAGACTGCTGACACCAACCTGGGTATGTTATTAAACCTTACCTAGAGACTGCTGACACCAGCCTGGGTATGTTATTAAACCTTATTAAACCTTACCTAGAGACTACTGACACCAGCCTGGGTATGTTATTAAACCTTATCTAGAGACCGCTGACACCAGCCTGGGTATGTTATTAAACCTTACCTAGAGACCGCTGACACCAGCCTGGGTATGTTATTAAACCTTATCTAGAGACCGCTGACACCAACCTGGGTATGTTATTAAACCTTATCTAGAGACCGCTGACACCAACCTGGGTATGTTATTAAACCTTATCTAGAGACCGCTGACACCAACCTGGGTATGTTATTAAACCTTACCTAGAGACCGCTGACACCAACCTGGGTATGTTATTAAACCTTATCTAGAGACCGCTGACACCAACCTAGGTATGTTATTAAACCTTATCTAGAGACCGCTGACACCAGCCTGGGTATGTTATTAAACCTTATCTAGAGACTACTGACACCAGCCTGGGTATGTTATTAAACCTTACCTAGAGACTGCTGACACCAACCTAGGTATGTTATTAAACCTTATTAAACCTTACCTAGAGACTACCGACACCAGCCTGGGTACGTTATTAAACCTTACCTAGAGACTACCGACACCAGCCTGGGTACGTTATTAAACCTTATTAAACCTTACCTAGAGACTACCGACACCAGCCTGGGTATGTTATTAAACCTTATTAAACCTTACCTAGAGACTACCGACACCAACCTGGGTATGTTATTAAACCTTACCTAGAGACCGCTGACACCAGCCTGGGTATGTTATTAAACCTTATCTAGAGACTACTGACACCAGCCTGGGTATGTTATTAAACCTTACCTAGAGACTGCTGACACCAACCTGGGTATGTTATTAAACCTGATTAAACCTTACCTAGAGACTGCTGACACCAGCCTGGGTATGTTATTAAACCTTATCTAGAGACTGCTGACACCAACCTGGGTATGTTATTAAACCTTACCTAGAGACTGCTGACACCAACCTGGGTATGTTATTAAACCTGATTAAACCTTACCTAGAGACTGCTGACACCAGCCTGGGTATGTTATTAAACCTTATCTAGAGACTGCTGACACCAACCTGGGTATGTTATTAAACCTGATTAAACCTTACCTAGAGACTGCTGACACCAGCCTGGGTATGTTATTAAACCTTATCTAGAGACTGCTGACACCAGCCTGGGTATGTTATTAAACCTTATCTAGAGACTGCTGACACCAGCCTGGGTATGTTATTAAACCTTATTAAACCTTATCTAGAGACTGCTGACACCAGCCTGGGTATGTTATTAAACCTTATCTAGAGACTGCTGACACCAACCTGGGTATGTTATTAAACCTTACCTAGAGACTACTGACACCAGCCTGGGTATGTTATTAAACCTTATTAAACCTTATCTAGAGACTGCTGACACCAGCCTGGGTATGTTATTAAACCTTATCTAGAGACTACTGACACCAGCCTGGGTATGTTATTAAACCTTACCTAGAGACCGCTGACACCAGCCTGGGTATGTTATTAAACCTTATCTAGAGACCACTGACACCAACCTGGGTATGTTATTAAACCTTATCTAGAGACCGCTGACACCAGCCTGGGTATGTTATTAAACCTTATCTAGAGACCGCTGACACCAACCTGGGTATGTTATTAAACCTTACCTAGAGACCGCTGACACCAGCCTGGGTATGTTATTAAACCTTACCTAGAGACTGCTGACACCAGCCTGGGTATGTTATTAAACCTTACCTAGAGACCGCTGACACCAGCCTGGGTATGTTATTAAACCTTATCTAGAGACCGCTGACACCAGCCTGGGTATGTTATTAAACCTTATCTAGAGACTACTGACACCAGCCTGGGTATGTTATTAAACCTTACCTAGAGACTACTGACACCAGCCTGGGTATGTTATTAAACCTGATTAAACCTTACCTAGAGACTGCTGACACCAGCCTGGGTATGTTATTAAACCTGATTAAACCTTATCTAGAGACCGCTGACACCAGCCTGGGTATGTTATTAAACCTTACCTAGAGACCGCTGACACCAGCCTGGGTATGTTATTAAACCTTATCTAGAGACCGCTGACACCAGCCTGGGTATGTTATTAAACCTTACCTAGAGACTGCTGACACCAGCCTGGGTATGTTATTAAACCTGATTAAACCTTACCTAGAGACTGCTGACACCAACCTGGGTATGTTATTAAACCTTACCTAGAGACTGCTGACACCAACCTGGGTATGTTATTAAACCTTACCTAGAGACTGCTGACACCAGCCTGGGTATGTTATTAAACCTTATTAAACCTTACCTAGAGACTACTGACACCAGCCTGGGTATGTTATTAAACCTTATCTAGAGACCGCTGACACCAGCCTGGGTATGTTATTAAACCTTACCTAGAGACCGCTGACACCAACCTGGGTATGTTATTAAACCTTACCTAGAGACCGCTGACACCAACCTGGGTATGTTATTAAACCTTATCTAGAGACCGCTGACACCAACCTGGGTATGTTATTAAACCTTATCTAGAGACCGCTGACACCAACCTGGGTATGTTATTAAACCTTACCTAGAGACCGCTGACACCAACCTGGGTATGTTATTAAACCTTATCTAGAGACCGCTGACACCAACCTAGGTATGTTATTAAACCTTATCTAGAGACCGCTGACACCAGCCTGGGTATGTTATTAAACCTTATCTAGAGACTACTGACACCAGCCTGGGTATGTTATTAAACCTTACCTAGAGACTGCTGACACCAACCTAGGTATGTTATTAAACCTTATTAAACCTTATCTAGAGACTGCTGACACCAACCTGGGTATGTTATTAAACCTTACCTAGAGACCGCTGACACCAACCTAGGTATGTTATTAAACCTTATTAAACCTTATCTAGAGACTACTGACACCAACCTGGGTATGTTATTAAACCTTACCTAGAGACTACTGACACCAGCCTGGGTATGTTATTAAACCTGATTAAACCTTACCTAGAGACCGCTGACACCAACCTGGGTATGTTATTAAACCTTACCTAGAGACCACTGACACCAACCTGGGTATGTTATTAAACCTTATCTAGAGACCGCTGACACCAACCTGGGTATGTTATTAAACCTTATCTAGAGACTACTGACACCAGCCTGGGTATGTTATTAAACCTGATTAAACCTTACCTAGAGACCGCTGACACCAACCTAGGTATGTTATTAAACCTTACCTAGAGACCGCTGACACCAGCCTGGGTATGTTATTAAACCTGATTAAACCTTATCTAGAGACCGCTGACACCAGCCTGGGTATGTTATTAAACCTTATCTAGAGACTACTGACACCAACCTGGGTATGTTATTAAACCTGATTAAACCTTATCTAGAGACTACTGACACCAACCTGGGTATGTTATTAAACCTTACCTAGAGACCACTGACACCAACCTGGGTATGTTATTAAACCTTATCTAGAGACTACTGACACCAGCCTGGGTATGTTATTAAACCTTATTAAACCTTATCTAGAGACCGCTGACACCAGCCTGGGTATGTTATTAAACCTTATCTAGAGACTGCTGACACCAGCCTGGGTATGTTATTAAACCTTACCTAGAGACTGCTGACACCAGCCTGGGTATGTTATTAAACCTTACCTAGAGACCGCTGACACCAGCCTGGGTATGTTATTAAACCTTACCTAGAGACTACTGACACCAACCTGGGTATGTTATTAAACCTTATCTAGAGACTACTGACACCAACCTGGGTATGTTATTAAACCTTACCTAGAGACCGCTGACACCAGCCTGGGTATGTTATTAAACCTTATCTAGAGACTGCTGACACCAGCCTGGGTATGTTATTAAACCTTATCTAGAGACTACTGACACCAACCTGGGTATGTTATTAAACCTTATCTAGAGACTACTGACACCAACCTGGGTATGTTATTAAACCTTATCTAGAGACTACTGACACCAGCCTGGGTATGTTATTAAACCTTATTAAACCTTACCTAGAGACTACTGACACCAGCCTGGGTATGTTATTAAACCTTATTAAACCTTACCTAGAGACTACTGACACCAACCTGGGTATGTTATTAAACCTTATCTAGAGACTACTGACACCAGCCTGGGTATGTTATTAAACCTTATCTAGAGACTACTGACACCAGCCTGGGTATGTTATTAAACCTTACCTAGAGACTGCTGACACCAGCCTGGGTATGTTATTAAACCTTATCTAGAGACCGCTGACACCAGCCTGGGTATGTTATTAAACCTTATCTAGAGACCGCTGACACCAGCCTGGGTATGTTATTAAACCTTACCTAGAGACTGCTGACACCAGCCTGGGTATGTTATTAAACCTTACCTAGAGACTACCGACACCAGCCTGGGTATGTTATTAAACCTTATCTAGAGACTACCGACACCAGCCTGGGTATGTTATTAAACCTTATCTAGAGACTACCGACACCAGCCTGGGTATGTTATTAAACCTTATCTAGAGACTGCTGACACCAGCCTGGGTACGTTATTAAACCTTATCTAGAGACCGCTGACACCAGCCTGGGTATGTTATTAAACCTTACCTAGAGACTGCTGACACCAGCCTGGGTATGTTATTAAACCTTACCTAGAGACTGCTGACACCAGCCTGGGTATGTTATTAAACCTTATCTAGAGACCGCTGACACCAGCCTGGGTATGTTATTAAACCTTATTAAACCTTACCTAGAGACCGCTGACACCAACCTGGGTATGTTATTAAACCTTACCTAGAGACTGCTGACACCAGCCTGGGTATGTTATTAAACCTTACCTAGAGACCGCTGACACCAGCCTGGGTATGTTATTAAACCTTATCTAGAGACCGCTGACACCAGCCTGGGTATGTTATTAAACCTTATCTAGAGACTACTGACACCAACCTGGGTATGTTATTAAACCTTATCTAGAGACTGCTAACACCAACCTGGGTATGTTATTAAACCTTACCTAGAGACTACTGACACCAGCCTGGGTATGTTATTAAACCTTACCTAGAGACTACTGACACCAGCCTGGGTATGTTATTAAACCTTATCTAGAGACTACTGACACCAACCTGGGTATGTTATTAAATCTTATTAAACCTTACCTAGAGACTGCTGACACCAGCCTGGGTATGTTATTAAACCTTACCTAGAGACTACTGACACCAGCCTGGGTATGTTATTAAACCTTATTAAACCTTATCTAGAGACCGCTGACACCAGCCTGGGTATGTTATTAAACCTTACCTAGAGACTGCTGACACCAGCCTGGGTATGTTATTAAACCTTACCTAGAGACTGCTGACACCAGTCTGGGTATGTTATTAAACCTTACCTAGAGACTACTGACACCAACCTGGGTATGTTATTAAATCTTATTAAACCTTACCTAGAGACTGCTGACACCAGCCTGGGTATGTTATTAAACCTTATCTAGAGACTGCTGACACCAGCCTGGGTATGTTATTAAACCTTATCTAGAGACTACTGACACCAACCTGGGTATGTTATTAAACCTTATCTAGAGACTGCTGACACCAGCCTGGGTATGTTATTAAACCTTACCTAGAGACTGCTGACACCAGTCTGGGTATGTTATTAAACCTTACCTAGAGACTGCTGACACCAGCCTGGGTATGTTATTAAACCTTACCTAGAGACTACTGACACCAACCTGGGTATGTTATTAAATCTTATTAAACCTTACCTAGAGACTGCTGACACCAGCCTGGGTATGTTATTAAACCTTACCTAGAGACTACTGACACCAGCCTGGGTATGTTATTAAACCTTATCTAGAGACCGCTGACACCAACCTGGGTATGTTATTAAACCTTATCTAGAGACTACTGACACCAGCCTGGGTATGTTATTAAACCTTACCTAGAGACTACTGACACCAGCCTGGGTATGTTATTAAACCTTATCTAGAGACCGCTGACACCAGCCTGGGTATGTTATTAAACCTGATTAAACCTTATCTAGAGACTGCTGACACCAGCCTGGGTATGTTATTAAACCTTACCTAGAGACTGCTGACACCAGCCTGGGTATGTTATTAAACCTTATCTAGAGACTACTGACACCAGCCTGGGTATGTTATTAAACCTTATCTAGAGACCGCTGACACCAACCTGGGTATGTTATTAAACCTTATTAAACCTTATCTAGAGACTGCTGACACCAACCTGGGTATGTTATTAAACCTTACCTAGAGACCGCTGACACCAACCTGGGTATGTTATTAAACCTTATCTAGAGACTGCTGACACCAGCCTGGGTATGTTATTAAACCTTATCTAGAGACTACTGACACCAACCTGGGTATGTTATTAAACCTTATCTAGAGACTACTGACACCAACCTGGGTATGTTATTAAACCTGATTAAACCTTACCTAGAGACCGCTGACACCAACCTGGGTATATTATTAAACCTTACCTAGAGACCGCTGACACCAACCTGGGTATGTTATTAAACCTGATTAAACCTTATCTAGAGACTGCTGACACCAGCCTGGGTATGTTATTAAACCTTATTAAACCTTACCTAGAGACTGCTGACACCAGCCTGGGTATGTTATTAAACCTTACCTAGAGACTACTGACACCAGCCTGGGTATGTTATTAAACCTTACCTAGAGACTACTGACACCAGCCTGGGTATGTTATTAAACCTTACCTAGAGACCGCTGACACCAGCCTGGGTATGTTATTAAACCTTACCTAGAGACCGCTGACACCAACCTGGGTATGTTATTAAACCTTATTAAACCTTATCTAGAGACTACTGACACCAGCCTGGGTATGTTATTAAACCTTATTAAACCTTATCTAGAGACTACTGACACCAGCCTGGGTATGTTATTAAACCTTATTAAACCTTACCTAGAGACTACTGACACCAGCCTGGGTATGTTATTAAACCTTACCTAGAGACTGCTGACACCAGCCTGGGTATGTTATTAAACCTTATTAAACCTTACCTAGAGACTGCTGACACCAGCCTGGGTATGTTATTAAACCTTACCTAGAGACTGCTGACACCAGCCTGGGTATGTTATTAAACCTTATTAAACCTTACCTAGAGACTGCTGACACCAGCCTGGGTATGTTATTAAACCTTATTAAACCTTACCTAGAGACCGCTGACACCAGCCTGGGTATGTTATTAAACCTTTCCTTATTAAACCTTATTAATTTTTTCCCTATTAAACCTTATCTAGAGACCTAGACTGTACTCAGTGGTGTGAAAGATACCAACCTCAGTATGTTATTAAAATATAGAACTTTAATTTACTAAGTCTTATTAAACCTTACTGCATTAAACCGTATTAAACCTTACCGTATTAAACCTTACTGCATTAATCCTTACTAAACCTTACTGCATTAAGCCTTATTAAACCGTATTAAACCTTACTGCATTAAACCTTATTAAACCGTATTAAACCTTACTGCATTAAACCTTATTAAACCTTACCGCATTAAGCCTTATTAAACCGTATTAAACCGTATTAAACCTTATTAAACCTTACTGCATTAAGCCTTATTAAACCTTACTGCATTAAGCCTTATTAAACCTTATTAAACCTTACTGCATTAAGCCTTATTAAACCTTACCGCATTAAGCCTTATTAAACCTTACCGCATTAAGCCTTTAAACCTTAAACCTTACCGCATTAAGCCTTATTAAACCTTACTGCATTAAGCCTTATTAAACCTTACTGCATTAAGCCTTATTAAACCTTACTGCATTAAGCCTTATTAAACCTTACTGCATTAAGCCTTATTAAACCTTACTGCATTAAGCCTTATTAAACCTTACTAAACCTTACTGCATTAAGCCTTATTAAACCTTATTAAACCTTACTGCATTAAGCCTTATTAAACCTTATTAAACCTTACTGCATTAAGCCTTATTAAACCTTATTAAACCTTACTGCATTAAGCCTTATTAAACCTTATTAAACCTTACTGCATTAAACCGTATTAAACCTTACCGCATTAAACCGTATTAAACCTTACTGCATTAAGCCTTATTAAACCTTACTGCATTAAACCGTATTAAACCTTACTGCATTAAGCCTTATTAAACCTTACTGCATTACGCCTTATTAAACCTTACTGCATTAAACCGTATTAAACCTTACTGCATTAAACCGTATTAAACCTTACTGTATTAAACCTTATTAAACCTTACTGCATTAAACCGTATTAAACCTTACTGCATTAAGCCTTATTAAACCTTATTAAACCTTACTGCATTAAGCCTTATTAAACCATATTAAACCTTACTGCATTAAGCCTTATTAAACCTTATTAAACCTTACTGCATTAAGCCTTATTAAACCTTACTGCATTAAGCCTTATTAAACCTTATTAAACCTTACTGCATTAAGCCTTATTAAACCTTACTGCATTAAGCCTTATTAAACCTTATTAAACCTTACTGCATTAAGCCTTATTAAGCTTTATTAAACCTTACTGCATTAAGCCTTATTAAACCTTACTGCATTAAACCTTATTAAACCGTATTAAACCTTACTGCATTAAGCCTTATTAAACCGTATTAAACCTTACTGCATTAAACCTTATTAAACCTTACTGCATTAAACCTTATTAAACCTTACTGCATTAAGCCTTAGTAAACCTTACTGCATTAAACCGTATTAAACCTTACTAAACCTTACTGCATTAAGCCTTATTAAACCTTACTAAACCTTACTGCATTAAGCCTTATTAAACCTTATTAAACCTTACTGCATTAAGCCTTATTAAACCTTACTAAACCTTACTGCATTAAACCTTATTAAACCTTACTGCATTAAGCCTTATTAAACCTTACTAAACCTTACTGCATTAAGCCTTATTAAACCTTATTAAACCTTACTGCATTAAGCCTTATTAAACCTTATTAAACCTTACTGCATTAAACCTTATTAAACCTTACTGCATTAAACCGTATTAAACCTTACTGTATTAAACCTTATTAAACCTTACTGCATTAAACCGTATTAAACCTTACTGCATTAAGCCTTATTAAACCTTACTGCATTAAGCCTTATTAAACCTTATTAAACCTTACTGCATTAAGCCTTATTAAACCTTACCACATTAAGCCTTATTAAACCTTACCGCATTAAGCCTTATTAAACCTTACTGCATTAAGCCTTATTAAACCTTACTGCATTAAGCCTTATTAAACCTTACTGCATTAAGCCTTATTAAACCTTACCGCATTAAGCCTTATTAAACCTTATTAAACCTTACTGCATTAAGCCTTATTAAACCTTATTAAACCTTACTGCATTAAGCCTTATTAAACCTTATTAAACCTTACTGCATTAAGCCTTATTAAACCTTATTAAACCTTACTGCATTAAGCCTTATTAAACCTTATTAAACCTTACTGCATTAAGCCTTATTAAACCTTACTGCATTAAGCCTTATTAAACCTTACTGCATTAAACCTTATTAAACCTTACTGCATTAAACCGTATTAAACCGTATTAAACCTTACTGCATTAAGCCTTATTAAACCTTATTAAACCTTACTGCATTAAGCCTTATTAAACCTTATTAAACCTTACTGCATTAAGCCTTATTAAACCTTACTGCATTAAGCCTTATTAAACCTTACTAAACCTTACTGCATTAAGCCTTATTAAACCTTATTAAACCTTACTGCATTAAGCCTTATTAAACCTTATTAAACCTTACTGCATTAAGCCTTATTAAACCTTATTAAACCTTACTGCATTAAGCCTTATTAAACCTTATTAAACCTTACTGCATTAAACCGTATTAAACCTTACCGCATTAAACCGTATTAAACCTTACTGCATTAAGCCTTATTAAACCTTACTGCATTAAACCGTATTAAACCTTACTGCATTAAGCCTTATTAAACCTTACTGCATTACGCCTTATTAAACCTTACTGCATTAAACCGTATTAAACCTTACTGCATTAAACCGTATTAAACCTTACTGTATTAAACCTTATTAAACCTTACTGCATTAAACCGTATTAAACCTTACTGCATTAAGCCTTATTAAACCTTATTAAACCTTACTGCATTAAGCCTTATTAAACCATATTAAACCTTACTGCATTAAGCCTTATTAAACCTTATTAAACCTTACTGCATTAAGCCTTATTAAACCTTACTGCATTAAGCCTTATTAAACCTTATTAAACCTTACTGCATTAAGCCTTATTAAACCTTACTGCATTAAGCCTTATTAAACCTTATTAAACCTTACTGCATTAAGCCTTATTAAGCCTTATTAAACCTTACTGCATTAAGCCTTATTAAACCTTACTGCATTAAACCTTATTAAACCGTATTAAACCTTACTGCATTAAGCCTTATTAAACCGTATTAAACCTTACTGCATTAAACCTTATTAAACCTTACTGCATTAAACCTTATTAAACCTTACTGCATTAAGCCTTATTAAACCTTACTGCATTAAACCGTATTAAACCTTACTAAACCTTACTGCATTAAGCCTTATTAAACCTTATTAAACCTTACTGCATTAAGCCTTATTAAACCTTACTAAACCTTACTGCATTAAGCCTTATTAAACCTTATTAAACCTTACTGCATTAAGCCTTATTAAACCTTACTAAACCTTACTGCATTAAACCTTATTAAACCTTACTGCATTAAGCCTTATTAAACCTTACTAAACCTTACTGCATTAAGCCTTATTAAACCTTATTAAACCTTACTGCATTAAGCCTTATTAAACCTTACTAAACCTTACTGCATTAAACCTTATTAAACCTTACTGCATTAAACCGTATTAAACCTTACTGTATTAAACCTTATTAAACCTTACTGCATTAAACCGTATTAAACCTTACTGCATTAAGCCTTATTAAACCTTACTGCATTAAGCCTTATTAAACCTTATTAAACCTTACTGCATTAAGCCTTATTAAACCTTACCGCATTAAGCCTTATTAAACCTTACCGCATTAAGCCTTATTAAACCTTACTGCATTAAGCCTTATTAAACCTTACTGCATTAAGCCTTATTAAACCTTACTGCATTAAGCCTTATTAAACCTTACTGCATTAAGCCTTATTAAACCTTACCGCATTAAGCCTTATTAAACCTTACCGCATTAAGCCTTATTAAACCTTATTAAACCTTACTGCATTAAGCCTTATTAAACCTTATTAAACCTTACTGCATTAAGCCTTATTAAACCTTATTAAACCTTACTGCATTAAGCCTTATTAAACCTTACTGCATTAAGCCTTATTAAACCTTACTGCATTAAGCCTTATTAAACCTTACTGCATTAAACCTTATTAAACCTTACTGCATTAAACCGTATTAAACCGTATTAAACCTTATTAAACCTTACTGCATTAAGCCTTATTAAACCTTATTAAACCTTACTGCATTAAGCCTTATTAAACCTTATTAAACCTTACTGCATTAAGCCTTATTAAACCTTACTGCATTAAGCCTTATTAAACCTTACTAAACCTTACTGCATTAAGCCTTATTAAACCTTATTAAACCTTACTGCATTAAGCCTTATTAAACCTTATTAAACCTTACTGCATTAAGCCTTATTAAACCTTATTAAACCTTACTGCATTAAGCCTTATTAAACCTTATTAAACCTTACTGCATTAAACCGTATTAAACCTTACCGCATTAAACCGTATTAAACCTTACTGCATTAAGCCTTATTAAACCTTACTGCATTAAACCGTATTAAACCTTACTGCATTAAGCCTTATTAAACCTTACTGCATTACGCCTTATTAAACCTTACTGCATTAAACCGTATTAAACCTTACTGCATTAAACCGTATTAAACCTTACTGTATTAAACCTTATTAAACCTTACTGCATTAAACCGTATTAAACCTTACTGCATTAAGCCTTATTAAACCTTATTAAACCTTACTGCATTAAGCCTTATTAAACCATATTAAACCTTACTGCATTAAGCCTTATTAAACCTTATTAAACCTTACTGCATTAAGCCTTATTAAACCTTACTGCATTAAGCCTTATTAAACCTTACTGCATTAAGCCTTATTAAACCTTACTGCATTAAGCCTTATTAAACCTTATTAAACCTTACTGCATTAAGCCTTATTAAGCCTTATTAAACCTTACTGCATTAAGCTTATTAAACCTTACTGCATTAAACCTTATTAAACCGTATTAAACCTTACTGCATTAAGCCTTATTAAACCGTATTAAACCTTACTGCATTAAACCTTATTAAACCTTACTGCATTAAACCTTATTAAACCTTACTGCATTAAGCCTTATTAAACCTTACTGCATTAAACCGTATTAAACCTTACTAAACCTTACTGCATTAAGCCTTATTAAACCTTATTAAACCTTACTGCATTAAGCCTTATTAAACCTTACTAAACCTTACTGCATTAAGCCTTATTAAACCTTATTAAACCTTACTGCATTAAGCCTTATTAAACCTTACTAAACCTTACTGCATTAAACCTTATTAAACCTTACTGCATTAAGCCTTATTAAACCTTACTAAACCTTACTGCATTAAGCCTTATTAAACCTTATTAAACCTTACTGCATTAAGCCTTATTAAACCTTACTAAACCTTACTGCATTAAACCTTATTAAACCTTACTGCATTAAACCGTATTAAACCTTACTGTATTAAACCTTATTAAACCTTACTGCATTAAACCGTATTAAACCTTACTGCATTAAGCCTTATTAAACCTTATTAAACCTTACTGCATTAAGCCTTATTAAACCATATTAAACCTTACTGCATTAAGCCTTATTAAACCTTATTAAACCTTACTGCATTAAGCCTTATTAAACCTTACTGCATTAAGCCTTATTAAACCTTATTAAACCTTACTGCATTAAGCCTTATTAAACCTTACTGCATTAAGCCTTATTAAACCTTATTAAACCTTACTGCATTAAGCCTTATTAAGCCTTATTAAACCTTACTGCATTAAGCCTTATTAAACCTTACTGCATTAAACCTTATTAAACCGTATTAAACCTTACTGCATTAAGCCTTATTAAACCGTATTAAACCTTACTGCATTAAACCTTATTAAACCTTACTGCATTAAACCTTATTAAACCTTACTGCATTAAGCCTTATTAAACCTTACTGCATTAAACCGTATTAAACCTTACTAAACCTTACTGCATTAAGCCTTATTAAACCTTATTAAACCTTACTGCATTAAGCCTTATTAAACCTTACTAAACCTTACTGCATTAAGCCTTATTAAACCTTATTAAACCTTACTGCATTAAGCCTTATTAAACCTTACTAAACCTTACTGCATTAAACCTTATTAAACCTTACTGCATTAAGCCTTATTAAACCTTACTAAACCTTACTGCATTAAGCCTTATTAAACCTTATTAAACCTTACTGCATTAAGCCTTATTAAACCTTATTAAACCTTACTGCATTAAACCTTATTAAACCTTATTAAACCTTACTGCATTAAACCTTATTAAACCTTACTGCATTAAGCCTTATTAAACCTTACTAAACCTTACTGCATTAAGCCTTATTAAACCTTATTAAACCTTACTTACCTCCAGGTAACATCCTGGTCCAGCCCTCATCAATAACACCCCCCCCCCCTCTCTCTCTCTCTCTCATCCAGGTAACATCCTGTTGAACATCATGGTCCAGCCCTCCATACTCTGTTCCAGGATGGGAAAGAACAACGTGATGGTGATGTGTGTTCCTAACCCTGTCGTGGACCACAACAACCCTACCAACCCTGTCGCCATGCTCATCAGGGTCAAAACAGCAGAGGACGCTGATGAACTACACAACATACTGGAGGAGAAGAAAGCTTAGAGGACGAGCCCCCTGGAGGGGTACAGGCTGGCCCCACTCCTCCCTTCTGCCTATCAACTAACCCCAGGGCCAGTCCTGTACCCCTAGCCACCCCAGGTCCAGTCCTGTACCCCTCCACCCCAGGGCCAGTCCTGTACCCCCCTCCACCCCAGGGCCAGTCCTGTACCCCTAGCCCCTCCACCCCAGGGCCAGTCCTGTACCCCCCTCCACCCCAGGGCCAGTCCTGTACCCCTAGCCCCTCCACCCCAGGGCCAGTCCTGTACCCCCCTCTACCCCAGGGCCAGTCCTGTACCCCTCTACCCCAGAGGGCCAGTCCTGTACCCCTAGCCCCTCCACCCCAGGGCCAGTCCTGTACCCCTCCACCCCAGGGCCAGTCCTGTACCCCCCTCTACCCCAGGGCCAGTCCTGTACCCCTAGCCCCTCCACCCCAGGGCCAGTCCTGTACCCCTAGCCCCTCCACCCCAGGGCCAGTCCTGTACCCCTAGCCCCTCCACCCCAGGGCCAGTCCTGTACCCCTAGCCCCTCCACCCCAGGGCCAGTCCTGTACCCCCCTCTACCCCAGGGCCAGTCCTGTACCCCTAGCCCCTCCACCCCAGGTCATGTTTATTTTAACCCTCTTTATCCTTGCCTGTCTCACTGACAACTGTCCAATCTGGAATGGTCCCTATTCCCTATCTAGTGCACTACTTTAGACCAGGGCCCTATTCCCTATATAGTGCACTACTTTAGACCAACCATGTCATCTGGAACTAGTGAACTACAAAGGGGATAGGAGGACATTTTGTCATGTGATGCCAGAGGGGTCGTCTACAACAAGTTTTATATTCACACACCTGGACTGGACACACCTGGACTAAACTCACCTGTACTAGACACACTGTCACACAGACACACACCTGGACTAGACACACACCTGGACTAGACACACACCTGGACTAGACACACACCTGGACTAGACACACTGTCACACAGACACACACCTGGACTAGACACACACCTGGACTAGACACACTTGGACCAGACACACACCTGGACTAGACACACCTGGACTAGACACGCTGTCACACAGAGACACACCTGGACTAGACACGCTGTCACACAGAGACACACCTGGACTAGACACGCTGTCACACAGAGACACACCTGGACTAGACACGCTGTCACACAGAGACACACCTGGACTAGACACACTGTCACACAGAGACACACCTGGACTAGACACACACCTGGACTGGACACACTGTAACACAGAGACACACCTGGACTAGACACACTCCTGGACTAGACACACACCTGGACTGGACACACTGTAACACAGAGACACACCTGAACTAGACACACTGTAACACAGAGACACACCTGGACTAGACACACCTGGACTAGACACACTAACACAGAGGCACACCTGGACTAGACACACCTGGACTAGACACACTGTAACACAGAGACACACCTGGACTAGACACACCTGGACTAGACACACTGTAACACAGAGACACACCTGGACTAGACACACCTGGACTAGACACACTGTAACACAGAGACACACCTGGACTAGACACACCTGGACTAGACACACTGTAACACAGAGACACACCTGGACTAGACACACCTGGACTAGACACACTGTAACACAGAGACACACCTGGACTAGACACACTGTAACACAGAGACACACCTGGACTAGACACACCTGGACTAGACCCACTGTAACACAGAGACGTACATGTGACCGTTGAAATGTTTTATTTGCATGCGTTGTGTAGCAACACACATTTTTAGTTGTAACATATGGTTGTGTTTATTACTGTGAAAGTCCAACGGGCTCCACTGTCTTGCTCCCGGCAGACATGAGGCTTGTTGAATGCCCCATGTTCATTCATCTTGTTGTGGGGGGGTTCAGTAACATTCCGTCTAATGGAATACTGCTGCTATAGTTTGAGTTAAGAGACGAGAGGGAAGCAGGCTGATGTTTTAAACGGTTGGCGATACCGTGGTTCTTCTGGTTGTGGACAAGAGGAGACCTTTAATTAAAGTGTGGGAGACTAGTATGACGAGGGAGTGTTTTTTTCTTCCTACCTGCTCTCTGTCCAGCTCTCCGAGGATAACTTGAGGAGTTAAACCGTGTTTTGAAAGGGGTGTGTTGATGAGGGTTCATTTCAAATGGCTCACTATTCCCTATCTAGTGCACTATGTAGGGAATAGGGTTCCCCCCCATAGGGCTCTGGTCAAAAGTAGTGCACTATGTAGGGAATAGGGTTCCACCCCATAGGGCCCTGGTCAAAAGTAGTGCACTATGTAGGGAATAGGGTTCCACCCCATAGGGCCCTGGTCAAAAGTAGTGCACTATGTAGGGAATAGGGGGCCATTTTAGCTGCAGACCCTTTTATGTTAATGCAAGACTGGGTCAGTTTTAGCAGATAATCTGAGAACTAGATAAACCCTCCCCTCCCCAACAGCATCTAGTTAGTTCTCACCTTTCACTGCCTAAACCTCGTGTTGTCTGTGTGTTTCTACTGAATGTTTGTTCACATCTTTTTTTTCTTTGTAAGACTGTATTTATTGTAAAAGATAAATGGAAATATGTTGTGCTGAAGTGAGATTCATTATTTTACCTGTCTGAGTAAAAGGACTTCAACTCCCTTCTCTCCTTCGTGGATTTACACTCACTCAAAATGGCCGCCGGTTCACCCATAACTGTGTACCTGTCTGAGTAAAAGGACTCCATCTCCCTTCTCTCCTTCGTGGATTTACACTCACTCAAAATGGCCGCCGGTTCACCCATAACTGTGTACCTGTCTGAGTAAAAGGACTCCAACTCCCTTCTCTCCTTCGTGGAATTACACTCACTCAAAATGGCCGCCGGTTCACCCACAACTGTGTACCTGTCTGAGTAAAAGGACTTCAACTCCCTTCTCTCCCTCGTGGAATTACACTCACTCAAAATGGCCGCCGGTTCACCCACAACTGTGTACCTGTCTGAGTAAAAGGACTTCAACTCCCTTCTCTCCCTCGTGGAATTACACTCACTCAAAATGGCCGCCGGTTCATCCACAACTGTCTCGAAAGGGAATGTCTGCTTCAGTAATTGTCTTTCTTTGGGAATATGTCTCCCTTCACAGCCTCTCAGAGGCATTATAGATATATATTTCTAGAGCTGCTCAAAAGAAGCACACCATTTTGGATGCATGGAGAGGGCCTGTAAGGTCACACAGTCTGTTTTCCACAAGGCATCATCAGTTGGTGTGAAAGGATGCTCAATCCTTCGTCTCTGGGTTTGGTTGTTTCCAAGTGTCCTGTTTGTCTGTCGCTGAGGTGAGGCAATGCAGCCGTCGCCTGTCTGAAACATTTTGTAGTCATTGATTTAAAATGGGGAATAAATTCATCAACAATTCAACGGGTAGCACTTGTTTTTCTTGTCACTGGTGGTCGGCCGGGTACCGCCTGGTGGTCGGCCGGGTACCGCCTGGTGGTCGGCCGGGTACCGCCTGGTGGTCGGCCGGGTACCGCCCGGCGGTCGGCCGGTCGGTCGAACACTGAAATATGTACCAGACTCACTTTAAATACATGTCATACTTAGAAGAAGGGTCTGACCTGGTCTGAAGTAGTGCACTAGGAAGGGAATAGGGTGCCATTTGTCCGGAATAAGAACACTGTGCCTGTGGTGATTGATGACTATAAATGGGCCTGAGGTGAAGAAAAGGCCCCCCTGGTATTCTCTGCATTCATCAGTACAGGAACATGCCCAAACAGAAGAGAAGTGAGACAGAAGAATGGTCCTCATGTAGCGGATGTGAAGCGGCTAGCTTCGTTAGCGGTGGTGCGCGCTAAATAGCGTTTCAATCGGTGACGTCACTTGCTCTGAGACCTTGAAGTAGTAGTTCCCCCTTTGCTCTGCAAGGGCCGCGGCTTTTGTGGAGCGATGGGTAACGATGCTTCAAGGGGTGACAGTTGTTGATGTGTGCAGAGGGTCCCTGGTTCGCGCCCGGGTCGGTGCGAGGGGACGGTCTAAAGTTATACTGTTACACTGACATGCACATTTTACTGTCTGTCCTGATACAGAAACCAAAGTTAAGAAGCGTTGGGATCGGTTGTCGGTGCCACAGCAGCCAGACAGAGATGGGTTCTCTAGTGCCAAGAGAAGCATCACAAACTCAAGTTATCAAATCTGATGCCTCTATCCCAAATGGTGCCCTATTCCCTACATAGTGCACTACCTTTTGATAAATGCACTATATAGGGAGCCATTTGTGATGAGACTATTTAAACAGAGCGGATACATTCAGCCCTCGTATCAACTACACAGCAGTTATAATACCGAGGGGGAGGGGGGGTTCTCTCTACAGCTTTGGACCAGCAGTTATAACACTGAGACGGGGGGGGTTCTCTCTACAGCTTTGGACCAGCAGTTATAACACTGAGACAGGGGGGGGGGTTCTCTCTACAGCTTTGGACCAGCAGTTATAACACTGAGACAGGGGGGGGTTCTCTCTACAGCTTTGGACCAGCAGTTATAACACTGAGACAGGGGGGTTCTCTCTACAGCTTTGGACCAGCAGTTATAATACTGAGACAGGGGGGGGGGGGTTCTCTCTACAGCTTTGGACCAGCAGTTATAATACTGAGACAGGGGGGGGGGTTCTCTCTACAGCTTTGGACCAGCAGTTATAACACTGAGACAGGGGGGTTCTCTCTACAGCTTTGGACCAGCAGTTATAACACTGAGACGGGGGGTTCTCTCTACAGCTTTGGACCAGCAGTTATAACACTGAGACAGGGGGGGGGGGGTCTCTCTACAGCTTTGGACCAGCAGTTATAACACTGAGACAGGGGGGGGGGGGGGTTCTCTCTACAGCTTTGGACCAGCAGTTATAATACTGAGACAGGGGGGGGGGTTCTCTCTACAGCTTTGGACCAGCAGTTATAATACTGAGACAGGGGGGGGGGTTCTCTCTACAGCTTTGGACCAGCAGTTATAATACCGAGACAGGGGAGGGGGGTTCTCTCTACAGCTTCGGACCAGCAGTTGTAATACTGAGACAGGGGGGTTCTCTCTACAGCTTTGGACCAGCAGTTATAATACCGAGACAGGGGGAGGGGGGTTCCCTCTATAGCTTTGGACCAGCAGTTATAATACCGGGTGAGGGGGAGGGGGGTTCTCTCTACAGCTTTGGACCAGCAGTTATAATACTGAGACAGGGGGGGGGGTTTCTCTCTACAGCTTTGGACCAGCAGTTATAATACTGAGACAGGGGGAGGGGGGGGGGGGTTCTCTCTACAGCTTTGGACCAGCAGTCATAACACTGAGACAGGGGGGGGGGTTCTCTCTACAGCTTTGGACCAGCAGTTATAACACTGAGACAGGGGGGGGGGGGTTCTCTCTACAGCTTTGGACCAGCAGTTATAACACTGAGACAGGGGGAGGGGGGGTTCTCTCTACAGCTTTGGACCAGCAGTTATAACACTGAGACAGGGGGAGGGGGGTTCTCTCTACAGCTTTGGACCAGCAGTTATAATACCGAGACGGGGGGGGTTCTCTCTACAGCTTTGAACCAGCAGTTATAATACTGAGACAGGGGGGTTCTCTCTACAGCTTTGGACCAGCAGTTATAATACCGAGACAGGGGGGAGGGGGGGGTTCTCTCTACAGCTTTGGACCAGCAGTTATAATACTGAGACAGGGGGGGGGGTTCTCTCTACAGCTTTGGACCAGCAGTTATAACACTAGGTGGGGGGGGGGGGGGGGGGGGGGTTCTCTCTACAGCTTTGGACCAGCAGTTATAACACTGAGACAGGGGGGGGTTCTCTCTACAGCTTTGGACCAGCAGTTATAATACTGAGACAGGGGGTTCTCTCTACAGCTTTGGACCAGCAGTTATAATACTGAGACAGGGGGGGGGGGTTCTCTCTACAGCTTTGGACCAGCAGTTATAACACTGAGACAGGGGGAGGGGGGTTCTCTCTACAGCTTTGGACCAGCAGTTATAATACTGAGACAGGGGGGGGGGTTCTCTCTACAGCTTTGGACCAGCAGTTATAATACTGAGACAGGGGGGTTCTCTCTACAGCTTTGGACCAGCAGTTATAATACTGAGACAGGGGGGGGGGTTCTCTCTACAGCTTTGAACCAGCAGTTATAATACCGAGACAGGGGGGTTCTCTCTACAGCTTTGGACCAGCAGTTATAACACTGAGACGGGGGGGGGTTCTCTCTACAGCTTTGGACCAGCAGTTATAATACTGAGACAGGGGGGTTCTCTCTACAGCTTTGGACCAGCAGTTATAATACTGAGACAGGGGAGGGGGGGGGGGGGGGGTTCTCTCTACAGCTTTGGACCAGCAGTTATAATACCGAGACAGGGGGAGGGGGGTTCTCTCTACAGCTTTGGACCAGCAGTTATAATACTGAGACAGGGGGGTTCTCTCTACAGCTTTGGACCAGCAGTTATAACACTGAGACAGGGGGGTTCTCTCTACAGCTTTGGACCAGCAGTTATAATACTGAGACAGGGGGGTTTCTCTACAGCTTTGGACCAGCAGTTATAATACTGAGACAGGGGGGGGTTCTCTCTACAGCTTTGGACCAGCAGTTATAACACTGAGACAGGGGGAGGGGGGGTTCTCTCTACAGCTTTGGACCAGCAGTTATAATACTGAGACAGGGGGGGGGGGGGTTCTCTCTACAGCTTTGGACCAGCAGTTATAATACTGAGACAGGGGGGTTCTCTCTACAGCTTTGGACCAGCAGTTATAATACTGAGACAGGAGGGGGGTTCTCTCTACAGCTTTGGACCAGTAGTTATAATACTGAGACAGGGGGGTTCTCTCTACAGCTTTGATCCAGCAGTTATAACACTGAGACAGGGGGGTTCTCTCTACAGCTTTGGACCAGCAGTTATAATACTGAGACAGGGGGGTTCTCTCTACAGCTTTGGACCAGCAGTTATAACACTGAGACAGGGGGGGGGGGGGGGGTTCTCTCTACAGCTTTGGACCAGCAGTTATAACACTGAGACAGGGGGGGGGGGGTTCTCTCTACAGCTTTGGACCAGCAGTTATAATACTGAGACGGGGGGGGGGTTCTCTCTACAGCTTTGGACCAGCAGTTATAATACCGAGACAGGGGGGTTCTCTCTACAGCTTTGGACCAGCAGTTATAATACCGAGACAGGGGGGGGGGTTCTCTCTACAGCTTTGGACCAGCAGTTATAATACTGAGACAGGGGGTTCTCTCTACAGCTTTGGACCAGCAGTTATAATACTGAGACAGGGGGGGGTTCTCTCTACAGCTTTGGACCAGCAGTTATAATACTGAGGGGGGGGTTCTCTCTACAGCTTTGGACCAGCAGTTATAATACTGAGACAGGGGGGTTCTCTCTACAGCTTTGAACCAGCAGTTATAACACTGAGACAGGGGGGGGTTCTCTACAGCTTTGGACCAGCAGTTATAACACTGAGACAGGGGGAGGGGGGGTTCTCTCTACAGCTTTGAACCAGCAGTTATAACACTGAGACAGGGGGAGGGGGGGTTCTCTCTACAGCTTTGGACCAGCAGTTATAATACTAGGGGGGGGGGTTCTCAACTCTCTCCGTCATCTTAACCACAGAGAAGTGGGGAATCTTAGCTAACTTAAACCACAGAGAAGTGGGGAATCTTAACTAACTTAAACCACAGAGAAGTGGGGAATCTTAACTAACCTAAACCACAGAGAAGTGGGGAATCTTAGCTAACTTAAACCACAGAGAAGTGGAGAATCTTAGCTAACTTAAACCACAGAGAAGTGGAGAATCTTAGCTAACTTAAACCACAGAGAAGTGGAGAATCTTAGCTAACTTAAACCACAGAGAAGTGGAGAATCTTAACTAACTTAAACCACAGAGAAGTGGAGAATCTTAGCTAACTTAAACCACAGAGAAGTGGAGAATCTTAGCTAACTTAAACCACAGAGAAGTGGAGAATCTTAGCTAACTTAAACCACAGAGAAGTGGGGAATCTTAGCTAACTTAAACCACAGAGAAGTGGAGAATCTTAGCTAACTTAAACCACAGAGAAGTGGAGAATCTTAGCTAACTTAAACCACAGAGAAGTGGGGAATCTTAACTAACTTAAACCACAGAGAAGTGGGGAATCTTAGCTAACTTAAACCACAGAGAAGTGGAGAATCTTGGCTAACTTAAACCACAGAGATGTGGAGAATCTTAGCTAACTTAAACCACAGAGAAGTGGAGAATCTTAGCTAACTTAAACCACAGAGAAGTGGAGAATCTTAGCTAACTTAAACCACAGAGAAGTGGAGAATCTTAGCTAACTTAAACCACAGAGAAGTGGGGAATCTTAACTAACTTAAACCACAGAGAAGTGGGGAATCTTAGCTAACTTAAACCACAGAGAAGTGGAGAATCTTAGCTAACTTAAACCACAGAGATGTGGAGAATCTTAGCTAACTTAAACCACAGAGAAGTGGAGAATCTTAAACTTAAACCACAGAGAAGTGGAGAATCTTAGCTAACTTAAACCACAGAGAAGTGGAGAATCTTAGCTAACTTAAACCACAGAGAAGTGGAGAATCTTAGCTAACTTAAACCACAGAGAAGTGGAGAATCTTAGCTAACTTAAACCACAGAGAAGTGGAGAATCTTAGCTAACTTAAACCACAGAGAAGTGGAGAATCTTAGCTAACTTAAACCACAGAGAAGTGGAGAATCTTAGCTAACTTAAACCACAGAGAAGTGGAGAATCTTAGCTAACTTAAACCACAGAGAAGTGGAGAATCTTAACTAACTTAAACCACAGAGAAGTGGAGAATCTTAGCTAATTAAACCACAGAGAAGTGGAGAATCTTAGCTAACTTAAACCACAGAGAAGTGGAGAATCTTAAACCACAGAGAAGTGGGGAATCTTAGCTAACTTAAACCACAGAGAAGTGGAGAATCTTAGCTAACTTAAACCACAGAGAAGTGGAGAATCTTAGCTAACTTAAACCACAGAGAAGTGGGGAATCTTAACTAACTTAAACCACAGAGAAGTGGGGAATCTTAGCTAACTTAAACCACAGAGAAGTGGAGAATCTTGGCTAACTTAAACCACAGAGATGTGGAGAATCTTAGCTAACTTAAACCACAGAGAAGTGGAGAATCTTAGCTAACTTAAACCACAGAGAAGTGGAGAATCTTAGCTAACTTAAACCACAGAGAAGTGGAGAATCTTAGCTAACTTAAACCACAGAGAAGTGGAGAATCTTAGCTAACTTAAACCACAGAGAAGTGGAGAATCTTAGCTAACTTAAACCACAGAGATGTGGGGAATCTTAACTAACCTAAATCAACGTTGACTAACAGCTTTACCGTTACATTGAAACAGTCTTAAGTCATGAGGGAACAGAGAGGAGCCCAGTTGAAATACGTCCTTCCTCTCTGGTTTCCTGGAGATAATCACAGAGCGATGTGATTGGAACCAGCATTGTCCAATCCTGGCCCTGCATGTCTAAAGTATTCCAAGAGAGCACTTAGGAAGGCGGGGCTCCGTTCGTTAGCTAATGGGTTTACAACACGGTTTCCTCATTCACACGTTGGCCCTGTTTATACCCGATGCTAACATCTAGCACGTTAGCTTGGTAGAGACCCAGCTCCCTGTGTTAGCTTGGTAGAGACCCAGCTCCCTAGGATACTCTAGACCAGCTGTGGTTTATCAGTAGGATACTCTAGACCAGCTGTGGTTTATCAGTAGACTACTCTAGGCCAGCTGTGGTTTATCGTTAGACTACTCTAGACCAGCTGTGGTTTATCATTAGACTACTCTAGACCAGCTGTGGTTTATCATTAGACTACTCTAGACCAGCTGTGGATTATCATTAGACTACTCTAGACCAGCTGTGGTTTATCATTAGACTACTCTAGACCAGCTGTGGTTTATCAGTTGGATACTCTAGACCAGCTGTGGTTTATCAGTAGGATACTCTAGACCAGCTGTGGTTGTTACCAGTAGGATACTCTAGACCAGCTGTGGTTTATCAGTAGGCTACTCTAGACCAGCTGTGGTTCATCAGTAGGATACTCTAGACCAGCTGTGGTTTATCAGTAGGCTACTCTAGACCAGCTGGGGTTTATCATTAGACTACTCTAGACCAGCTGTGGTTTATCATTAGACTACTCTAGACCAGCTGTGGTTCATCAGTAGGCTACTCTAGACCAGCTGTGGTTTATCAGTAGGCTACTCTAGACCAGCTGTGGTTTATCATTAGACTACTCTAGACCAGCTGTGGTTTATCATTAGACTACTCTAGACCAGCTGTGGTTCATCAGTAGGCTACTCTAGACCAGCTGTGGTTTATCAGTAGGCTACTCTAGACCTGCTGTGGTTTATCAGTAGACTACTCTAGACCAGCTGTGGTTTATCAGTAGGATACTCTAGACCAGCTGTGGTTGTTACCAGTAGGCTACTCTAGACCAGCTGGGGTTCATTAGTAGGATACTCTAGACCAGCTGTGGTTTATCAGTAGACTACTCTAGACCAGCTGTGGTTCATCAGTAGACTACTCTAGACCAGCTGTGGTTCATCAGTAGACTAATCTAGACCAGCTGTGGTTCATCAGTAGGCTACTCTAGACCAGCTGTGGTTCATCAGTAGGCTACTCTAGACCAGCTGTGGTTTATCAGTAGGCTACTCTAGACCAGCTGGGGTTCATCAGTAGGATACTCTAGATCAGCTGTGGTTCATCAGTAGACTAATCTAGACCAGCTGTGGTTGTTACCAGTAGGCTACTCTAGACCAGCTGGGGTTCATCAGTAGGATACTCTAGACCAGCTGTGGTTTATCAGTAGGATACTCTAGACCAGCTGTGGTTTATCAGTAGGCTACTCTAGACCAGCTGTGGTTTATCAGTAGGCTACTCTAGACCAGCTGTGGTTCAGCAGTAGGCTACTCTAGACCAGCTGTGGTTTATCAGTAGGCTACTCTAGACCAGCTGTGGTTTATCAGTAGGATACTCTAGACCAGCTGTGGTTTATCAGTAGGATACTCTAGACCAGCTGTGGTTCAGCAGTAGGCTACTCTAGACCAGCTGTGGTTTATCAGTAGGCTACTCTAGACCAGCTGTGGTTTATCAGTAGGCTACTCTAGACCAGCTGTGGTTTATCAGTAGGATACTCTAGACCAGCTGTGGCTGTTACCAGTTAGATACTCTAGACCAGCTGTGGGTTATCAGTTGGCTACTCTAGACCAGCTGTGGTTCATCAGTAGGATACTCTAGACCAGCTGTGGTTTATCAGTAGGCTACTCTAGACCAGCTGTGGTTGTTACCAGTAGGCTACTCTAGACCAGCTGTGGTTTATCAGTAGGATACTCTAGACCAGCTGTGGTTTATCAGTAGGATACTCTAGACCAGCTGTGGTTCATCAGTAGGCTACTCTAGACCAGCTGTGGTTTATCAGTAGGATACTCTAGACCAGCTGTGGTTCATCAGTAGGATACTCTAGACCAGCTGTGGTTCATCAGTAGGATACTCTAGACCAGCTGTGGTTGTTACCAGTTGGATACTCTAGACCAGCTGTGGTTCATCAGTAGGATACTCTAGACCAGCTGTGGTTTATCAGTAGGCTACTCTAGACCAGCTGTGGTTTATCAGTAGGATACTCTAGACCAGCTGTGGTTTATCAGTAGGATACTCTAGACCAGCTGTGGTTTATCAGTAGGCTACTCTAGACCAGCTGTGGTTTAGCAGTAGGCTACTCTAGACCAGCTGTGGTTTATCAGTAGGATACTCTAGACCAGCTGTGGTTCATCAGTAGGCTACTCTAGACCAGCTGTGGTTTATCAGTAGACTACTCTAGACCAGCTGTGGTTTATCAGTAGGATACTCTAGACCAGCTGTGGTTCATCAGTAGGCTACTCTAGACCAGCTGTGGTTTATCAGTAGGATACTCTAGACCAGCTGTGGTTTATCAGTAGGCTACTCTAGACCAGCTGTGGTTTATCAGTAGGATACTCTAGACCAGCTGTGGTTTATCAGTAGGATACTCTAGACCAGCTGTGGTTGTTACCAGTTAGATACTCTAGACCAGCTGTGGTTCAGCAGTAGGCTACTCTAGACCAGCTGTGGTTTATCAGTAGGATACTCTAGACCAGCTGTGGTTTATCAGTAGGCTACTCTAGTCCAGCTGTGGTTTATCAGTAGGATACTCTAGACCAGCTGTGGTTTATCAGTAGGCTACTCTAGACCAGCTGTGGTTTATCAGTAGGATACTATAGACCAGCTGTGGTTCATCAGTAGGATACTCTAGATCAGCTGTGGTTCATCAGTAGACTAATCTAGACCAGCTGTGGTTGTTACCAGTAGGCTACTCTAGACCAGCTGGGGTTCATCAGTAGGATACTCTAGACCAGCTGTGGTTTATCAGTAGACTACTCTAGACCAGCTCTGGTTTATCAGTAGGATACTCTAGACCAGCTGTGGTTTATCAGTAGACTATTCTAGACCAGCTGTGGTTTATCAGTAGGCTACTCTAGACCAGCTGTGGTTTAGCAGTAGGCTACTCTAGACCAGCTGTGGTTTATCAGTAGACTACTCTAGACCAGCTGTGGTTTATCAGTAGGATACTCTAGACCAGCTGTGGTTTATCAGTAGGCTACTCTAGACCAGCTGTGGTTTATCAGTAGGATACTCTAGACCAGCTGTGGTTCATCAGTAGACTACTCTAGACCAGCTGTGGTTTATCAGTAGGATACTCTAGACCAGCTGTGGTTTAGCAGTAGGCTACTCTAGACCAGCTGTGGTTTATCAGTAGGATACTCTAGACCAGCTGTGGTTTATCAGTAGGCTACTCTAGACCAGCTGTGGTTTATCAGTAGGCTACTCTAGACCAGCTGTGGTTTAGCAGTAGGCTACTCTAGACCAGCTGTGGTTTATCAGTAGACTACTCTAGACCAGCTGTGGTTCAGCAGTAGGCTACTCTAGACCAGCTGTGGTTTATCAGTAGGATACTCTAGACCAGCTGTGGTTTATCAGTAGGCTACTCTAGACCAGCTGTGGTTTATCAGTAGGATACTCTAGACCAGCTGTGGTTTATCAGTAGGCTACTCTAGACCAGCTGTGGTTTATCAGTAGGCTACTCTAGACCAGCTGTGGTTTATCAGTAGGCTACTCTAGACCAGCTGTGGTTTATCAGTAGGCTACTCTAGACCAGCTGTGGTTTATCAGTAGGCTACTCTAGACCAGCTGTGGTTTATCAGTAGGCTACTCTAGACCAGCTGTGGTTTATCAGTAGACTACTCTAGACCAGCTGTGGTTTATCAGTAGGCTACTCTAGACCAGCTGTGGTTTATCAGTAGACTACTCTAGACCAGCTGTGGTTTATCAGTAGGATACTCTAGACCAGCTGTGGTTTATCAGTAGGCTACTCTAGACCAGCTGTGGTTTATCAGTAGGATACTCTAGACCAGCTGTGGTTTATCAGTAGGATACTCTAGACCAGCTGTGGTTTATCAGTAGACTACTCTAGACCAGCTGTGGTTTATCAGTAGGCTACTCTAGACCAGCTGTGGTTTATCAGTAGGATACTCTAGACCAGCTGTGGTTTATCAGTAGGATACTCTAGACCTGCTGTGGTTGTTACCAGTAGACTACTCTAGACCAGCTGCGGTTTAGCAGTAGGCTACTCTAGACCAGCTGCGGTTGTTACCAGTTAGATACTCTAGACCAGCTGTGGTTCAGCAGTAGGCTACTCTAGACCAGCTGTGGTTTATCAGTAGGATACTCTAGACCAGCTGTGGTTTATCAGTAGGCTACTCTAGACCAGCTGTGGTTTATCAGTAGGATACTCTAGACCAGCTGTGGTTTATCAGTAGGATACTCTAGACCAGCTGTGGTTTATCAGTAGGATACTCTAGACCAGCTGTGGTTCATCAGTAGGCTACTCTAGACCAGCTGTGGTTTATCAGTAGGATACTCTAGACCAGCTGTGGTTCATCAGTAGGATACTCTAGACCAGCTGTGGTTCATCAGTAGGATACTCTAGACCAGCTGTGGTTGTTACCAGTTGGATACTCTAGACCAGCTGTGGTTTATCAGTAGGATACTCTAGACCAGCTGTGGTTTATCAGTAGGCTACTCTAGACCAGCTGTGGTTTACCAGTTGGATACTCTAGACCAGCTGTGGTTTATCAGTAGGATACTCTAGACCAGCTGTGGTTCATCAGTAGGCTACTCTAGACCAGCTGTGGTTTATCAGTAGACTACTCTAGACCAGCTGTGGTTTATCAGTAGGATACTCTAGACCAGCTGTGGTTCATCAGTAGGCTACTCTAGACCAGCTGTGGTTTATCAGTAGACTACTCTAGACCAGCTGTGGTTTATCAGTAGGCTACTCTAGACCAGCTGTGGTTTATCAGTAGGATACTCTAGACCTGCTGTGGTTGTTACCAGTAGACTACTCTAGACCAGCTGCGGTTTAGCAGTAGGATACTCTAGACCAGCTGCGGTTGTTACCAGTTAGATACTCTAGACCAGCTGTGGTTCAGCAGTAGGCTACTCTAGACCAGCTGTGGTTTATCAGTAGGCTACTCTAGACCAGCTGTGGTTGTTACCAGTAGGCTACTCTAGACCAGCTGTGGTTTATCAGTAGGATACTCTAGACCAGCTGTGGCTGTTACCAGTTAGATACTCTAGACCAGCTGTGGGTAATCAGTTGGCTACTCTAGACCAGCTGTGGTTTATCAGTAGGATACTCTAGACCAGCTGTGGTTTATCAGTAGGATACTCTAGACCAGCTGTGGTTCATCAGTAGGCTACTCTAGACCAGCTGTGGTTCATCAGTAGGATACTCTAGACCAGCTGTGGTTGTTACCAGTTGGATACTCTAGACCAGCTGTGGTTCATCAGTAGGATACTCTAGACCAGCTGTGGTTTATCAGTAGGCTACTCTAGACCAGCTGTGGTTTATCAGTAGGATACTCTAGACCAGCTGTGGTTTATCAGTAGGCTACTCTAGACCAGCTGTGGTTCATCAGTAGGCTACTCTAGACCAGCTGTGGTTTATCAGTAGGATACTCTAGACCAGCTGTGGTTCATCAGTAGGATACTCTAGACCAGCTGTGGTTTATCAGTAGGCTACTCTAGACCAGCTGTGGTTTACCAGTTGGATAGTCTAGACCAGCTGTGGTTTATCAGTAGGATACTCTAGACCAGCTGTGGTTTACCAGTTGGATACTCTAGACCAGCTGTGGTTTATCAGTAGGCTACTCTAGACCAGCTGTGGTTTACCAGTTGGATACTCTAGACCAGCTGTGGTTTATCAGTAGGCTACTCTAGACCAGCTGTGGTTTACCAGTTGGATACTCTAGACCAGCTGTGGTTTACCAGTTGGATACTCTAGACCAGCTGTGGTTTATCAGTAGGATACTCTAGACCAGCTGTGGTTCATCAGTAGGCTACTCTAGACCAGCTGTGGTTTATCAGTAGGATACTCTAGACCAGCTGTGGTTCATCAGTAGGATACTCTAGACCAGCTGTGGTTTATCAGTAGGCTACTCTAGACCAGCTGTGGTTTACCAGTTGGATACTCTTGACCAGCTGTGGTTTATCAGTAGGATACTCTAGACCAGCTGTGGTTCATCAGTAGGCTACTCTAGACCAGCTGTGGTTTATCAGTAGACTACTCTAGACCAGCTGTGGTTTATCAGTAGGCTACTCTAGACCAGCTGTGGTTTATCAGTAGGATACTCTAGACCAGCTGTGGTTGTTACCAGTTAGATACTCTAGACCAGCTGTGGTTCAGCAGTAGGCTACTCTAGACCAGCTGTGGTTTATCAGTAGGATACTCTAGACCAGCTGTGGTTTATCAGTAGGCTACTCTAGACCAGCTGTGGTTTATCAGTAGGCTACTCTAGACCAGCTGTGGTTTATCAGTAGGCGACTCTAGACCAGCTGTGGTTTATCAGTAGGCTACTCTAGACCAGCTGTGGTTCATCAGTAGGATACTCTAGATCAGCTGTGGTTCATCAGTAGACTAATCTAGACCAGCTGTGGTTGTTACCAGTAGGCTACTCTAGACCAGCTGGGGTTCATCAGTAGGATACTCTAGACCAGCTGTGGTTTATCAGTAGGATACTCTAGACCAGCTGTGGTTTATCAGTAGACTACTCTAGACCAGCTCTGGTTTATCAGTAGGATACTCTAGACCAGCTGTGGTTTATCAGTAGACTACTCTAGACCAGCTGTGGTTTATCAGTAGGCTACTCTAGACCAGCTGTGGTTTATCAGTAGGATACTCTAGACCAGCTGTGGTTTAGCAGTAGGCTACTCTAGACCAGCTGTGGTTCATCAGTAGGATACTCTAGACCAGCTGTGGTTTATCAGTAGGCTACTCTAGACCAGCTGTGGTTTATCAGTAGGATACTCTAGACCAGCTGTGGCTGTTACCAGTTAGATACTCTAGACCAGCTGTGGGTTATCAGTTGGCTACTCTAGACCAGCTGTGGTTTATCAGTAGGATACTCTAGACCAGCTGTGGTTTATCAGTAGGCTACTCTAGACCAGCTGTGGTTTATCAGTAGGATACTCTAGACCAGCTGTGGTTCATCAGTAGGCTACTCTAGACCAGCTGTGGTTTATCAGTAGGATACTCTAGACCAGCTGTGGTTCATCAGTAGGATACTCTAGACCAGCTGTGGTTCATCAGTAGGATACTCTAGACCAGCTGTGGTTGTTACCAGTTGGATACTCTAGACCAGCTGTGGTTTATCAGTAGGATACTCTAGACCAGCTGTGGTTTATCAGTAGGCTACTCTAGACCAGCTGTGGTTTATCAGTAGGATACTCTAGACCAGCTGTGGTTCATCAGTAGGCTACTCTAGACCAGCTGTGGTTTATCAGTAGGATACTCTAGACCAGCTGTGGTTCATCAGTAGGCTACTCTAGACCAGCTGTGGTTTATCAGTAGACTACTCTAGACCAGCTGTGGTTTATCAGTAGGATACTCTAGACCAGCTGTGGTTCATCAGTAGGCTACTCTAGACCAGCTGTGGTTTATCAGTAGACTACTCTAGACCAGCTGTGGTTTATCAGTAGGCTACTCTAGACCAGCTGTGGTTTATCAGTAGGATACTCTAGACCAGCTGTGGTTGTTACCAGTTAGATACTCTAGACCAGCTGTGGTTCAGCAGTAGGCTACTCTAGACCAGCTGTGGTTTATCAGTAGGATACTCTAGACCAGCTGTGGTTTATCAGTAGGCTACTCTAGACCAGCTGTGGTTTATCAGTAGGCTACTCTAGACCAGCTGTGGTTTATCAGTAGGCTACTCTAGACCAGCTGTGGTTTATCAGTAGGCTACTCTAGACCAGCTGTGGTTCATCAGTAGGATACTCTAGATCAGCTGTGGTTCATCAGTAGACTAATCTAGACCAGCTGTGGTTGTTACCAGTAGGCTACTCTAGACCAGCTGGGGTTCATCAGTAGGATACTATAGACCAGCTGTGGTTTATCAGTAGGATACTCTAGACCAGCTGTGGTTTATCAGTAGGCTACTCTAGACCAGCTGTGGTTTATCAGTAGGATACTCTAGACCAGCTGTGGTTTATCAGTAGGATACTCTAGACCTGCTGTGGTTGTTACCAGTAGACTACTCTAGACCAGGTGCGGTTTAGCAGTAGGATACTCTAGACCAGCTGCGGTTGTTACCAGTTAGATACTCTAGACCAGCTGTGGTTCAGCAGTAGGCTACTCTAGACCAGCTGTGGTTTATCAGTAGGCTACTCTAGACCAGCTGTGGTTGTTACCAGTAGGCTACTCTAGACCAGCTGTGGTTTATCAGTAGGATACTCTAGACCAGCTGTGGCTGTTACCAGTTAGATACTCTAGACCAGCTGTGGGTAATCAGTTGGCTACTCTAGACCAGCTGTGGTTTATCAGTAGGATACTCTAGACCAGCTGTGGTTTATCAGTAGGATACTCTAGACCAGCTGTGGTTCATCAGTAGGCTACTCTAGACCAGCTGTGGTTCATCAGTAGGATACTCTAGACCAGCTGTGGTTGTTACCAGTTGGATACTCTAGACCAGCTGTGGTTCATCAGTAGGATACTCTAGACCAGCTGTGGTTTATCAGTAGGCTACTCTAGACCAGCTGTGGTTTATCAGTAGGATACTCTAGACCAGCTGTGGTTTATCAGTAGGCTACTCTAGACCAGCTGTGGTTTACCAGTTGGATACTCTAGACCAGCTGTGGTTTATCAGTAGGATACTCTAGACCAGCTGTGGTTCATCAGTAGGCTACTCTAGACCAGCTGTGGTTTATCAGTAGGATACTCTAGACCAGCTGTGGTTCATCAGTAGGATACTCTAGACCAGCTGTGGTTTATCAGTAGGCTACTCTAGACCAGCTGTGGTTTACCAGTTGGATACTCTAGACCAGCTGTGGTTTACCAGTAGGCTACTCTAGACCAGCTGGTTGTTCATCAGTAGGATACTCTAGACCAGCTGTGGTTTATCAGTAGACTACTCTAGACCAGCTCTGGTTTATCAGTAGGATACTCTAGACCAGCTGTGGTTCATCAGTAGGCTACTCTAGACCAGCTGTGGTTTATCAGTAGACTACTCTAGACCAGCTGTGGTTTATCAGTAGGATACTCTAGACCAGCTGTGGTTCATCAGTAGGCTACTCTAGACCAGCTGTGGTTTATCAGTAGACTACTCTAGACCAGCTGTGGTTTATCAGTAGGCTACTCTAGACCAGCTGTGGTTTATCAGTAGGATACTCTAGACCAGCTGTGGTTGTTACCAGTTAGATACTCTAGACCAGCTGTGGTTCAGCAGTAGGCTACTCTAGACCAGCTGTGGTTTATCAGTAGGCTACTCTAGACCAGCTGTGGTTTATCAGTAGACTACTCTAGACCAGCTGTGGTTTATCAGTAGGCTACTCTAGACCAGCTGTGGTTTATCAGTAGGATACTCTAGACCAGCTGTGGTTGTTACCAGTTAGATACTCTAGACCAGCTGTGGTTCAGCAGTAGGCTACTCTAGACCAGCTGTGGTTTATCAGTAGGCTACTCTAGACCAGCTGTGGTTTATCAGTAGGCTACTCTAGACCAGCTGTGGTTCATCAGTAGGCTACTCTAGACCAGCTGTGGTTTATCAGTAGACTACTCTAGACCAGCTGTGGTTTATCAGTAGGCTACTCTAGACCAGCTGTGGTTTATCAGTAGGATACTCTAGACCAGCTGTGGTTGTTACCAGTTAGATACTCTAGACCAGCTGTGGTTCAGCAGTAGGCTACTCTAGACCAGCTGTGGTTTATCAGTAGGATACTCTAGACCAGCTGTGGTTTATCAGTAGGATACTCTAGACCAGCTGTGGTTTATCAGTAGGCTACTCTAGACCAGCTGTGGTTTATCAGTAGGCTACTCTAGACCAGCTGTGGTTCATCAGTAGGCTACTCTAGACCAGCTGTGGTTTATCAGTAGACTACTCTAGACCAGCTGGGGTTCATCAGTAGGATACTATAGACCAGCTGTGGTTTATCAGTAGGATACTCTAGACCAGCTGTGGTTTATCAGTAGGCTACTCTAGACCAGCTGTGGTTTATCAGTAGGATACTCTAGACCAGCTGTGGTTTATCAGTAGGATACTCTAGACCTGCTGTGGTTGTTACCAGTAGACTACTCTAGACCAGCTGCGGTTTAGCAGTAGGATACTCTAGACCAGCTGCGGTTGTTACCAGTTAGATACTCTAGACCAGCTGTGGTTGTTACCAGTAGGCTACTCTAGACCAGCTGTGGTTTATCAGTAGGATACTCTAGACCAGCTGTGGCTGTTACCAGTTAGATACTCTAGACCAGCTGTGGGTAATCAGTTGGCTACTCTAGACCAGCTGTGGTTTATCAGTAGGATACTCTAGACCAGCTGTGGTTTATCAGTAGGATACTCTAGACCAGCTGTGGTTCATCAGTAGGCTACTCTAGACCAGCTGTGGTTCATCAGTAGGATACTCTAGACCAGCTGTGGTTGTTACCAGTTGGATACTCTAGACCAGCTGTGGTTCATCAGTAGGATACTCTAGACCAGCTGTGGTTTATCAGTAGGCTACTCTAGACCAGCTGTGGTTTATCAGTAGGATACTCTAGACCAGCTGTGGTTTATCAGTAGGCTACTCTAGACCAGCTGTGGTTTACCAGTTGGATAAATCAAATCAAATCAAATTTATTTATATAGCCCTTCGTACATCAGCTGATATCTCAAAGTGCTGTACAGAAACCCAGCCTAAAACCCCAAACAGCAAGCAATGCAGGTGTAGAAGCACGGTGGCTAGGAAAAACTCCCTAGAAAAGCCAAAACCTAGGAAGAAACCTAGAGAGGAACCAGGCTATGTGGGGTGGCCAGTCCTCTTCTGGCTGTGCCGGGTAGAGATTATAACAGAACATGGCCAAGATGTTCAAATGTTCATAAATGACCAGCATGGTCGAATAATAATAAGGCAGAACAGTTGAAACTGGAGCAGCAGCACGGCCAGGTGGACTGGGGACAGCAAGGAGTCATCATGTCAAGTAGTCCTGGGGCATGGTCCTAGGGCCGCGGTTCAGTTGAAACTGGAGCAGCAGCACGGCCAGGTGGACTGGGGACAGCAAGGAGTCATCATGTCAGGTAGTCCTGGGGCATGGTCCTAGGGCTCAGGTCCTCCGAGAGAGAGAAGGAGAGAATTAGAGAACGCACACTTAGATTCACACAGGACACCGAATTGGACAGGAGAAGTACTCCAGATATAACAAACTGACCCCAGCCCCCCGACACATAAACTACTGCAGCATAAATACTGAAGGCTGAGACAGGAGGGGTCAGGAGACACTGTGGCCCCACCCGAGGACACCCCCGGACAGGGCCAAACAGGAAGGATATAACCCCACCCACTATGCCAAAGCACAGCCCCCACACCACTGGAGGGATATCTTCAACCACCAACTTACCATCCTGAGACAAAGCTGAGTATAGCCCGCAAAGATCTCCGCCACGGCACAACCCAAGGGGGGGGGGGCGCCAACCCAGACAGGATGACCACATCAGTGAATCAACCCACTCAGGTGACGCACCCCCTCAGGGACGGCATGAGAGAGCCCCAGCAAGCCAGTGACTCAGCCCCTGTAATAGGGTTAGAGGCAGAGAATCCCAGTGGAAAGAGGGGAACCGGCCAGGCAGAGACAGCAAGGGTGGTTCGTTGCTCCAGAGCCTTTCCGTTCACCTTCCCACTCCTGGGCCAGACTACACTCAATCATATGACCCACTGAAGAGATGAGTCTTCAGTAAAGACTTAAAGGTTGAGACCGAGTTTGCGTCTCTGACATGGGTAGGCAGACCGTTCCATAAAAATGGAGCTCTATAGGAGAAAGCCCTGCCTCCAGCTGTTTGCTTAGAAATTCTAGGGACAATTAGGAGGCCTGCGTCTTGTGACCGTAGCGTACGTGTAGGTATGTACGGCAGGACCAAATCAGAGAGATAGGTAGGAGCAAGCCCATGCAATGCTTTGTAGGTTAGCAGTAAAACCTTGAAATCAGCCCTTGCTTTGACAGGAAGCCAGTGTAGGGAGGCTAGCACTGGAGTAATATGATCAAATTTTTTGGTTCTAGTCAGGATTCTAGCAGCCGTATTTAGCACTAACTGAAGTTTATTTAGTGCTTTATCCGGGTAGCCGGAAAGTAGAGCATTGCAGTAGTCTAACCTAGAAGTGACAAAAGCATGGATTAATTTTTCTGCATCATTTTTGGACAGAAAGTTTCTGATTTTTGCAATGTTACGTAGATGGAAAAAAGCTGTCCTTGAAATGGTCTTGATATGTTCTTCAAAAGAGAGATCAGGGTCCAGAGTAACGCCGAGGTCCTTCACAGTTTTATTTGAGATGACTGTACAACCATTAAGATTAATTGTCAGATTCAACAGAAGATCTCTTTGTTTCTTGGGACCTAGAACAAGCATCTCTGTTTTATCCGAGTTTAAAAGTAGAAAGTTTGCTGCCATCCACTTCCTTATGTCTGAAACACATGCTTCTAGCGAGAAGGATACTCTAGACCAGCTGTGGTTTATCAGTAGGATACTCTAGACCAGCTGTGGTTCATCAGTAGGCTACTCTAGACCAGCTGTGGTTTATCAGTAGGATACTCTAGACCAGCTGTGGTTCATCAGTAGGATACTCTAGACCAGCTGTGGTTTATCAGTAGGCTACTCTAGACCAGCTGTGGTTTACCAGTTGGATACTCTAGACCAGCTGTGGTTTACCAGTAGGCTACTCTAGACCAGCTGGGGTTCATCAGTAGGATACTCTAGACCAGCTGTGGTTTATCAGTAGACTACTCTAGACCAGCTCTGGTTTATCAGTAGGATACTCTAGACCAGCTGTGGTTCATCAGTAGGCTACTCTAGACCAGCTGTGGTTTATCAGTAGACTACTCTAGACCAGCTGTGGTTTATCAGTAGGATACTCTAGACCAGCTGTGGTTCATCAGTAGGCTACTCTAGACCAGCTGTGGTTTATCAGTAGACTACTCTAGACCAGCTGTGGTTTATCAGTAGGCTACTCTAGACCAGCTGTGGTTTATCAGTAGGCTACTCTAGACCAGCTGTGGTTCATCAGTAGGCTACTCTAGACCAGCTGTGGTTTATCAGTAGGCTACTCTAGACCAGCTGTGGTTTATCAGTAGGCTACTCTAGACCAGCTGTGGTTTATCAGTAGGCTACTCTAGACCAGCTGTGGTTCATCAGTAGGATACTCTAGATCAGCTGTGGTTCATCAGTAGACTAATCTAGACCAGCTGTGGTTGTTACCAGTAGGCTACTCTAGACCAGCTGGGGTTCATCAGTAGGATACTCTAGACCAGCTGTGGTTTATCAGTAGACTACTCTAGACCAGCTCTGGTTTATCAGTAGGATACTCTAGACCAGCTGTGGTTTATCAGTAGACAACTCTAGACCAGCTGTGGTTTATCAGTAGGCTACTCTAGACCAGCTGTGGTTTAGCAGTAGGCTACTCTAGACCAGCTGTGGTTTATCAGTAGGATACTCTAGACCAGCTGTGGTTTATCAGTAGACTACTCTAGACCAGCTGTGGTTCATCAGTAGGATACTCTAGACCAGCTGTGGTTTATCAGTAGACTACTCTAGACCAGCTGTGGTTCATCAGTAGGATACTCTAGACCAGCTGTGGTTTATAAGTAGACTACTCTAGACCAGCTGTGGTTGTTACCAGTTAGATACTCTAGACCAGCTGTGGTTCAGCAGTAGGCTACTCTAGACCAGCTGTGGTTTATCAGTAGGATACTCTAGACCTGCTGTGGTTGTTACCAGTAGACTACTCTAGACCAGCTGCGGTTTAGCAGTAGGATACTCTAGACCAGCTGGGGTTCATCAGTAGGATACTCTAGACCAGCTGGGGTTCATCAGTAGGATACTCTAGACCAGCTGTGGTTTATCAGTAGGATACTCTAGACCAGCTGTGGTTTATCAGTAGGATACTCTAGACCTGCTGTGGTTGTTACCAGTAGACTACTCTAGACCAGCTGCGGTTTAGCAGTAGGATACTCTAGACCAGCTGCGGTTGTTACCAGTTAGATACTCTAGACCAGCTGTGGTTCATCAGTAGGATACTCTAGACCAGCTGTGGTTTATCAGTAGGATACTCTAGACCAGCTGTGGTTTATCAGTAGGATACTCTAGACCTGCTGTGGTTGTTACCAGTAGACTACTCTAGACCAGCTGCGGTTTAGCAGTAGGATACTCTAGACCAGCTGTGGTTTATCAGTAGGATACTCTAGACCAGCTGGGGTTCATCAGTAGGATACTCTAGACCAGCTGTGGTTTATCAGTAGGATACTCTAGACCAGCTCTGGTTTATCAGTAGGATACTCTAGACCAGCTGTGGTTTATCAGTAGACTACTCTAGACCAGCTGTGGTTTATCAGTAGGCTACTCTAGACCAGCTGTGGTTTATCAGTAGGATACTCTAGACCAGCTGTGGTTTAGCAGTAGGCTACTCTAGACCAGCTGTGGTTCATCAGTAGGATACTCTAGACCAGCTGTGGTTTATCAGTAGGCTACTCTAGACCAGCTGTGGTTTATCAGTAGGATACTCTAGACCAGCTGTGGTTTATCAGTAGACTACTCTAGACCAGCTCTGGTTTATCAGTAGGATACTCTAGACCAGCTGTGGTTTATCAGTAGACTACTCTAGACCAGCTGTGGTTTATCAGTAGGCTACTCTAGACCAGCTGTGGTTTATCAGTAGGATACTCTAGACCAGCTGTGGTTTAGCAGTAGGCTACTCTAGACCAGCTGTGGTTCATCAGTAGGATACTCTAGACCAGCTGTGGTTTATCAGTAGGCTACTCTAGACCAGCTGTGGTTTATCAGTAGGATACTCTAGACCAGCTGTGGCTGTTACCAGTTAGATACTCTAGACCAGCTGTGGGTTATCAGTTGGCTACTCTAGACCAGCTGTGGTTTATCAGTAGGATACTCTAGACCAGCTGTGGTTTATCAGTAGGCTACTCTAGACCAGCTGTGGTTTATCAGTAGGATACTCTAGACCAGCTGTGGTTCATCAGTAGGCTACTCTAGACCAGCTGTGGTTTATCAGTAGGATACTCTAGACCAGCTGTGGTTCATCAGTAGGATACTCTAGACCAGCTGTGGTTCATCAGTAGGATACTCTAGACCAGCTGTGGTTGTTACCAGTTGGATACTCTAGACCAGCTGTGGTTTATCAGTAGGATACTCTAGACCAGCTGTGGTTTATCAGTAGGCTACTCTAGACCAGCTGTGGTTTATCAGTAGGATACTCTAGACCAGCTGTGGTTCATCAGTAGGCTACTCTAGACCAGCTGTGGTTTAGCAGTAGGCTACTCTAGACCAGCTGTGGTTTATCAGTAGGATACTCTAGACCAGCTGTGGTTTATCAGTAGACTACTCTAGACCAGCTGTGGTTCATCAGTAGGATACTCTAGACCAGCTGTGGTTTATCAGTAGACTACTCTAGACCAGCTGTGGTTCATCAGTAGGATACTCTAGACCAGCTGTGGTTTATAAGTAGACTACTCTAGACCAGCTGTGGTTGTTACCAGTTAGATACTCTAGACCAGCTGTGGTTCAGCAGTAGGCTACTCTAGACCAGCTGTGGTTTATCAGTAGGATACTCTAGACCTGCTGTGGTTGTTACCAGTAGACTACTCTAGACCAGCTGCGGTTTAGCAGTAGGATACTCTAGACCAGCTGGGGTTCATCAGTAGGATACTCTAGACCAGCTGGGGTTCATCAGTAGGATACTCTAGACCAGCTGTGGTTTATCAGTAGGATACTCTAGACCAGCTGTGGTTTATCAGTAGGATACTCTAGACCTGCTGTGGTTGTTACCAGTAGACTACTCTAGACCAGCTGCGGTTTAGCAGTAGGATACTCTAGACCAGCTGCGGTTGTTACCAGTTAGATACTCTAGACCAGCTGTGGTTCATCAGTAGGATACTCTAGACCAGCTGTGGTTTATCAGTAGGATACTCTAGACCAGCTGTGGTTTATCAGTAGGATACTCTAGACCTGCTGTGGTTGTTACCAGTAGACTACTCTAGACCAGCTGCGGTTTAGCAGTAGGATACTCTAGACCAGCTGTGGTTTATCAGTAGGATACTCTAGACCAGCTGGGGTTCATCAGTAGGATACTCTAGACCAGCTGTGGTTTATCAGTAGGATACTCTAGACCAGCTCTGGTTTATCAGTAGGATACTCTAGACCAGCTGTGGTTTATCAGTAGACTACTCTAGACCAGCTGTGGTTTATCAGTAGGCTACTCTAGACCAGCTGTGGTTTATCAGTAGGATACTCTAGACCAGCTGTGGTTTAGCAGTAGGCTACTCTAGACCAGCTGTGGTTCATCAGTAGGATACTCTAGACCAGCTGTGGTTTATCAGTAGGCTACTCTAGACCAGCTGTGGTTTATCAGTAGGATACTCTACACCAGCTGTGGTTTATCAGTAGACTACTCTAGACCAGCTCTGGTTTATCAGTAGGATACTCTAGACCAGCTGTGGTTTATCAGTAGACTACTCTAGACCAGCTGTGGTTTATCAGTAGGCTACTCTAGACCAGCTGTGGTTTATCAGTAGGATACTCTAGACCAGCTGTGGTTTAGCAGTAGGCTACTCTAGACCAGCTGTGGTTCATCAGTAGGATACTCTAGACCAGCTGTGGTTTATCAGTAGGCTACTCTAGACCAGCTGTGGTTTATCAGTAGGATACTCTAGACCAGCTGTGGCTGTTACCAGTTAGATACTCTAGACCAGCTGTGGGTTATCAGTTGGCTACTCTAGACCAGCTGTGGTTTATCAGTAGGATACTCTAGACCAGCTGTGGTTTATCAGTAGGCTACTCTAGACCAGCTGTGGTTTATCAGTAGGATACTCTAGACCAGCTGTGGTTCATCAGTAGGCTACTCTAGACCAGCTGTGGTTTATCAGTAGGATACTCTAGACCAGCTGTGGTTCATCAGTAGGATACTCTAGACCAGCTGTGGTTCATCAGTAGGATACTCTAGACCAGCTGTGGTTGTTACCAGTTGGATACTCTAGACCAGCTGTGGTTTATCAGTAGGATACTCTAGACCAGCTGTGGTTTATCAGTAGGCTACTCTAGACCAGCTGTGGTTTATCAGTAGGATACTCTAGACCAGCTGTGGTTCATCAGTAGGCTACTCTAGACCAGCTGTGGTTTATCAGTAGGATACTCTAGACCAGCTGTGGTTCATCAGTAGGCTACTCTAGACCAGCTGTGGTTTATCAGTAGACTACTCTAGACCAGCTGTGGTTTATCAGTAGGATACTCTAGACCAGCTGTGGTTCATCAGTAGGCTACTCTAGACCAGCTGTGGTTTATCAGTAGACTACTCTAGACCAGCTGTGGTTTATCAGTAGGCTACTCTAGACCAGCTGTGGTTTATCAGTAGGATACTCTAGACCAGCTGTGGTTGTTACCAGTTAGATACTCTAGACCAGCTGTGGTTCAGCAGTAGGCTACTCTAGACCAGCTGTGGTTTATCAGTAGGATACTCTAGACCAGCTGTGGTTTATCAGTAGGCTACTCTAGACCAGCTGTGGTTTATCAGTAGGCTACTCTAGACCAGCTGTGGTTTATCAGTAGGCTACTCTAGACCAGCTGTGGTTTATCAGTAGGCTACTCTAGACCAGCTGTGGTTCATCAGTAGGATACTCTAGATCAGCTGTGGTTCATCAGTAGACTAATCTAGACCAGCTGTGGTTGTTACCAGTAGGCTACTCTAGACCAGCTGGGGTTCATCAGTAGGATACTATAGACCAGCTGTGGTTTATCAGTAGGATACTCTAGACCAGCTGTGGTTTATCAGTAGGCTACTCTAGACCAGCTGTGGTTTATCAGTAGGATACTCTAGACCAGCTGTGGTTTATCAGTAGGATACTCTAGACCTGCTGTGGTTGTTACCAGTAGACTACTCTAGACCAGCTGCGGTTTAGCAGTAGGATACTCTAGACCAGCTGCGGTTGTTACCAGTTAGATACTCTAGACCAGCTGTGGTTCAGCAGTAGGCTACTCTAGACCAGCTGTGGTTTATCAGTAGGCTACTCTAGACCAGCTGTGGTTGTTACCAGTAGGCTACTCTAGACCAGCTGTGGTTTATCAGTAGGATACTCTAGACCAGCTGTGGCTGTTACCAGTTAGATACTCTAGACCAGCTGTGGGTAATCAGTTGGCTACTCTAGACCAGCTGTGGTTTATCAGTAGGATACTCTAGACCAGCTGTGGTTTATCAGTAGGATACTCTAGACCAGCTGTGGTTCATCAGTAGGCTACTCTAGACCAGCTGTGGTTCATCAGTAGGATACTCTAGACCAGCTGTGGTTGTTACCAGTTGGATACTCTAGACCAGCTGTGGTTCATCAGTAGGATACTCTAGACCAGCTGTGGTTTATCAGTAGGCTACTCTAGACCAGCTGTGGTTTATCAGTAGGATACTCTAGACCAGCTGTGGTTTATCAGTAGGCTACTCTAGACCAGCTGTGGTTTACCAGTTGGATACTCTAGACCAGCTGTGGTTTATCAGTAGGCTACTCTAGACCAGCTGTGGTTTATCAGTAGGATACTCTAGACCAGCTGTGGTTCATCAGTAGGATACTCTAGACCAGCTGTGGTTTATCAGTAGGCTACTCTAGACCAGCTGTGGTTTACCAGTTGGATACTCTAGACCAGCTGTGGTTTACCAGTAGGCTACTCTAGACCAGCTGGTTGTTCATCAGTAGGATACTCTAGACCAGCTGTGGTTTATCAGTAGACTACTCTAGACCAGCTCTGGTTTATCAGTAGGATACTCTAGACCAGCTGTGGTTCATCAGTAGGCTACTCTAGACCAGCTGTGGTTTATCAGTAGACTACTCTAGACCAGCTGTGGTTTATCAGTAGGATACTCTAGACCAGCTGTGGTTCATCAGTAGGCTACTCTAGACCAGCTGTGGTTTATCAGTAGACTACTCTAGACCAGCTGTGGTTTATCAGTAGGCTACTCTAGACCAGCTGTGGTTTATCAGTAGGATACTCTAGACCAGCTGTGGTTGTTACCAGTTAGATACTCTAGACCAGCTGTGGTTCAGCAGTAGGCTACTCTAGACCAGCTGTGGTTTATCAGTAGGCTACTCTAGACCAGCTGTGGTTTATCAGTAGGCTACTCTAGACCAGCTGTGGTTCATCAGTAGGCTACTCTAGACCAGCTGTGGTTTATCAGTAGACTACTCTAGACCAGCTGTGGTTTATCAGTAGGCTACTCTAGACCAGCTGTGGTTTATCAGTAGGATACTCTAGACCAGCTGTGGTTGTTACCAGTTAGATACTCTAGACCAGCTGTGGTTCAGCAGTAGGCTACTCTAGACCAGCTGTGGTTTATCAGTAGGATACTCTAGACCAGCTGTGGTTTATCAGTAGGATACTCTAGACCAGCTGTGGTTTATCAGTAGGCTACTCTAGACCAGCTGTGGTTTATCAGTAGGCTACTCTAGACCAGCTGTGGTTCATCAGTAGGCTACTCTAGACCAGCTGTGGTTTATCAGTAGACTACTCTAGACCAGCTGGGGTTCATCAGTAGGATACTATAGACCAGCTGTGGTTTATCAGTAGGATACTCTAGACCAGCTGTGGTTTATCAGTAGGCTACTCTAGACCAGCTGTGGTTTATCAGTAGGATACTCTAGACCAGCTGTGGTTTATCAGTAGGATACTCTAGACCTGCTGTGGTTGTTACCAGTAGACTACTCTAGACCAGCTGCGGTTTAGCAGTAGGATACTCTAGACCAGCTGCGGTTGTTACCAGTTAGATACTCTAGACCAGCTGTGGTTCAGCAGTAGGCTACTCTAGACCAGCTGTGGTTTATCAGTAGGCTACTCTAGACCAGCTGTGGTTGTTACCAGTAGGCTACTCTAGACCAGCTGTGGTTTATCAGTAGGATACTCTAGACCAGCTGTGGCTGTTACCAGTTAGATACTCTAGACCAGCTGTGGGTAATCAGTTGGCTACTCTAGACCAGCTGTGGTTTATCAGTAGGATACTCTAGACCAGCTGTGGTTTATCAGTAGGATACTCTAGACCAGCTGTGGTTCATCAGTAGGCTACTCTAGACCAGCTGTGGTTCATCAGTAGGATACTCTAGACCAGCTGTGGTTGTTACCAGTTGGATACTCTAGACCAGCTGTGGTTCATCAGTAGGATACTCTAGACCAGCTGTGGTTTATCAGTAGGCTACTCTAGACCAGCTGTGGTTTATCAGTAGGATACTCTAGACCAGCTGTGGTTTATCAGTAGGCTACTCTAGACCAGCTGTGGTTTACCAGTTGGATACTCTAGACCAGCTGTGGTTTATCAGTAGGATACTCTAGACCAGCTGTGGTTCATCAGTAGGCTACTCTAGACCAGCTGTGGTTTATCAGTAGGATACTCTAGACCAGCTGTGGTTCATCAGTAGGATACTCTAGACCAGCTGTGGTTTATCAGTAGGCTACTCTAGACCAGCTGTGGTTTACCAGTTGGATACTCTAGACCAGCTGTGGTTTACCAGTAGGCTACTCTAGACCAGCTGGGGTTCATCAGTAGGATACTCTAGACCAGCTGTGGTTTATCAGTAGACTACTCTAGACCAGCTCTGGTTTATCAGTAGGATACTCTAGACCAGCTGTGGTTCATCAGTAGGCTACTCTAGACCAGCTGTGGTTTATCAGTAGACTACTCTAGACCAGCTGTGGTTTATCAGTAGGATACTCTAGACCAGCTGTGGTTCATCAGTAGGCTACTCTAGACCAGCTGTGGTTTATCAGTAGACTACTCTAGACCAGCTGTGGTTTATCGGTAGGCTACTCTAGACCAGCTGTGGTTTATCAGTAGGATACTCTAGACCAGCTGTGGTTGTTACCAGTTAGATACTCTAGACCAGCTGTGGTTCAGCAGTAGGCTACTCTAGACCAGCTGTGGTTTATCAGTAGGATACTCTAGACCAGCTGTGGTTTATCAGTAGGATACTCTAGACCAGCTGTGGTTTATCAGTAGGATACTCTAGACCAGCTGTGGTTTATCAGTAGGATACTCTAGACCAGCTGTGGTTTATCAGTAGGCTACTCTAGACCAGCTGTGGTTCATCAGTAGGCTACTCTAGACCAGCTGTGGTTTATCAGTAGGCTACTCTAGACCAGCTGTGGTTTATCAGTAGACTACTCTAGACCAGCTGTGGTTTATCAGTAGGCTACTCTAGACCAGCTGTGGTTTATCAGTAGGATACTCTAGACCAGCTGTGGTTTAGCAGTAGGCTACTCTAGACCAGCTGTGGTTCATCAGTAGGATACTCTAGACCAGCTGTGGTTTATCAGTAGGCTACTCTAGACCAGCTGTGGTTTATCAGTAGGATACTCTAGACCAGCTGTGGCTGTTACCAGTTAGATACTCTAGACCAGCTGTGGGTTATCAGTTGGCTACTCTAGACCAGCTGTGGTTTATCAGTAGGATACTCTAGACCAGCTGTGGTTTATCAGTAGGCTACTCTAGACCAGCTGTGGTTTATCAGTAGGATACTCTAGACCAGCTGTGGTTCATCAGTAGGCTACTCTAGACCAGCTGTGGTTTATCAGTAGGATACTCTAGACCAGCTGTGGTTCATCAGTAGGATACTCTAGACCAGCTGTGGTTCATCAGTAGGATACTCTAGACCAGCTGTGGTTGTTACCAGTTGGATACTCTAGACCAGCTGTGGTTTATCAGTAGGATACTCTAGACCAGCTGTGGTTTATCAGTAGGCTACTCTAGACCAGCTGTGGTTTATCAGTAGGATACTCTAGACCAGCTGTGGTTCATCAGTAGGCTACTCTAGACCAGCTGTGGTTTATCAGTAGGATACTCTAGACCAGCTGTGGTTCATCAGTAGGCTACTCTAGACCAGCTGTGGTTTATCAGTAGACTACTCTAGACCAGCTGTGGTTTATCAGTAGGATACTCTAGACCAGCTGTGGTTCATCAGTAGGCTACTCTAGACCAGCTGTGGTTTATCAGTAGACTACTCTAGACCAGCTGTGGTTTATCAGTAGGCTACTCTAGACCAGCTGTGGTTTATCAGTAGGATACTCTAGACCAGCTGTGGTTGTTACCAGTTAGATACTCTAGACCAGCTGTGGTTCAGCAGTAGGCTACTCTAGACCAGCTGTGGTTTATCAGTAGGATACTCTAGACCAGCTGTGGTTTATCAGTAGGCTACTCTAGACCAGCTGTGGTTTATCAGTAGGCTACTCTAGACCAGCTGTGGTTTATCAGTAGGCTACTCTAGACCAGCTGTGGTTTATCAGTAGGCTACTCTAGACCAGCTGTGGTTCATCAGTAGGATACTCTAGATCAGCTGTGGTTCATCAGTAGACTAATCTAGACCAGCTGTGGTTGTTACCAGTAGGCTACTCTAGACCAGCTGGGGTTCATCAGTAGGATACTATAGACCAGCTGTGGTTTATCAGTAGGATACTCTAGACCAGCTGTGGTTTATCAGTAGGCTACTCTAGACCAGCTGTGGTTTATCAGTAGGATACTCTAGACCAGCTGTGGTTTATCAGTAGGATACTCTAGACCTGCTGTGGTTGTTACCAGTAGACTACTCTAGACCAGCTGCGGTTTAGCAGTAGGATACTCTAGACCAGCTGCGGTTGTTACCAGTTAGATACTCTAGACCAGCTGTGGTTCAGCAGTAGGCTACTCTAGACCAGCTGTGGTTTATCAGTAGGCTACTCTAGACCAGCTGTGGTTGTTACCAGTAGGCTACTCTAGACCAGCTGTGGTTTATCAGTAGGATACTCTAGACCAGCTGTGGCTGTTACCAGTTAGATACTCTAGACCAGCTGTGGGTAATCAGTTGGCTACTCTAGACCAGCTGTGGTTTATCAGTAGGATACTCTAGACCAGCTGTGGTTTATCAGTAGGATACTCTAGACCAGCTGTGGTTCATCAGTAGGCTACTCTAGACCAGCTGTGGTTCATCAGTAGGATACTCTAGACCAGCTGTGGTTGTTACCAGTTGGATACTCTAGACCAGCTGTGGTTCATCAGTAGGATACTCTAGACCAGCTGTGGTTTATCAGTAGGCTACTCTAGACCAGCTGTGGTTTATCAGTAGGATACTCTAGACCAGCTGTGGTTTATCAGTAGGCTACTCTAGACCAGCTGTGGTTTACCAGTTGGATACTCTAGACCAGCTGTGGTTTATCAGTAGGATACTCTAGACCAGCTGTGGTTCATCAGTAGGCTACTCTAGACCAGCTGTGGTTTATCAGTAGGATACTCTAGACCAGCTGTGGTTCATCAGTAGGATACTCTAGACCAGCTGTGGTTTATCAGTAGGCTACTCTAGACCAGCTGTGGTTTACCAGTTGGATACTCTAGACCAGCTGTGGTTTACCAGTAGGCTACTCTAGACCAGCTGGTTGTTCATCAGTAGGATACTCTAGACCAGCTGTGGTTTATCAGTAGACTACTCTAGACCAGCTCTGGTTTATCAGTAGGATACTCTAGACCAGCTGTGGTTCATCAGTAGGCTACTCTAGACCAGCTGTGGTTTATCAGTAGACTACTCTAGACCAGCTGTGGTTTATCAGTAGGATACTCTAGACCAGCTGTGGTTCATCAGTAGGCTACTCTAGACCAGCTGTGGTTTATCAGTAGACTACTCTAGACCAGCTGTGGTTTATCAGTAGGCTACTCTAGACCAGCTGTGGTTTATCAGTAGGATACTCTAGACCAGCTGTGGTTGTTACCAGTTAGATACTCTAGACCAGCTGTGGTTCAGCAGTAGGCTACTCTAGACCAGCTGTGGTTTATCAGTAGGATACTCTAGACCAGCTGTGGTTTATCAGTAGGCTACTCTAGACCAGCTGTGGTTTATCAGTAGACTACTCTAGACCAGCTGGGGTTCATCAGTAGGATACTATAGACCAGCTGTGGTTTATCAGTAGGATACTCTAGACCAGCTGTGGTTTATCAGTAGGCTACTCTAGACCAGCTGTGGTTTATCAGTAGGATACTCTAGACCAGCTGTGGTTTATCAGTAGGATACTCTAGACCTGCTGTGGTTGTTACCAGTAGACTACTCTAGACCAGCTGCGGTTTAGCAGTAGGATACTCTAGACCAGCTGCGGTTGTTACCAGTTAGATACTCTAGACCAGCTGTGGTTCAGCAGTAGGCTACTCTAGACCAGCTGTGGTTTATCAGTAGGCTACTCTAGACCAGCTGTGGTTGTTACCAGTAGGCTACTCTAGACCAGCTGTGGTTTATCAGTAGGATACTCTAGACCAGCTGTGGCTGTTACCAGTTAGATACTCTAGACCAGCTGTGGGTAATCAGTTGGCTACTCTAGACCAGCTGTGGTTTATCAGTAGGATACTCTAGACCAGCTGTGGTTTATCAGTAGGATACTCTAGACCAGCTGTGGTTCATCAGTAGGCTACTCTAGACCAGCTGTGGTTCATCAGTAGGATACTCCAGACCAGCTGTGGTTGTTACCAGTTGGATACTCTAGACCAGCTGTGGTTCATCAGTAGGATACTCTAGACCAGCTGTGGTTTATCAGTAGGCTACTCTAGACCAGCTGTGGTTTATCAGTAGGATACTCTAGACCAGCTGTGGTTTATCAGTAGGCTACTCTAGACCAGCTGTGGTTTACCAGTTGGATACTCTAGACCAGCTGTGGTTTATCAGTAGGATACTCTAGACCAGCTGTGGTTCATCAGTAGGCTACTCTAGACCAGCTGTGGTTTATCAGTAGGATACTCTAGACCAGCTGTGGTTCATCAGTAGGATACTCTAGACCAGCTGTGGTTTATCAGTAGGCTACTCTAGACCAGCTGTGGTTTACCAGTTGGATACTCTAGACCAGCTGTGGTTTACCAGTAGGCTACTCTAGACCAGCTGGGGTTCATCAGTAGGATACTCTAGACCAGCTCTGGTTTATCAGTAGACTACTCTAGACCAGCTCTGGTTTATCAGTAGGATACTCTAGACCAGCTGTGGTTCATCAGTAGGCTACTCTAGACCAGCTGTGGTTTATCAGTAGACTACTCTAGACCAGCTGTGGTTTATCAGTAGGATACTCTAGACCAGCTGTGGTTCATCAGTAGGCTACTCTAGACCAGCTGTGGTTTATCAGTAGACTACTCTAGACCAGCTGTGGTTTATCGGTAGGCTACTCTAGACCAGCTGTGGTTTATCAGTAGGATACTCTAGACCAGCTGTGGTTGTTACCAGTTAGATACTCTAGACCAGCTGTGGTTCAGCAGTAGGCTACTCTAGACCAGCTGTGGTTTATCAGTAGGATACTCTAGACCAGCTGTGGTTTATCAGTAGGATACTCTAGACCAGCTGTGGTTTATCAGTAGGATACTCTAGACCAGCTGTGGTTTATCAGTAGGATACTCTAGACCAGCTGTGGTTTATCAGTAGGCTACTCTAGACCAGCTGTGGTTCATCAGTAGGCTACTCTAGACCAGCTGTGGTTTATCAGTAGGCTACTCTAGACCAGCTGTGGTTTATCAGTAGGCTACTCTAGACCAGCTGTGGTTTATCAGTAGGCTACTCTAGACCAGCTGTGGTTCATCAGTAGGATACTCTAGATCAGCTGTGGTTCATCAGTAGACTAATCTAGACCAGCTGTGGTTGTTACCAGTAGGCTACTCTAGACCAGCTGGGGTTCATCAGTAGGATACTCTAGACCAGCTGTGGTTTATCAGTAGACTACTCTAGACCAGCTCTGGTTTATCAGTAGGATACTCTAGACCAGCTGTGGTTTATCAGTAGACTACTCTAGACCAGCTGTGGTTTATCAGTAGGCTACTCTAGACCAGCTGTGGTTTAGCAGTAGGCTACTCTAGACCAGCTGTGGTTTATCAGTAGGATACTCTAGACCAGCTGTGGTTTATCAGTAGACTACTCTAGACCAGCTGTGGTTCATCAGTAGGATACTCTAGACCAGCTGTGGTTTATCAGTAGACTACTCTAGACCAGCTGTGGTTCATCAGTAGGATACTCTAGACCAGCTGTGGTTTATCAGTAGACTACTCTAGACCAGCTGTGGTTGTTACCAGTTAGATACTCTAGACCAGCTGTGGTTCAGCAGTAGGCTACTCTAGACCAGCTGTGGTTTATCAGTAGGATACTCTAGACCTGCTGTGGTTGTTACCAGTAGACTACTCTAGACCAGCTGCGGTTTAGCAGTAGGATACTCTAGACCAGCTGGGGTTCATCAGTAGGATACTCTAGACCAGCTGGGGTTCATCAGTAGGATACTCTAGACCAGCTGTGGTTTATCAGTAGGATACTCTAGACCAGCTGTGGTTTATCAGTAGGATACTCTAGACCTGCTGTGGTTGTTACCAGTAGACTACTCTAGACCAGCTGCGGTTTAGCAGTAGGATACTCTAGACCAGCTGCGGTTGTTACCAGTTAGATACTCTAGACCAGCTGTGGTTCATCAGTAGGATACTCTAGACCAGCTGTGGTTTATCAGTAGGATACTCTAGACCAGCTGTGGTTTATCAGTAGGATACTCTAGACCTGCTGTGGTTGTTACCAGTAGACTACTCTAGACCAGCTGCGGTTTAGCAGTAGGATACTCTAGACCAGCTGTGGTTTATCAGTAGGATACTCTAGACCAGCTGGGGTTCATCAGTAGGATACTCTAGACCAGCTGTGGTTTATCAGTAGGATACTCTAGACCAGCTGTGGTTTATCAGTAGGATACTCTAGACCTGCTGTGGTTGTTACCAGTAGACTACTCTAGACCAGCTGCGGTTTAGCAGTAGGATACTCTAGACCAGCTGCGGTTGTTACCAGTTAGATACTCTAGACCAGCTGTGGTTCAGCAGTAGGCTACTCTAGACCAGCTGTGGTTTATCAGTAGGATACTCTAGACCAGCTGTGGTTTATCAGTAGGATACTCTAGACCAGCTGTGGTTTATCAGTAGGATACTCTAGACCAGCTGTGGTTTATCAGTAGGATACTCTAGACCAGCTGTGGTTTATCAGTAGGATACTCTAGACCAGCTGTGGTTCATCAGTAGGCTACTCTAGACCAGCTGTGGTTCATCAGTAGGATACTCTAGACCAGCTGTGGTTGTTACCAGTTGGATACTCTAGACCAGCTGTGGTTCATCAGTAGGATACTCTAGACCAGCTGTGGTTTATCAGTAGGCTACTCTAGACCAGCTGTGGTTTATCAGTAGGCTACTCTAGACCAGCTGTGGTTTATCAGTAGGATACTCTAGACCAGCTGTGGTTTATCAGTAGGCTACTCCAGACCAGCTGTGGTTTATCAGTAGGATACTCTAGACCAGCTGTGGTTGTTACCAGTTAGATACTATAGACCAGCTGTGGGTTATCAGTTGGCTACTCTAGACCAGCTGTGGTTTATCAGTAGGCTACTCTAGACCAGCTGTGGTTTATCAGTAGGCTACTCTAGACCAGCTGTGGTTTATCAGTAGGATACTCTAGACCAGCTGTGGTTTAGCAGTAGGATACTCTAGACCAGCTGTGGTTCATCAGTAGGATACTCTAGACCAGCTGTGGTTTATCAGTAGGCTACTCTAGACCAGCTGTGGTTTATCAGTAGGCTACTCTAGACCAGCTGTGGTTTATCAGTAGGATACTCTAGACCAGCTGTGGTTCATCAGTAGGCTACTCTAGACCAGCTGTGGTTGTTATCAGTAGACTACTCTAGACCAGCTGTGGTTTATCAGTAGGATACTCTAGACCAGCTGTGGTTTATCAGTAGGCTACTCTAGACCAGCTGTGGTTTATCAGTAGACTACTCTAGACCAGCTGTGGTTTATCAGTAGGATACTCTAGACCAGCTGTGGTTTATCAGTAGGCTACTCTAGACCAGCTGTGGTTTATCAGTAGGCTACTCTAGACCAGCTGTGGTTTATCAGTAGGATACTCTAGACCAGCTGTGGTTTATCAGTAGGCTACTCTAGACCAGCTGTGGTTTATCAGTAGGCTACTCTAGACCAGCTGTGGTTGTTACCAGTTAGATACTCTAGACCAGCTGTGGTTTATCAGTAGACTACTCTAGACCAGCTGTGGTTTATCAGTAGGCTACTCTAGACCAGCTGTGGTTGTTACCAGTTAGATACTCTAGACCAGCTGTGGTTTATCAGTAGGCTACTCTAGACCAGCTGTGGTTTATCAGTAGGATACTCTAGACCAGCTGTGGTTTATCAGTAGGATACTCTAGACCAGCTGTGGTTTATCAGTAGGATACTCTAGACCAGCTGTGGTTTATCAGTAGGATACTCTAGACCAGCTGTGGTTTATCAGTAGGATACTCTAGACCTGCTGTGGTTGTTACCAGTAGACTACTCTAGACCAGCTGCGGTTTAGCAGTAGGCTACTCTAGACCAGCTGCGGTTGTTACCAGTTAGATACTCTAGACCAGCTGTGGTTCAGCAGTAGGCTACTCTAGACCAGCTGTGGTTTATCAGTAGACTACTCTAGACCAGCTGTGGTTTATCAGTAGGATACTCTAGACCAGCTGTGGTTTATCAGTAGACTGTTCTAGACCAGCTGTGGTTGTTACCAGTAGGCTACTCTAGACCAGCTGTGGTTTATCAGTAGGATACTCTAGACCAGCTGTGGTTTATCAGTAGGATACTCTAGACCAGCTGTGGTTTATCAGTTGGCTACTCTAGACCAGCTGTGGTTTATCAGTAGGATACTCTAGACCAGCTGTGGTTTATCAGTTGGCTACTCTAGACCTGCTGTGGTTGTTACCAGTAGGATACTCTAGACCAGCTGTGGTTTATCAGTAGGCTACTCTAGACCAGCTGTGGTTTATCAGTAGGATACTCTAGACCAGCTGTGGTTTATCAGTAGGATACTCTAGACCTGCTGTGGTTGTTACCAGTTAGATACTCTAGACCAGCTGTGGTTTATCAGTAGGCTACTCTAGACCAGCTGTGGTTTATCAGTAGGATACTCTAGACCAGCTGTGGTTTATCAGTAGGATACTCTAGACCAGCTGTGGTTTATCAGTAGGATACTCTAGACCTGCTGTGGTTGTTACCAGTAGACTACTCTAGACCAGCTGCGGTTTAGCAGTAGGCTACTCTAGACCAGCTGCGGTTGTTACCAGTTAGATACTCTAGACCAGCTGTGGTTCAGCAGTAGGCTACTCTAGACCAGCTGTGGTTTATCAGTAGGATACTCTAGACCAGCTGTGGTTTATCAGTAGACTGTTCTAGACCAGCTGTGGTTGTTACCAGTAGGATACTCTAGACCAGCTGTGGTTTATCAGTAGGATACTCTAGACCAGCTGTGGTTTATCAGTAGGCTACTCTAGACCAGCTGTGGTTTACCAGTTGGATACTCTAGACCAGCTGTGGTTTATCAGTAGGATACTCTAGACCAGCTGTGGTTCATCAGTAGGCTACTCTAGACCAGCTGTGGTTTATCAGTAGGATACTCTAGACCAGCTGTGGTTCATCAGTAGGATACTCTAGACCAGCTGTGGTTTATCAGTAGGCTACTCTAGACCAGCTGTGGTTTACCAGTTGGATACTCTAGACCAGCTGTGGTTTACCAGTAGGCTACTCTAGACCAGCTGGGGTTCATCAGTAGGATACTCTAGACCAGCTGTGGTTTATCAGTAGACTACTCTAGACCAGCTCTGGTTTATCAGTAGGATACTCTAGACCAGCTGTGGTTCATCAGTAGGCTACTCTAGACCAGCTGTGGTTTATCAGTAGACTACTCTAGACCAGCTGTGGTTTATCAGTAGGATACTCTAGACCAGCTGTGGTTCATCAGTAGGCTACTCTAGACCAGCTGTGGTTTATCAGTAGACTACTCTAGACCAGCTGTGGTTTATCGGTAGGCTACTCTAGACCAGCTGTGGTTTATCAGTAGGATACTCTAGACCAGCTGTGGTTGTTACCAGTTAGATACTCTAGACCAGCTGTGGTTCAGCAGTAGGCTACTCTAGACCAGCTGTGGTTTATCAGTAGGATACTCTAGACCAGCTGTGGTTTATCAGTAGGATACTCTAGACCAGCTGTGGTTTATCAGTAGGATACTCTAGACCAGCTGTGGTTTATCAGTAGGATACTCTAGACCAGCTGTGGTTTATCAGTAGGCTACTCTAGACCAGCTGTGGTTCATCAGTAGGCTACTCTAGACCAGCTGTGGTTTATCAGTAGGCTACTCTAGACCAGCTGTGGTTTATCAGTAGGCTACTCTAGACCAGCTGTGGTTTATCAGTAGGCTACTCTAGACCAGCTGTGGTTCATCAGTAGGATACTCTAGATCAGCTGTGGTTCATCAGTAGACTAATCTAGACCAGCTGTGGTTGTTACCAGTAGGCTACTCTAGACCAGCTGGGGTTCATCAGTAGGATACTCTAGACCAGCTGTGGTTTATCAGTAGACTACTCTAGACCAGCTCTGGTTTATCAGTAGGATACTCTAGACCAGCTGTGGTTTATCAGTAGACTACTCTAGACCAGCTGTGGTTTATCAGTAGGCTACTCTAGACCAGCTGTGGTTTAGCAGTAGGCTACTCTAGACCAGCTGTGGTTTATCAGTAGGATACTCTAGACCAGCTGTGGTTTATCAGTAGACTACTCTAGACCAGCTGTGGTTCATCAGTAGGATACTCTAGACCAGCTGTGGTTTATCAGTAGACTACTCTAGACCAGCTGTGGTTCATCAGTAGGATACTCTAGACCAGCTGTGGTTTATCAGTAGACTACTCTAGACCAGCTGTGGTTGTTACCAGTTAGATACTCTAGACCAGCTGTGGTTCAGCAGTAGGCTACTCTAGACCAGCTGTGGTTTATCAGTAGGATACTCTAGACCTGCTGTGGTTGTTACCAGTAGACTACTCTAGACCAGCTGCGGTTTAGCAGTAGGATACTCTAGACCAGCTGGGGTTCATCAGTAGGATACTCTAGACCAGCTGGGGTTCATCAGTAGGATACTCTAGACCAGCTGTGGTTTATCAGTAGGATACTCTAGACCAGCTGTGGTTTATCAGTAGGATACTCTAGACCTGCTGTGGTTGTTACCAGTAGACTACTCTAGACCAGCTGCGGTTTAGCAGTAGGATACTCTAGACCAGCTGCGGTTGTTACCAGTTAGATACTCTAGACCAGCTGTGGTTCATCAGTAGGATACTCTAGACCAGCTGTGGTTTATCAGTAGGATACTCTAGACCAGCTGTGGTTTATCAGTAGGATACTCTAGACCTGCTGTGGTTGTTACCAGTAGACTACTCTAGACCAGCTGCGGTTTAGCAGTAGGATACTCTAGACCAGCTGTGGTTTATCAGTAGGATACTCTAGACCAGCTGGGGTTCATCAGTAGGATACTCTAGACCAGCTGTGGTTTATCAGTAGGATACTCTAGACCAGCTGTGGTTTATCAGTAGGATACTCTAGACCTGCTGTGGTTGTTACCAGTAGACTACTCTAGACCAGCTGCGGTTTAGCAGTAGGATACTCTAGACCAGCTGCGGTTGTTACCAGTTAGATACTCTAGACCAGCTGTGGTTCAGCAGTAGGCTACTCTAGACCAGCTGTGGTTTATCAGTAGGATACTCTAGACCAGCTGTGGTTTATCAGTAGGATACTCTAGACCAGCTGTGGTTTATCAGTAGGATACTCTAGACCAGCTGTGGTTTATCAGTAGGATACTCTAGACCAGCTGTGGTTTATCAGTAGGATACTCTAGACCAGCTGTGGTTTATCAGTAGGCTACTCTAGACCAGCTGTGGTTTACCAGTTGGATACTCTAGACCAGCTGTGGTTTATCAGTAGGATACTCTAGACCAGCTGTGGTTCATCAGTAGGCTACTCTAGACCAGCTGTGGTTTATCAGTAGGATACTCTAGACCAGCTGTGGTTCATCAGTAGGATACTCTAGACCAGCTGTGGTTTATCAGTAGGCTACTCTAGACCAGCTGTGGTTTACCAGTTGGATACTCTAGACCAGCTGTGGTTTACCAGTAGGCTACTCTAGACCAGCTGGGGTTCATCAGTAGGATACTCTAGACCAGCTGTGGTTTATCAGTAGACTACTCTAGACCAGCTCTGGTTTATCAGTAGGATACTCTAGACCAGCTGTGGTTCATCAGTAGGCTACTCTAGACCAGCTGTGGTTTATCAGTAGACTACTCTAGACCAGCTGTGGTTTATCAGTAGGATACTCTAGACCAGCTGTGGTTCATCAGTAGGCTACTCTAGACCAGCTGTGGTTTATCAGTAGACTACTCTAGACCAGCTGTGGTTTATCGGTAGGCTACTCTAGACCAGCTGTGGTTTATCAGTAGGATACTCTAGACCAGCTGTGGTTGTTACCAGTTAGATACTCTAGACCAGCTGTGGTTCAGCAGTAGGCTACTCTAGACCAGCTGTGGTTTATCAGTAGGATACTCTAGACCAGCTGTGGTTTATCAGTAGGATACTCTAGACCAGCTGTGGTTTATCAGTAGGATACTCTAGACCAGCTGTGGTTTATCAGTAGGATACTCTAGACCAGCTGTGGTTTATCAGTAGGCTACTCTAGACCAGCTGTGGTTCATCAGTAGGCTACTCTAGACCAGCTGTGGTTTATCAGTAGGCTACTCTAGACCAGCTGTGGTTTATCAGTAGGCTACTCTAGACCAGCTGTGGTTTATCAGTAGGCTACTCTAGACCAGCTGTGGTTCATCAGTAGGATACTCTAGATCAGCTGTGGTTCATCAGTAGACTAATCTAGACCAGCTGTGGTTGTTACCAGTAGGCTACTCTAGACCAGCTGGGGTTCATCAGTAGGATACTCTAGACCAGCTGTGGTTTATCAGTAGACTACTCTAGACCAGCTCTGGTTTATCAGTAGGATACTCTAGACCAGCTGTGGTTTATCAGTAGACTACTCTAGACCAGCTGTGGTTTATCAGTAGGCTACTCTAGACCAGCTGTGGTTTAGCAGTAGGCTACTCTAGACCAGCTGTGGTTTATCAGTAGGATACTCTAGACCAGCTGTGGTTTATCAGTAGACTACTCTAGACCAGCTGTGGTTCATCAGTAGGATACTCTAGACCAGCTGTGGTTTATCAGTAGACTACTCTAGACCAGCTGTGGTTCATCAGTAGGATACTCTAGACCAGCTGTGGTTTATCAGTAGACTACTCTAGACCAGCTGTGGTTGTTACCAGTTAGATACTCTAGACCAGCTGTGGTTCAGCAGTAGGCTACTCTAGACCAGCTGTGGTTTATCAGTAGGATACTCTAGACCTGCTGTGGTTGTTACCAGTAGACTACTCTAGACCAGCTGCGGTTTAGCAGTAGGATACTCTAGACCAGCTGGGGTTCATCAGTAGGATACTCTAGACCAGCTGGGGTTCATCAGTAGGATACTCTAGACCAGCTGTGGTTTATCAGTAGGATACTCTAGACCAGCTGTGGTTTATCAGTAGGATACTCTAGACCTGCTGTGGTTGTTACCAGTAGACTACTCTAGACCAGCTGCGGTTTAGCAGTAGGATACTCTAGACCAGCTGCGGTTGTTACCAGTTAGATACTCTAGACCAGCTGTGGTTCATCAGTAGGATACTCTAGACCAGCTGTGGTTTATCAGTAGGATACTCTAGACCAGCTGTGGTTTATCAGTAGGATACTCTAGACCTGCTGTGGTTGTTACCAGTAGACTACTCTAGACCAGCTGCGGTTTAGCAGTAGGATACTCTAGACCAGCTGTGGTTTATCAGTAGGATACTCTAGACCAGCTGGGGTTCATCAGTAGGATACTCTAGACCAGCTGTGGTTTATCAGTAGGATACTCTAGACCAGCTGTGGTTTATCAGTAGGATACTCTAGACCTGCTGTGGTTGTTACCAGTAGACTACTCTAGACCAGCTGCGGTTTAGCAGTAGGATACTCTAGACCAGCTGCGGTTGTTACCAGTTAGATACTCTAGACCAGCTGTGGTTCAGCAGTAGGCTACTCTAGACCAGCTGTGGTTTATCAGTAGGATACTCTAGACCAGCTGTGGTTTATCAGTAGGATACTCTAGACCAGCTGTGGTTTATCAGTAGGATACTCTAGACCAGCTGTGGTTTATCAGTAGGATACTCTAGACCAGCTGTGGTTTATCAGTAGGATACTCTAGACCAGCTGTGGTTCATCAGTAGGCTACTCTAGACCAGCTGTGGTTCATCAGTAGGATACTCTAGACCAGCTGTGGTTGTTACCAGTTGGATACTCTAGACCAGCTGTGGTTCATCAGTAGGATACTCTAGACCAGCTGTGGTTTATCAGTAGGCTACTCTAGACCAGCTGTGGTTTATCAATAGACTACTCTAGACCAGCTGTGGTTTATCAGTAGGATACTCTAGACCAGCTGTGGTTTATCAGTAGGATACTCTAGACCAGCTGTGGTTTATCAGTAGGCTACTCTAGACCAGCTGTGGTTTACCAGTTGGATACTCTAGACCAGCTGTGGTTTATCAGTAGGATACTCTAGACCAGCTGTGGTTCATCAGTAGGCTACTCTAGACCAGCTGTGGTTTATCAGTAGGATACTCTAGACCAGCTGTGGTTCATCAGTAGGCTACTCTAGACCAGCTGTGGTTTATCAGTAGACTACTCTAGACCAGCTGTGGTTTATCAGTAGGCTACTCCAGACCAGCTGTGGTTTATCAGTAGGATACTCTAGACCAGCTGTGGTTGTTACCAGTTAGATACTATAGACCAGCTGTGGGTTATCAGTTGGCTACTCTAGACCAGCTGTGGTTTATCAGTAGGCTACTCTAGACCAGCTGTGGTTTATCAGTAGGCTACTCTAGACCAGCTGTGGTTTATCAGTAGGATACTCTAGACCAGCTGTGGTTTAGCAGTAGGATACTCTAGACCAGCTGTGGTTCATCAGTAGGATACTCTAGACCAGCTGTGGTTTATCAGTAGGCTACTCTAGACCAGCTGTGGTTTATCAGTAGGCTACTCTAGACCAGCTGTGGTTTATCAGTAGGATACTCTAGACCAGCTGTGGTTCATCAGTAGGCTACTCTAGACCAGCTGTGGTTTATCAGTAGACTACTCTAGACCAGCTGTGGTTTATCAGTAGGATACTCTAGACCAGCTGTGGTTTATCAGTAGGCTACTCTAGACCAGCTGTGGTTTATCAGTAGACTACTCTAGACCAGCTGTGGTTTATCAGTAGGATACTCTAGACCAGCTGTGGTTTATCAGTAGGCTACTCTAGACCAGCTGTGGTTTATCAGTAGGCTACTCTAGACCAGCTGTGGTTTATCAGTAGGATACTCTAGACCAGCTGTGGTTTATCAGTAGGCTACTCTAGACCAGCTGTGGTTTATCAGTAGGCTACTCTAGACCAGCTGTGGTTGTTACCAGTTAGATACTCTAGACCAGCTGTGGTTTATCAGTAGACTACTCGAGACCAGCTGTGGTTTATCAGTAGGCTACTCTAGACCAGCTGTGGTTGTTACCAGTTAGATACTCTAGACCAGCTGTGGTTTATCAGTAGGCTACTCTAGACCAGCTGTGGTTTATCAGTAGACTACTCTAGACCAGCTGTGGTTTATCAGTAGGATACTCTAGACCAGCTGTGGTTCATCAGTAGGATACTCTAGACCAGCTGTGGTTTATCAGTAGGATACTCTAGACCAGCTGTGGTTTATCAGTAGGATACTCTAGACCTGCTGTGGTTGTTACCAGTAGACTACTCTAGACCAGCTGCGGTTTAGCAGTAGGCTACTCTAGACCAGCTGCGGTTGTTACCAGTTAGATACTCTAGACCAGCTGTGGTTCAGCAGTAGGCTACTCTAGACCAGCTGTGGTTTATCAGTAGACTACTCTAGACCAGCTGTGGTTTATCAGTAGGATACTCTAGACCAGCTGTGGTTTATCAGTAGACTGTTCTAGACCAGCTGTGGTTGTTACCAGTAGGCTACTCTAGACCAGCTGTGGTTTATCAGTAGGATACTCTAGACCAGCTGTGGTTTATCAGTAGGATACTCTAGACCAGCTGTGGTTTATCAGTTGGCTACTCTAGACCAGCTGTGGTTTATCAGTAGGATACTCTAGACCAGCTGTGGTTTATCAGTTGGCTACTCTAGACCTGCTGTGGTTGTTACCAGTAGGATACTCTAGACCAGCTGTGGTTTATCAGTAGGCTACTCTAGACCAGCTGTGGTTTATCAGTAGGATACTCTAGACCAGCTGTGGTTTATCAGTAGGATACTCTAGACCTGCTGTGGTTGTTACCAGTTAGATACTCTAGACCAGCTGTGGTTTATCAGTAGGCTACTCTAGACCAGCTGTGGTTTATCAGTAGGATACTCTAGACCAGCTGTGGTTTATCAGTAGGATACTCTAGACCAGCTGTGGTTTATCAGTAGGATACTCTAGACCTGCTGTGGTTGTTACCAGTAGACTACTCTAGACCAGCTGCGGTTTAGCAGTAGGCTACTCTAGACCAGCTGCGGTTGTTACCAGTTAGATACTCTAGACCAGCTGTGGTTCAGCAGTAGGCTACTCTAGACCAGCTGTGGTTTATCAGTAGGATACTCTAGACCAGCTGTGGTTTATCAGTAGACTGTTCTAGACCAGCTGTGGTTGTTACCAGTAGGATACTCTAAACCAGCTGTGGTTTATCAGTAGGATACTCTAGACCAGCTGTGGTTTATCAGTAGGCTACTCTAGACCAGCTGTGGTTGTTACCAGTTAGATACTCTAGACCAGCTGTGGCTGTTACCAGTTAGATACTCTAGACCAGCTGTGGTTCATCAGTAGGATACTCTAGACCAGCTGTGGTTTATCAGTAGGATACTCTAGACCAGCTGTGGCTGTTACCAGTTAGATACTCTAGACCAGCTGTGGGTTATCAGTTGGCTACTCTAGACCAGCTGTGGTTTATCAGTAGACTACTCTAGACCAGCTGTGGTTCATCAGTAGGATACTCTAGACCAGCTGTGGTTTATCAGTAGGATACTCTAGACCAGCTGTGGCTGTTACCAGTTAGATACTCTAGACCAGCTGTGGGTTATCAGTTGGCTACTCTAGACCAGCTGTGGTTTATCAGTAGGATACTCTAGACCAGCTGTGGTTTATCAGTAAGATACTCTAGACCAGCTGTGGCTGTTACCAGTTAGATACTCTAGACCAGCTGTGGTTCATCAGTAGGATACTCTAGACCAGCTGTGGCTGTTACCAGTTAGATACTCTAGACCAGCTGTGGTTCATCAGTAGGATACTCTAGACCAGCTGTGGTTTATCAGTAGGATACTCTAGGCCAGCTGTGGTTTATCAGTAGACTACTCTAGACCAGCTGTGGGTTATCAGTTGGCTACTCTAGACCAGCTGTGGTTCATCAGTAGGATACTCTAGACCAGCTGTGGTTTATCAGTAGGATACTCTAGACCAGCTGTGGTTTATCAGTAGACTACTCTAGACCAGCTGTGGTTCATCAGTAGGATACTCTAGACCAGCTGTGGTTTATCAGTAGACTACTCTAGACCAGCTGTGATTTATCAGTAGGATACTCTAGACCAGCTGTGGTTTATCAGTAGGATACTCTAGACCAGCTGTGGTTCATCAGTAGGCTACTCTAGACCAGCTGTGGTTCATCAGTAGGATACTCTAGACCAGCTGTGGCTGTTACCAGTTAGATACTCTAGACCAGCTGTGGTTCATCAGTAGGATACTCTAGACCAGCTGTGGTTTATCAGTAGGATACTCTAGACCAGCTGTGGTTTATCAGTAGACTACTCTAGACCAGCTGTGGTTTATCAGTAGGCTACTCTAGACCAGCTGTGGTTCAGCAGTAGGCTACTCTAGACCAGCTGTGGTTTATCAGTAGGCTACTCTAGACCAGCTGTGGTTTATCAGTAGGCTACTCTAGACCAGCTGTGGTTCATCAGTAGGATACTCTAGACCAGCTGTGGTTTATCAGTAGACTACTCTAGACCAGCTGTGGTTCATCAGACTGAAGCAGGAGTTAACAAATCAAATCAGTCTTAACACCAGTCCTTTGTCTTTTCAATGCTTTTGTGTCAATTATTTTATTAAACAATATAAAGTGTTGGGGCAAATGCCAGTTCAGCAATGGACTCTGCAACGTGGATAGATATAATTCACCACATAATGCTACAAATGAGGAAACACATCATAGAGTATGTATATACACAGAAGTATGTGGACACCCCTTCAAATTAGTGGATTTGGCTATTTTCGACAAGTCAGTTGGTCAAATTTCTGCCCTGCTCGTGCTGCCCCGGGCAACTGTCAGTGTGAAATGGAAAACGTCTAGGAGCAACAACGGCTGTGGTAGGCCACAGAACGGGACCGCTGAACACTGGCAACACTCACTACCGAGTTCCAAATTAACTATGGAGGCCCTTTCCTGTTTCACCATGGCAACACTCACTACCGAGTTCCAAACTAACTATGGAAGCAGTTTGGGGAAGGCCCTTTCCTGTTTCACCATGACAATGCCCCCAGTGCACTAAGTGAGGTCCATACAAAAGTGGTGTGTCGAGGTCTGTGTGGAAGAACTTGACTGGCCTGCACAGAACCCTGACCTCAACCCCATCAAACACCTTTGGGATGAATTGGAACAACGACTGCGAGCCAGACCTAATAGCTCAACATCGGTGCCTGACCTCACTAATGCTCTTGTGGCTGAATGGAAGCAAGTCCCCACAGCAATGTTCCAACATCTAGAGGAAAGCCTTCCCAGAAGAGTGGAGGCTGTTATAGCAGCAATGTTCCAACATCTAGAGGAAAGCCTTCCCAGAAGAATGGAGGCTGTTATAGCAGCAATGTTCCAACATCTAGTGGAAAGCCTTCCCAGAAGAGTGGAGGCTGTTATAGCAGCAATGTTCCAACATCTAGTGGAAAGCCTTCCCAGAAGAGTGGAGGCTGTTATAGCAGCAAAGGGGGACGAGACCCAACTCCATACTAATGCTCATGATTTTGAAATGAGATGTTTGACGACCAGGTGTCCACATACTTTTGTCCATGTAGTGTATGTACTGTCTAAATGGTTTTAGTTAGAAGCTCAACATGTTGAGGCAGTGTCGACATTGTATTTTGGGTGGCAGGAATGGGCTTCCATAAATACAACTATCCCAGGATCGCTCCCTCCTCAGTCGTGTGATTCGCTCCAGAATTTGAATTGATTAGCATATCACTCAGTAAATCCACACCCCCTTAGTTCCAGACAGTCCCACAGTTACCAGGCTCTACGTAACAGCAACGGCAGCCTGGGGACGAGACCAGACAGAAACAGGGTTTAGTATCTACGGCTACTAAAGTGGAGTATCAGCAAGCCCTGTGTTTCTATATTCAGCCATCTTGTTCCAGTGCTGAGGAAAATCCTCCTCTTCCTCACACGCGTGTGTGTGAATTTCCAAGTCATTGTTTTATATAGATGATAATTTCAGTTCCCTGTTGAAAGTTCGTCACGTTAAACTGAAGAGTTGAAGGATCTCCAGACTGTGAGCCTGATGGAAACCAACTCCCTGGTCAATACGGTGCCATTCTGGTCTCAGAGGAACATCCTTTATGTGCCAGTGGTGTGCTGACAGACTGAAGACACACATCCACAAAGCCCTGGGACTGAGACACACATCCACAAAGCCCTGGGACTGAGACACACATCCACAAAGCCCTGGGACTGAGACACACATCCACAAAGCCCTGGGACTGAGACACATCCACAAAGCCCTGGGACTGAGACACACATCCACAAAGCCCTGGGACTGAGACACACATCCACAAAGCCCTGGGACTGAGACACATCCACAAAGCCCTGGGACTGAGACACACATCCACAAAGCCCTGGGACTGAGACACACATCCACAAAGCCCTGGGACTGAGACACACATCCACAAAGCCCTGGGACTGAGACACACATCCACAAAGCCCTGGGACTGAGACACACATCCACAAAGCCCTGGGACTGAGACACACATCCACAAAGCCCTGGGACTGAGACACATCCACAAAGCCCTGGGACTGAGACACACATCCACAAAGCCCTGGGACTGAGACACACATCCACAAAGCCCTGGGACTGAGACACACATCCACAAAGCCCTGGGACTGAGACACACATCCACAAAGCCCTGGGACTGAGACAACGTTGTAGACACACATCGCCACTCTTTAACCTTCTCCGCCTCGCAGATAGAAACACAAACACGCAACGACAAAACAGACAGAAGCTTTATGTTCCCATCAGAAGAAGCGTGACCTTTCCTAAAGGCTTATCAGTGAATAGTTAAGCAGCAGGATATTTACAAGAAAACAGGAGACGTTGTCCAAAATGGCACCCTGTTCCTTTTATAGAGCACTTACTTTAGATCAGAGTCCACATTGGGGCTAAGGCCAACGTTAGTGCACTAAACTGGGAATAGAGTTCCATTTTAGATTTGTCCAGAGACATTCAAAAGCATTTTAGTTCCAGGTCAGAGTTCAGCCAATGGCACGGCACGGCACTTCACGACCATGTGATCCTGACAGGACAGGTGGGTTGCTATGCCCATTTCCCTGGCGACCGCCTCACACCCACCGGCGAATCCTCATCGAACTTGACAGAGGGAAGAGGCACTTTTTTGATTGGCTGGTTTTCATTGTTCCAAAGTTGTTTTTTAGTCACCTCTTGCCATTGACTCCAGGTTTGGTTGTAGTTCTGTCTCGCCACCAGATGGGTGTTGCTGTAATTCCTCCATCTCACCCCCAGATGGTGGTAATGTTGCTGTAATGTCACCACCAGATGGTGGTAATGTTGCTGTAATTCCTCCATGTCACCACCAGATGGTGGTAATGTTGCTGTAATTCCTCCATCTCACCCCCAGATGGGGGTAATGTTGCTGTAGTTTCCCATCTCACCACTGGGTTGTAGTGGTGGTTGTAGTGATGCAGGAAGGCACTTCGTAGGGAGGCTCTGATCTGCTATGTCATCAGGATGGGCTTCTGTCTCACCTCCAGGATATCTGATGACAGACAACAGAGTCAATGAGCAGTCAATACTGTAATTCACACGACAGGGAAAGCCCATAATGGCTCCCTGTCCTCTAGAAAGTGTAAAGAATCAAGATTTGAAGACCCGAGCCGCACCCTCAGAGCATGGCCAGACCAGCTGGCTGTTGTGTTGTCAGAACATTTTCACTCTCTCTAGCTCAGGCTGTTATCCCAAGATGTCCCCCCCCCAATGGACATTTACCCCCCTCCCACCCTGCCCAGTCATGTCAAATCCATAGATAAAGGCCTCATTCATTTCCTTCTATGAACTGTAACTCAGTAAAATCTTTGTTCAGTTTACATCTGCAACCCTGTGCATGTGACTAATGGGGAACAGGGCCCCATTAGGGACTGATAGTGTGGGTCTGGACCTGAGGTGATAGGGAACCATTAGGGTCTAATGGTGTGTGGGTCTTGACCTGAGGTGATAGTGAACCATTAGGGACTGATGGTGTGTGGGTCTTGACCTGAGGTGATAGTGACTAGTGACCCATTAGGGACTGATGGTGTGTGGGTCTGGACCTGAGGGAATAGGGACTAGTGAACCATTAGGGACTGATGGTGTGTGGGTCTGGACCTGAGGTGATAGTGACTAGTGACCCATTAGGGACTGATGGTGTGTGGGTCTTGACCTGAGGGAATAGTGACCCATTAGGGACTGATGGTGTGTGGGTCTGGACCTGAGGGAATAGGGACTAGTGAACCATTAGGGACTGATGGTGTGTGGGTCTGGACCTGAGGTGATTGGGAACCATTAGGGACTGATAGTGTGGGTCTTGACCTGAGGTGATAGGGACTAGTGACCCATTAGGGACTGATGGTGTGTGGGTCTTGACCTGAGGTGATAGGGAATAGTGAACCATTAGGGACTGATGGTGTGTGGGTCTTGACCTGAGGTGATAGGGACTAGTGACCCATTAGGGACTGACAGTGTGTGGGTCTTGACCTGAGGGAATAGTGACCCATTAGGGACTGACAGTGTGTGGGTCTTGACCTGAGGTGATAGGGAACCATTAGGGACTGATAGTGTGGGTCTTGACCTGAGGTGATAGGGAACCATTAGGGACTGATAGTGTGGGTCTGGACCTGAGGTGATAGGGAACCATTAGGGACTGATGGTGTGTGGGTCTGGACCTGAGGTGATAGGGAACCATTAGGGACTGATGGTGTGGGTCTGGACCGGAGGTGATAGGGAACCATTAGGGACTGATAGTGTGGGTCTGGACCTGAGGTGATAGGGAAGCATTAGGGACTGATAGTGTGGGTAATAGGGAACCATTAGGGACTGATAGTGTGGGTCTGGACCTGAGGTGATAGGGAACCATTAGGGACTGATAGTGTGGGTCTGGACCTGAGGTGATAGGGAACCATTAGGGACTGATAGTGTGGGTCTTGACCTGAGGTGATAGGGAACCATTAGGGACTGATAGTGTGGGTAATAGGGAACCATTAGGGACTGATAGTGTGGGTCTGGACCTGAGGTGATAGGGAACCATTAGGGACTGATAGTGTGGGTCTGGACCTGAGGTGATAGGGAACCATTAGGGACTGATAGTGTGGGTCTTGACCTGAGGTGATAGGGAACCATTAGGGACTGATAGTGTGGGTAATAGGGAACCATTAGGGACTGATAGTGTGGGTCTGGACCTGAGGGGATAGGGAACCATTAGGGACTGATAGTGTGGGTCTTGACCTGAGGTGATGCGGTGCAGCGGCAGGGTGACGTAGGTCAGGTGGGAGTAAAGCAGGAAGTACTCCTCCGTACGGTTCAGTTTGAGCCAAGATCCCACCAGGGACCGACCTGTACCCGACAGGGAGCGAGACCGCAGGTTGGACTGGTTACACAGATCTGCATGGGGTCACATAATCCAGGTTATAGGTTACACTCTCACTCTCTTCAAAACGTTCTGGTTCTACACTCTCCCTTCAAAACATCCTGGTTCTACACACTCTCGTCAACACATCCAGGTTCTTCACTCTCTCTCTCTTCAACACATCCAGGTTCTACACTCTCTCTCTCTCTCTTCTACACATCCAGGTTCTACACTCTCTCTCTCTCTCTCTCTCTTCTACACATCCAGGTTCTACACTCTCTCTCTCTTCTACACATCCAGGTTCTACACTCTCTCTCTCTTCTACACATCCAGGTTCTACACTCTCTCTCTCTCTTCTACACACTCTCTCTCTCTTCCAGGTTCTACACTCTCTCTCTTCTACACATCCAGGTTCTACACTCTCTCTCTCTCTCTCTCTCTTCTACACTCTCTCTCTCTTCTACACATCCAGGTTCTACACTCCCTCTCTCTCCTACACATCCAGGTTCTACACTCTCTCTCTCTCTCTTCTACACATCCAGGTTCTACACTCTCTCTCTCTCTTCTACACATCCAGGTTCTACACTCTCCCTCTCTCTTCTACACATCCAGGTTCTACACTCAATCTCTCTTCTACACATCCAGGTTCTACACTCTCTCTCTCTTCTACACACTCTCTCTCTTCTACACATCCAGGTTCTACACTCTCTCTCTCTTCTACACATCCAGGTTCTACACTCTCTCTCTCTTCTACACATCCAGGTTCTACACTCTCTCTCTCTTCTACACATCCAGGTTCTACACTCTCTCTCTCTTCTACACATCCAGGTTCTACACTCTCTCTCTCTTCTACACATCCAGGTTCTACACTCTCCCTCTCTCTTCTACACATCCAGGTTCTACACTCTCCCTCTCTCTTCTACACATCCAGGTTCTACACATCCAGGTTCTACTCTCTTCTACACATCCAGGTTCTACACTCTCTCTCTCCTACACATCCAGGTTCTACACTCTCTCTCTTCTACACATCCAGGTTCTACACTCTCTCTCTCTTCTACACATCCAGGTTCTACACTCTCCCTCTCTCTTCTACACATCCAGGTTCTACACTCAATCTCTCTTCTACACATCCAGGTTCTACACTCTCTCTCTCTTCTACACACTCTCTCTCTTCTACACATCCAGGTTCTACACTCTCTCTCTCTTCTACACATCCAGGTTCTACACTCTCGCTCTCTTCTACACATCCAGGTTCTACACTCTCTCTCTCTTCTACACATCCAGGTTCTACACTCTCTCTCTCTTCTACACATCCAGGTTCTACACTCTCTCTCTCTTCTACACATCCAGGTTCTACACTCTCTCTCTCTTCTACACATCCAGGTTCTACACTCTCCCTCTCTTCTACACATCCAGGTTCTACACATCCAGGTTCTACTCTCTTCTACACATCCAGGTTCTACACTCTCTCTCTCTTCTACACATCCAGGTTCTACACTCTCTCTCTCTCTTCTACACATCCAGGTTCTACACTCTCTCTCTCTCTTCTACACATCCAGGTTCTACACTCTCTCTCTCTCTCTTCTACACATCCAGGTTCTACACTCTCCCTCTCTCTTCTACACATCCAGGTTCTACACTCTCTCTCTCTTCTACACACTCTCTCTCTTCTACACATCCAGGTTCTACACTCTCTCTCTCTTCTACACATCCAGGTTCTACACTCTCTCTCTCTTCTACACATCCAGGTTCTACACTCTCTCTCTCTTCTACACATCCAGGTTCTACACTCTCTCTCTCTTCTACACATCCAGGTTCTACACTCTCTCTCTCTTCTACACATCCAGGTTCTACACCCTCTCTCTCTTCTACACATCCAGGTTCTACACTCTCTCTCTCTCTCTTCTACACATCCAGGTTCTACACTCTCTCTCTCTTCTACACATCCAGGTTCTACACTCTCTCTCTTCTACACATCCAGGTTCTACAATCTCTCTCTCTTCTACACATCCAGGTTCTACACTCTCTCTCTCTCTTCTACACATCCAGGTTCTACACTATTTTCAACACATCCTACACAACACGTGGTGTTTGGGTATAAAATATCATTACCCTCGTCATCCTCTTCCCTGAAGAACTCTTCACTATCGTTGGCTGAGTGACTCTTCTTCATCTCAGTGATCCGGTTCCTGGGGACCTTCCGACGGAGAGAAGGGGAGAAGAACGAGGGGCGGTTCCTCTCCGGGGTGGGAGGGGTGCTGAACGACGTCACCTGACCAAACAGAACAGACAGCCAATCAGAACCAACCTACTACATTGAGCGCACACGGACAGCCAATCAAAACCAACCTACTACAGAGAAAACACACAGACAGCCAATCACAACATATCTAATACTACCAAGAGGAAGAACATGGTTCGAAAATTAGTTGCTCTAATACCTGTGTAGTTAAACTGTAGTAACTCAGTGTTGCAATGTTGTTTAATATAATACACTACAGTGTATTAAACATGGCAGTAACTCTGTAGTAATATAATAGTGTATTAAACATGGCAGTAACTCTGTAGTAATATAATAGTGTATTAAACATGGCAGTAACTCTGTAGTAATATAATATACTACAGTGTATTAAACATGGCAGTAACTCAGTAGTAATATAATAGTGTATTAAACATGGCAGTAACTCTGTAGTAATATAATATATAATAGTGTATTAAACATGGCAGTAACTCTGTAGTAATATAATATACAATAGTGTATTAAACATGGCAGTAACTCTGTAGTAATATAATAGTGTATTAAACATGGCAGTAACTCTGTAGTAATATAATAGTGTATTAAACATGGCAGTAACTCTGTAGTAATATAATAGTGTATTAAACATGGCAGTAGCTCAGTAGTAATATAATATACTACAGTGTATTAAACATGGCAGTAACTCTGTAGTAATATAATAGTGTATTAAACATGGCAGTAACTGTAGTAATATAATAGTGTATTAAACATGGCAGTAGCTCAGTAGTAATATAATAGTGTATTAAACATGGCAGTAACTCTGTAGTAATATAATAGTGTATTAAACATGGCAGTAACTCTGTAGTAATATAATAGTGTATTAAACATGGCAGTAACTCTGTAGTAATATAATAGTGTATTAAACATGGCAGTAACTCTGTAGTAATATAATAGTGTATAAAACATGGCAGTAACTCTGTAGTAATATAATAGTGTATTAAACATGGCAGTAACTCTGTAGTAATATAATAGTGTATTAAACATGGCAGTAACTCTGTAGTAATATACTGTTGTCTCATTGGTTTTTAATGGACTGGGTTTTGTGTATTAAAGACTATGCCAGTACACTTAAGTCAATCCATTCTATCCTCCAGAACACATCCAGTCTCTGATATCCTCTAGTGGACATCACACAGAACCTCAGTTAAAGGGGGGCAGAACCTCAGGACATACAGAACCTCAGTTAAAGGGGGGCAGAACCTCAGGACATACAGAACCTCAGTTAAATGGGGACAGTATCTCAGGACATACAGAACCCATCTGTGACTGAAGACACAATAAATCACACACACACCTCTATTCCCTGTGTGGTAAATGCACGGACGAGTGCGCGTGCTCTCTCACACACGTTACAGAATAGAAGTGTGTTCCAGCGATCTGCATGTCTAGTCTAGCGGACGGTTAGCGTCCCGACCCTCTGGTCTAGCGGACGGTTAGCGTCCCGACCCTCTGGTCTAGCGGACGGTTAGCGTCCCGACCCTCTGGTCTAGCGGACGGTTAGCGTCCCGACCCTCTGGTCTAGCGGACGGTTAGCGTCCCGACCCTCTGGTCTAGCGGACGGTTAGCGTCCCGACCCTCTGGTCTAGCGGACGGTTAGCGTCCCGACCCTCTGGTCTAGCGGACGGTTAGTGTCCCGACCCTCTGGTCTAGCGGACGGTTAGTGTCCTGTGTTTGAGTGTGTACACTGAGTGTACAAAACATTAAGAACACGTTCCTAATATTGAGTTACACCCCCTTTTGCCCTCAGAACAGCCTCAATTCGTCAGGGCATGGGACTCTAAAGGAGTCCAAAGCATTCCCCAGGGGAGCTGGTCCATGTTGACACCAACGCTTCCCACAGCTGTATCAAGTTGGCTGGGTGGTGGACCATCCTTGATACACACAGGAAACTGTTGAGTGTGAAAAACCCAGCAGCGTTGAAGTTCTTGACTCAAACCGGATGCGCCTGGCACCTACTACCGTACCCCGTTCAAAGGAACTTAAATATTTTGTCTTGCCCATTCACCCGCTGAATGGCACACAAACACAGTCCATGTCTCGATTGTCTCAAGGTTTAAAAATCCTTCTTCAACCTGTCTCCTCTCCTTCATCTACACTGATTGAAGTGGATTTAACAGGGGACATCAATCAGGGATCCCAGCATTCACCTGGTCAGTCTGTCATGGGAAGAGAAGGTGTTCCTAATGTGTCCATGCACGTTTTTTGTGTGTGTGTGTGTGTGTGTATTATACTAACCCTCTCGTATGTGTGTGTGCGTGCCTATTTGTCTACTCTACCTACCCTCTCGTGTAGGGGTGAGTCCAGGTCCTCCTCTGTGCCGCAGGGGGACGTGTCTCCGGTCGGGACCCGGCTGACCGCCATCTCAGCGTGACCTTTGCCCTGCGGCCCCTTCATCCTGACGAACTCCATGTTGTTGTACTTGTAGAAGCCGAACGACATGCGCTGGGCCATCTTCGCTGCCACACTCACCTACAAGACAAACACACAACAGGGAGACTTGATATGGATTCTTTTGGATCTTCTCTTGTATTTCACCATCAACTACAAAGTCCTGTGTTTTTCTCTTAGTAAAGTCTTGTCCACAAACTACAAAGTCCTGTGTTTTTCTGTTAGTAATGTCTTGTCCACAAAGTCCTGTGTTTTTCTGTTAGTAATGTCTTGTCCACAAACTACAAAGTCCGGTGTTTCTCTTTGTAATGTCTGTAAACTCCATTTCATCAAGACAAACACATCCAGTTCCCTTCTTTCCAAGGTCTTTATGTAATTCAAGCAGTAAAGTTTCTCACAGCTTGAGGCTGATTTCACATTTTCACAGTGCATGTCAGAGCAAAAACCAAGCCATGTAGAATTGCCTGTAGAACGCGGAGACAGAATTGTATCGAGGCACAGATCTGGGGAAGGGTACCAAAGCATTTCTGCAACATTGAAGGTCCCCAAGAACACAGTGGCCCTCCATGTTTAAATGGAAGATGTTTGGAACGACCAAGACTCTACCTAGAGCTGGCCGCCTGACCAAACTGATCAATCAGGTAGAAGGGCCTTGGTCAGGGAGGTGACCAAGAACCCGATGGTCACTCTAGCAGAGCTCCAAAGTCCCTCTGTGGAGATGGGAGAACCTTCCAGAAGGACAACCATCTCTGCAGAACCCCACCAATCAGGCCTTTATGGTAGAGTGGCCCGACGGAAGCCACTCCTCAGTAAAAGGCACATGACAGCCTTCTTGGAGTTTGCCAAAAGGAATCTCAGACCATGAGAAACAAGATTCTCTGGTCTGATTGAACTCTTTGGCCTGAAGGCCAAACGTCACGTCTGGAGGAAACCTGGCAGCATCCCTACGGTGAAGCATGGTGGTGGCAGCATCATGCTGTGGGGATGTTTTTCAGCGGCAGGGACTGGGAGACTAGTCAGGATCGAGGGAAAGATGAACAGAACAAATTACAGAGAGATCCTTGATGAAAAGCTGCTCCAGAGCGCTCAGGACCTCAGACTGGGGTGAAGGTTCACCTTCCGACAGGACAATAACCCTAAGCACACAGACAAGACAACACAGGAGTGGCTTCAGGACAAGTCTCAATGTCCTTGAGTGGCCCGGCCAGAGCCCGGACTTGAACCCGATCCAACGTCTCTGGAGAGACCTGAAAATAGCTGTGCAGTGACGCTCCCCATCCAACCTGACAGAGCTTGAGAGGATCTGCAGAGAAGAATGGGATAAACTCCCCAAATACAGGTGTGCCAAGCTTGTAGCGTCATACCCAAGAAGACTGGAGGCTGTAATCACTGCCAAAGGTGTTTCAACAAAGTACTGAGTAAAGGGTCTGAATACTTATGTAAATGTGATATTTCAGTTTTTTATTATTAACACAATTTCAAAAATGCGTAGATTGATGATTTTTTAAAAATATATATTTTTAATACATTTTAGAATAATGATGTAACACATTTTTGGGAAAAAGTCAAGGGGTTCGCAAACTTTCCAAATACACTGTATGAAAGTTCTCCAGAGAGAGACATCCCAGATAGATATCTCTAGAGTAGAGAGAGACATCCCAGATAGATATCTCTAGAGTAGAGAGAGACATCCCAGATAGATATCTCTAGAGTAGAGACTTACTCTGTTGTCGTAAACCTTCTTCAGAGGAATCCCAGATAGAAATCTATAGAGTAGAGAGGCATCCCAGATAGATGTCTATAGAGTAGAGAGACATCCCAGATAGATGTCTATAGAGTAGAGAGACATCCCAGATAGATATCTATAGAGTAGAGAGACATCCCAGATAGATATCTCTAGAGTAGAGAGAGAGACATCCCAGATAGATATCTATAGAGTAGAGAGACATCCCAGATAGATATCTATAGAGTAGAGAGACATCCCAGATAGATATCTATAGAGTAGAGACTTACCCTGTTGTCGTAAACCTTCTTCAGAGCTTCGTAGCGGATGGAACCTTGGAAGACGACTCCTTGGAACGTGTTGCTCTTATCACTGGCTACCAACTCCACACACACCATCTCCCCCTCGCCTACCGTCATGTCACAGAACACCTACACATACAGAGAGACAGAGGGGGCAGAGAGAGACACAGAGAGAGACACAAAGAGAGACACAGAGAGAGACACAGAGAGAGACACAGAGAGAGACACAGAGAGAGACACAGAGAGAGACACAGAGAGAGACACAGAGAGAGACATAGAGAGAGAGAGAGAGAGAGAGAGAGGGGTGCGAGAGAGACACGTTAGAACAGCGATTCTCAACTGGTGGTTCGCGACCCAAATTTGGGTCTCGGGAGGTTCTGAATTGGTCACGGGTATCTCTAATGAACTTATCCTCTGCAGCAGAGGTAACTCTGGGTCTTCCGTTCCTGTGGCGGTCCTCATGAGAGCCAGTTTCATCTTAGCGCTTGATGGTTTTTGCGACTGCACTTGAACATAAATAAAATTTGTTTTGATTTTGAAGAAACTTTCCAAGTTATTGAAATTTCCTCGATTGACTGACCTTCATGTCTTAAAGTAATGATGGACTGTCATTTCTCTTTGCTTATTTGAGCTGTTCTTGCCATAATATGGACTTGGTCTTTTGCCAAATAGGACTATCTTCTGTATACCACCCCTACCTTGTCACAACACAACTGATTGGCTCAAACGCATTAAGGAAAGAAATTCCACAAATTCACTTTTAACAAAACACACCTGTTAATTGTAAAGCCTTCCAGGTGACTACCTCATGAAACTTAGGGCTCCCGAGTGGTGCAGGGGTCTAAGAGGCGTCACTACAGTCCCTGGTTCGAATCCAAGCTGTATCACATCCGGCCGTGATTGGGAGTCCCATAGGGCTGCGCACAATTGGCCCAGCGTCGTCCGGGTTTGGCCGGGGTAGGCCGTCATTGTAAATAAGAATTAGTTCTTAACTGACTTGCCTAGTTAAATAAAGGTTAAATAAAAATGTATTTAAAAAGCTGGTTGAGAGAATGCCAAGAGTGTGCAAAGCTGTCATCAAGGCAAAGGGTGGCTACTTTGAAGAATCTCAAATATATGTTGATTTGTTTAACACTTTTTTGGTTACTACATGATTCCATATGTGTTACTTCATAGTTGAGGTCTTCACTATTATTCTACAATGTAGAAAATAGTCAAAATAAAGAAAAACCCTTGAATGAGAAAGGTGTGTCCAAACTGTTGACTGGAACTGAATATATATTTTTAAATCGTTTAAATCACAGTGTTTTTAGAGTTATCGGCAGCCCTATTTAGTGGATTCTGAAACCAACTTAACATTCTTCAAGAATATGGGCAACATTTTATTGCCATACAATTGGTTAATTAAATATCAATATAGCATTAAAAACATATTTTTCTATATTATTTTCCACGATGTGAATATTAAGTCGCGACAGACAACCTGGTTCAATTATGTTTCCCGAAGCAAAACCAGTTGAGAACCGCTGCGTTAGAATACAGAGTGTCTGTTTACAAGTATGTTTGCAGAGTCACGTCGTTTAGCTGAGAGAGCTGATACCAGGAACTGAAAAAGACTGGTTCAATCACTGCTGTTTTATATTCTCACTGTAAAAACGTAGAGACGTTGTAACTGACCCCGTCTGCCGTGAGGTTAATACACTGGAATCAGGGGACTGCAGTAGTGGCTTTGAAATGGACCGACAGCATCAGGGGTGTATTCATTAGTTAGATTCCGTTGCAAAAAAAATGTCTGCTCTGTTGCTGAAACGTTTTGCAACGGAAACCGTTTACTCTAACGAACCAACGGAAGCAGAGGAAATGGAATGAAAACGGGAGAGAGGTTCCTACCTGAATTTGTCCAATAGAAACTCTTGTTTTCATTGTAAAATGTTTTCCATTTGGAGTAAATGGTTTCCGGGTTGCAACGGAGACCGAATAATGAATACACCCCAGGTCACACTTCAATACACAGCCCATCTCCCAGGGGGCCCTTCGAGAGGCCCCGGCAATCAATCACAACCTGTCAGGTGCCTGATTGGGGAGGAGGGGATTGTGGGCGGTTGTCACGGTTACCTCCTCAAAGTTGTCAATCATGAAGAAGATGTTGGGGTAGCTCATCTTAGACTCCTCTCCTTTACTGTCCATGGCGTGTTTACTTGGCGACGCATACACTTGCTGTGATGAGAGAGACAGAGAAAGCGAGAAAGGGAGAGAGAGAGAGAACGAGAGAGAGAGGGGGAGAGAGAGAGCGAGAAAGGGGGAGAGAGCGAGAAAGGGGGAGAGAGAGAGAGCGAGAAAGGGGGAGAGAGAGAGAGCGAGAAAGGGGGAGAGAGAGAGAGCGAGAAAGGGGGAGAGAGAGAGAGCGAGAAAGGGGGAGAGAGAGAGAGCGAGAAAGGGGGAGAGAGCGAGAGCGAGAAAGGGGGAGAGAGCGAGAAAGGGGGAGAGAGAGAGCGAGAAAGGGAGAGAGAGAGCGAGAAAGGGGGAGAGAGAGCGAGAAAGGGGGAGAGAAAGGGGGAGAGAAAGAGAGCGAGAAAGGGGGAGAGAAAGAGAGCGAGAAAGGGGGAGAGAGAGAGAGCGTGAAAGGGGGAGAGAGAGAGAGCGAGAAAGGGGGAGAGAGAGAGCGAGAAAGGGGGAGAGAGAGAGCGAGAAAGGGGGAGAGAGAGAGCGAGAAAGGGGGAGAGAGAGAGCGAGGAAGAGAGAGAAAGCGAGGAAGAGAGAGAAAGCGAGGAAGAGAGAGAAAGCGAGGAAGAGAGAGAAAGCGAGGAAGAGAGAGAAAGCGAGGAAGAGAGAGAAAGCGAGGAAGAGAGAGAAAGCGAGAGTTACTGGGTCAGGTTCTGTAGAGGCCCATTATCCATAGCTACATCAGTAAATCCAATGGGATGTAGTCTGAAGAGTCCCGTCTCTTACCTGAGACTTCTTCCTGTGAATGTGGATGTCTCCTGCGTCTGAGCGCGTGCAGACAGCACACGTCACCACATAGTCCAGCTGATAGGGGGAAAAAAGAGGTTATGAACTTGGTTTTATTCAACCATTTTCCTGGAAAATTACAAGTGGCCCAGCGGTCTAAGGTACTGCATCGCAGTGCTCGAGGCGATACTACAGACCTGGGTTCATTCAACCGTCAACTGAAGTCAGCTTACAGACACCCGGCCTGCCACAAGGAGTCGCTAGAGAGCCACGAGCCAAGTAAAGCTCATCGCTCTCTAGCGACTCCTTGTGGCGGGCCGGGTGTCTGCAGGCTGACTTCAGTCGCCAGTTGAACAGTGTTTCCTGTTCAACACATTGGTGCGGCTAACTTCCGGGTTAGGCTGGCGGGTGTTAAGGAGCGCGGTTAGGCGTATCATGTTTCAGAGAACGCACGACTCCACCTTCGCCTCCCGAGCCCGTTTGGGGAGTTGCAACAAGATGAGACGAGATCGAAATTGGGGAGAAAAAGGGGAAAAGATTTAATAAATAACATTTTAACACCCAAAGTGTGATGGGTGACAATATTAGGCCATCACTATAAATGGCGTGTCATCCCGTGTGAATGGCGTGTCATCCCGTGTGAATGGCGTGTCATCCCGTGTGAATGGCGTGTCATCCCGTGTGAATGGCGTGTTAGCCCATAGGCCTATATGTTCAGATAAGGTTTGGATCACAGCTAAAGATGCCAAATAACAATTAAGCACATTAATCCCCTCTAGAACCAGTGTAAAGCCAAACTGGCCTACATTAGGCAACCAAACTGGCCTACATTAGGCAGCCAAACATAGGCAGCCAAACTGGCCTACATTAGGCAGCCAAACTGGCCTACATTAGGCAGCCAAACTGGCCTACATTAGGCAGCCAAACTGGCCTACATTAGGCAGCCAAACTGGCCTACATTAGGCAGCCAAACTGGCCTACATTAGGCAGCCAAACTGGCCTACATTAGGCAGCCAAACTGGCCTACATTAGGCAGCCAAACTGGCCTACATAGGCAGCCAAACAGACAGCCAAACTGGCACACATAGACAGCCAAACTGGCACACATAGACAGCCAAACTGGAATACATAGACAGCCAAACTGGAATACATAGACAGCCAAACTGGAATACATAGACAGCCAAACTGGAATACATAGACAGCCAAACTGGAATACATAGACAGCCAAACTGGAATACATAGACAGCCAAACTGGAATACATAGACAGCCAAACTGGAATACATAGACAGCCAAACTGGAATACATAGACAACCAAACTGGAATACATAGACAACCAAACTGGAATACATAGACAGCCAAACTGGAATACAGACAGCCAAACTAGAATACATAGACAGCCAAACTGGAATACATAGACAGCCAAACTGGAATACAGACAGCCAAACTAGAATACATAGACAGCCAAACTGGAATACAGAACGCCAAACTAGAATACATAGACAGCCAAACTGGAATACATAGACAGCCAAACTGGAATACATAGACAGCCAAACTGGCACACATAGACAGCCAAACTGGCACACATAGACAGCCAAACTGGAATACATAGACAGCCAAACTGGAATACATAGACAGCCAAACTGGAATACATAGACAGCCAAACTGGAATACATAGACAGCCAAACTGGAATACATAGACAGCCAAACTGGAATACATAGACAGCCAAACTGGAATACATAGACAGCCAAACTGGAATACATAGACAGCCAAACTGGAATACATAGACAGCCAAACTGGAATACATAGACAACCAAACTGGAATACATAGACAGCCAAACTGGAATACAGACAGCCAAACTAGAATACATAGACAGCCAAACTGGAATACATAGACAGCCAAACTGGAATACAGACAGCCAAACTAGAATACATAGACAGCCAAACTGGAATACATAGACAGCCAAACTGGAATACATAGACAACCAAACTGGAATACAGACAGCCAAACTAGAATACATAGACAGCCAAACTGGAATACAGACAGCCAAACTAGAATACATAGACAGCCAAACTGGAATACATAGACAGCCAAACTGGAATACAGACAGCCAAACTAGAATACATAGACAGCCAAACTGGAATACATAGACAGCCAAACTGGAATACATAGACAGCCAAACTGGAATACATATACAGCCAAACTGGAATACATAGACAGCCAAACTGGAATACAGACAGCCAAACTAGAATACATAGACAGCCAAACTGGAATACATAGACAGCCAAACTGGCATACAGACAGCCAAACTAGAATACATAGACAGCCAAACTGGAATACATAGACAGCCAAACTGGAATACATAGACAACCAAACTGGAATACAGACAGCCAAACTAGAATACATAGACAGCCAAACTGGAATACAGACAGCCAAACTAGAATACATAGACAGCCAAACTAGAATACATAGACAGCCAAACTGGAATACATAGACAGCCAAACTAGAATACATAGACAGCCAAACTGGAATACATAGACAGCCAAACTGGAATACATAGACAGCCAAACTGGAATACATAGACAGCCAAACTGGAATACATAGACAGCCAAACTGGAATACATAGACAGCCAAACTGGAATACATAGACAACCAAACTGGAATACATAGACAACCAAACTGGAATACATAGACAACCAAACTGGAATACAGACAGCCAAACTAGAATACATAGACAGCCAAACTGGAATACAGACAGCCAAACTAGAATACATAGACAGCCAAACTGGAATACATAGACAGCCAAACTGGAATACAGACAGCCAAACTAGAATACATAGACAGCCAAACTGGAATACATAGACAGCCAAACTGGAATACATAGACAGCCAAACTGGAATACATAGACAGCCAAACTGGAATACATAGACAGCCAAACTGGAATACAGACAGCCAAACTAGAATACATAGACAGCCAAACTGGAATACAGCCAGCCAAACTAGAATACATAGACAGCCAAACTGGAATACATAGACAGCCAAACTGGAATACAGACAGTGTGTCAGTTTACAGTATTTGGGGAAGATCATTTTTCACCATAAAATAAAAAAGCCCCTTTATAAGAAAGCATTACACGCAGAAACACGTTTGATACCAGTTGTGTCCCGCTATTTGCTAGCATTTTGGAACATTTGGTGCTCATAGCCTCCTGCCGTGTGCATTGCTGCGCTTATATGGAGAAAAAAGCTGAATGGTTCATCAACGTTTCAGTGGAACGGTCTGATCTGTTGAATCAGCCTCATTGCTTTTGAAAAGGGTATTTTTTTGATGCTGGTGGTAATTTGGGATCTATTATATTCCACAACTGTCCCAGACTAATGTTTGGAATATTTATTGTTCTTACACAGAATAGGTCAACTTTTGTACTATGGGGACTAGTAAATTGACATAGGCTAGTTATTTTGTGGTTCGTTAGGCCTACTCATCTTGTTGGTTGATGAAATGGTTCAAAGAAAAATGTGGACAGTTCTTCCAACATCTTCAATATAAGGAAGCGCTCAACTGCGTCCCTGATGTGGCTGTCTTCACTTGGAGCCTGTGAAAAGGACCCAAGATGGCAGCTAGAAGGACCCAAGGTGGCTGCTAGAAGGACCCAAGATGGCTGCTAGTAGGACCCAAGATGGCTGCTAGAAGGACCCAATATGGCTGCGAGAAAGACCCAAGATGGCTGCTAGAAAGACCCAAGATGGCTGCTAGAAGGACCCAAGATGGCTGCTAGTAGGACCCAAGATGGCTGCTAGAAGGACCCAAGATGGCTGCTTGAAGGATCCGATCATGTGACGGGTAATGGCTAATAAAAATGTAGATATCTGAGAGAGCCATGTGAGTGGGTCGGGCCTGGATAGTACTGGGGAGGGAGACAGCCTGTTCAGGGTCGGGCCTGGTTAGTACTGGGACGGGAGACAGCCTGTTCAGGGTCGGGCCTGGATAGTACTGGGGAGGGAGACAGCCTGTTCAGGGTCGGGCCTGGTTAGTACTGGGACGGGAGACAACCTGTTCAGGGTCGGGCCTGGTTAGTACTGGGGAGGGAGACAGCCTGTTCAGGGTCGGGCCTGGTTAGTACTGGGACAGGAGACAACCTGTTCAGGGTCGGGCCTGGTTAGTACTGGGGAGGGAGACAGCCTGTTCAGGGTCGGGCCTGGTTAGTACTGGGACAGGAGACAACCTGTTCAGGGTCGGCCTGGTTAGTACTGGGACGGGAGACAGCCTGTTCAGGGTCGGCCTGGTTAGTACTGGGGAGGGAGACAGCCTGTTCAGGGTCGGGCCTGGTTAGTACTGGGACAGGAGACAACCTGTTCAGGGTCGGGCCTGGTTAGTACTGGGGAGGGAGACAACCTGTTCAGGGTCGGGCCTGGTTAGTACTGGGGAGGGAGACAGCCTGATCAGGGTCGGGCCTGGTTAGTACTGGGACAGGAGACAGCCTGTTCAGGGTCGGGCCTGGTTAGTACTGGGGAGGGAGACAGCCTGTTCAGGGTCGGGCCTGGTTAGTACTGGGACGGGAGACAACCTGTTCAGGGTCGGGCCTGGTTAGTACTGGGACGGGAGACAACCTGTTCAGGGTCGGGCCTGGTTAGTACTGGGGAGGGAGACAGCCTGTTCAGGGTCGGGCCTGGTTAGTACTGGGGAGGGAGACAGCCTGTTCAGGGTCGGCCTGGTTAGTACTGGGACAGGAGACAGCCTGTTCAGGGTCGGGCCTGGTTAGTACTGGGACAGGAGACAACCTGTTCAGGGTCGGGCCTGGTTAGTACTGGGACAGGAGACAACCTGTTCAGGGTCGGGCCTGGTTAGTACTGGGACAACCTGTTCAGGGTCGGGCCTGGTTAGTACTGGGACAGGAGACAGCCTGTTCAGGGTCGGCCTGGTTAGTACTGGGACAGGAGACAACCTGTTCAGGGTCGGGCCTGGTTAGTACTGGGACAACCTGTTCAGGGTCGGGCCTGGTTAGTACTGGGACAGGAGACAGCCTGTTCAGGGTCGGGCCTGGTTAGTACTGGGGAGGGAGACAGCCTGTTCAGGGTCGGGCCTGGTTAGTACTGGGACAGGAGACAGCCTGTTCAGGGTCGGGCCTGGTTAGTACTGGGGAGGGAGACAGCCTGTTCAGGGTCGGGCCTGGTTAGTACTGGGGAGGGAGACAGCCTGTTCAGGGTCGGGCCTGGTTAGTACTGGGACAGGAGACAGCCTGTTCAGGGTCGGGCCTGGTTAGTACTGGGGAGGGAGACAGCCTGTTCAGGGTCAGGCCTGGTTAGTACTGGGGAGGGAGACAGCCTGTTCAGGGTCGGGCCTGGTTAGTACTGGGGAGGGAGACAGCCTGTTCAGGGTCGGCCTGGTTAGTACTGGGACAGGAGACAACCTGTTCAGGGTCAGGCCTGGTTAGTACTGGGGAGGGAGACAGCCTGTTCAGGGTCGGGCCTGGATAGTACTGGGGAGGGAGACAGCCTGTTCAGGGTCGGGCCTGGATAGTACTGGGGAGGGAGACAGCCTGTTCAGGGTCGGGCCTGGATAGTACTGGGACGGGAGACAGCCTGTTCAGGGTCGGGCCTGGTTAGTACTGGGGAGGGAGACAACCTGTTCAGGGTCGGGCCTGGTTAGTACTGGGGAGGGAGACAGCCTGTTCAGGGTCGGGCCTGGATAGTACTGGGGAGGGAGACAGCCTGTTCAGGGTCGGGCCTGGATAGTACTGGGACGGGAGACAGCCTGTTCAGGGTCGGGCCTGGATAGTACTGGGGAGGGAGACAACCTGTTCAGGGTCGGGCCTGGTTAGTACTGGGGAGGGAGACAGCCTGTTCAGGGTCGGGCCTGGTTAGTACTGGGGAGGGAGACAGCCTGTTCAGGGTCGGGCCTGGATAGTACTGGGGAGGGAGACAGCCTGTTCAGGGTCGGGCCTGGTTAGTACTGGGGAGGGAGACAGCCTGTTCAGGGTCGGGCCTGGTTAGTACTGGGGAGGGAGACAGCCTGTTCAGGGTCGGCCTGGTTAGTACTGGGACGGGAGACAACCTGTTCAGGGTCGGCCTGGTTAGTACTGGGACGGGAGACAGCCTGTTCAGGGTCGGGCCTGGTTAGTACTGGGGAGGGAGACAGCCTGTTCAGGGTCAGGCCTGGTTAGTACTGGGGAGGGAGACAGCCTGTTCAGGGTCGGGCCTGGTTAGTACTGGGGAGGGAGACAGCCTGTTCAGGGTCGGCCTGGTTAGTACTGGGACGGGAGACAACCTGTTCAGGGTCGGCCTGGTTAGTACTGGGACGGGAGACAGCCTGTTCAGGGTCGGCCTGGTTAGTACTGGGACGGGAGACAGCCTGTTCAGGGTCGGGCCTGGTTAGTACTGGGACGGGAGACAGCCTGTTCAGGGTCGGGCCTGGATAGTACTGGGGAGGGAGACAACCTGTTCAGGGTCGGGCCTGGTTAGTACTGGGACGGGAGACAGCCTGTTCAGGGTCGGGCCTGGTTAGTACTGGGACGGGAGACAACCTGTTCAGGGTCGGGCCTGGTTAGTACTGGGACGGGAGACAGCCTGTTCAGGGTCGGGCCTGGATAGTACTGGGGAGGGAGACAGCCTGTTCAGGGTCGGGCCTGGTTAGTACTGGGACAGCCTGTTCAGGGTCGGGCCTGGTTAGTACTGGGACAGCCTGTTCAGGGTTGGGCCTGGTTAGTACTGGGACAGCCTGTTCAGGGTCGGGCCTGGTTAGTACTGGGACAACCTGTTCAGGGTCGGGCCTGGTTAGTACTGAGACGGGAGACAACCTGTTCAGGGTCGGGCCTGGTTAGTACTGGGACAGGAGACAACCTGTTCAGGGTCGGGCCTGGTTAGTACTGGGACGGGAGACAACCTGTTCAGGGTCGGGCCTGGTTAGTACTGGGACAGGAGACAACCTGTTCAGGGTCGGGCCTGGTTAGTACTGGGACGGGAGACAACCTGTTCAGGGTCGGGCCTGTTTAGTACTGGGACGGGAGACAGCCTGTTCAGGGTCGGGCCTGGTTAGTACTGAGACGGGAGACAACCTGTTCAGGGTCGGGCCTGGTTAGTACTGGGACGGGAGACAGCCTGTTCAGGGTCGGGCCTGGTTAGTACTGAGACGGGAGACAACCTGTTCAGGGTCGGGCCTGGTTAGTACTGGGACAGGAGACAGCCTGTTCAGGGTCGGGCCTGGTTAGTACTGGGACAACCTGTTCAGGGTCGGGCCTGGTTAGTACTGGGACAGGAGACAGCCTGTTCAGGGTCGGGCCTGGTTAGTACTGGGACGGGAGACAACCTGTTCAGGGTTGGGCCTGGTTAGTACTGGGACAGGAGACAGCCTGTTCAGGGTCGGGCCTGGTTAGTACTGGGACGGGAGACAACCTGTTCAGGGTCGGGCCTGGTTAGTACTGGGACGGGAGACAACCTGTTCAGGGTCGGGCCTGGTTAGTACTGGGGAGGGAGACAACCTGTTCAGGGTCGGGCCTGGTTAGTACTGGGGAGGGAGACAACCTGTTCAGGGTCGGGCCTGGTTAGTACTGGGACGGGAGACAACCTGTTCAGGGTCGGGCCTGGTTAGTACTGGGGAGGGAGACAGCCTGTTCAGGGTCGGGCCTGGTTAGTACTGGGAGAACCTGTTCAGGGTCGGGCCTGGTTAGTACTGGGGAGGGAGACAGCCTGTTCAGGGTCGGGCCTGGTTAGTACTGGGAGAACCTGTTCAGGGTCGGGCCTGGTTAGTACTGGGAGAACCTGTTCAGGGTCGGGCCTGGTTAGTACTGGGGATGGAGACAGCCTGTTCAGGGTCGGGCCTGGTTAGTACTGGGAGACAGCCTGTTCAGGGTCGGGCCTGGTTAGTACTGGGAGACAGCCTGTTCAGGGTCGGGCCTGGTTAGTACTGGGACAACCTGTTCAGGGTCGGGCCTGGTTAGTACTGGGACAGCCTGTTCAGGGTCGGGCCTGGTTAGTACTGGGGATGGAGACAGCCTGTTCAGGGTCGGGCCTGGTTAGTACTGGGGAGGGAGACAGCCTGTTCAGGGTCGGTTCTGGTTAGTACTGGGGAGGGAGACCGCCTTGGAATGAGCTTGTTGTCATACCAACCTTCATTAAGATCAGATTCAGGTAAACACTCTCCTCCCAGTCGATGTCAGGTTCTCCTAAACCTGGAAGCTTCTTAGAGTCTCTCCTGTACACCTCCACATCTACCTGGAATACAGAGATACATTATAGAATCATATTCCACATCTACCTGGAATATACAGAGATATATACATTATAGAATCATATTCCACCTCTACCTGGAATATACAGAGATATACACATTATAGAATCCTATTCCACATCCACCTGGAATATACAGAGATATATACATTATAGAATCATATTCCACCTCTACCTGGAATATACAGAGATATACACATTATAGAATCCTATTCCACATCCACCTGGAATATACAGAGATATATACATTATAGAATCATATTCCACATCTACCTGGAATACAGAGATATATTATAGAATCCTATTCCACATCCACCTGGAATATACATTATAGAATCATATTCCACCTGGAATATACAGACATAGAATCCTATTCCACATCTACCTGGAATACAGAGATATATTATAGAATCATATTCCACATCTACCTGGAATATACAGAGATATATACATTATAGAATCCTATTCCACATCTACCTGGAATATACAGAGATATATACATTATAGAATCATATTCCACATCTACCTGGAATATACAGAGATATATACATTATAGAATCATATTCCACCTCTACCTGGAATATACAGAGATATACACATTATAGAATCATATTCCACATCTACCTGGAATACAGAGATATATACATTATAGAATCATATTCCACCTGGAATATATAGACATTATAGAATCCTATTCCACATCTACCTGGAATATACAGAGATATATACATTATAGAATCCTATTCCACATCTACCTGGAATACAGAGATTATAGAATCATATTCCACATCTACCTGGAATATACAGAGATATATACATTATAGAATCCTATTCCACATCTACCTGGAATACAGAGATATATTATAGAATCCTATTCCACATCCACCTGGAATATACAGAGATATATACATTATAGAATCATATTCCACCTGGAATATACAGACATTATAGAATCCTATTCCACATCTACCTGGAATATACAGAGATATATACACTACAGAATCATATTCCACCTCTACCTGGAATATACAGAGATATATACATTATAGAATCCTATTCCATCTCTACCTGGAATATACAGAGATATATACATTATAGAATCATATTCCACCTCTACCTGGAATATACACACATTATAGAATCCTATTCCACCTCTACCTGGAATATACAGAGATATATTATAGAATCCTATTCCACCTCTACCTGGAATATAAAGAGATATATACATTATAGAATCATATTCCACCTGGAATATACAGACATTATAGAATCATATTCCACATCTACCTAGAATATACAGACGTGACAATTACACTGAATTATTCCACCTGCAAAACACAACACAACACCGCCCATCACTATTTGAACACTGTAGTCTCTTTGCTGCTGACGTCCAGTGTGATGATCATCTAGCCCCGGTTGTATAGAAATGTCCTGATGCAGCACACAGAGTGCAGGTTAAATCAACCCTGGCTGTACTCCAGGACAGCTCCTTAGCTCAGCAACATCTCACCCTTCAACGACCTCCAGCCACATCACGCCCTTCAACGACCCCCAGCCCAACCACATCTCACCCTTCAACGACCCCCAGCCCAACCACATCTCACCCTTCAACGACCCCCAGCCCAACCACATCTCACCCTTCAACGACCCCCAGCCCAACCACATCTCGCCCTTCAACGACCCCCAGCCACATCTCGCCCTTCAACGACCCCCAGCCACATCTCACCCTTCAACGACCTCCAGCCCAACCACATCTCGCCCTTCAACGACCCCCAGCCACATCTCGCCCTTCAACGACCCCCAGCCACATCTCGCCCTTCAACGACCCCCAGCCACATCTCGCCCTTCAACGACCCCCAGCCACATCTCGCCCTTCAACGACCCCCAGCCACATCTCGCCCTTCAACGACCCCCAGCCACATCTCGCCCTTCAACGACCCCCAGCCACATCTCGCCCTTCAACGACCCCCAGCCACATCTCGCCCTTCAACGACCCCCAGCCACATCTCGCCCTTCAACGACCCCCAGCCACATCTCACCCTTCAACGACCCCCAGCCACATCTCACCCTTCAACGACCCCCAGCCACATCTCACCCTTCAACGACCCCCAGCCACATCTCACCCCTCAACGACCCCCAGCCACATCTCCCCTTCAACGACCCCCAGCCACATCTCCCCTTCAACGACCCCCAGCCACATCTCGCCCTTCAACGACCCCAGCCACATCTCGCCCTTCAACGACCCCCAGCCACATCTCGCCCTTCAACGACCCCCAGCCACATCTCGCCCTTCAACGACCCCCAGCCACATCTCGCCCTTCAACGACCCCCAGCCACATCTCCCCTTCAACGACCCCCAGCCACATCTCACCCTTCAACGACCCCCAGCCACATCTCACCCTTCAACGACCCCCAGCCACATCTCACCCCTCAACGACCCCCAGCCACATCTCCCCTTCAACGACCCCCAGCCACATCTCACCCCTCAACGACCTCCAGCCACATCTCACCCTTCAACGACCCCCAGCCACATCTCCCCCTTCAACGACCCCCAGCCACATCTCACCCTTCAACGACCCCCAGCCACATCTCACCCTTCAACGACCCCCAGCCACATCTCACCCTTCAACGACCTCCAGCCACATCTCACCCTCAACGACCCCAGCCACATCTCGCCCCTCAACGACCCCCAGCCGCATCTCACCCTTAAACGACCCCCAGCCACATCTCCCCTTCAACGACCCCCAGCCACATCTCACCCTTCAACGACCCCCAGCCCAGCCACATCTCACCCTTCAACGACCCCCAGCCACATCTCACCCCTCAACGACCCCCAGCCACATCTCACCCTTCAACGACCCCCAGCCACCCCTCAACGACCCCCAGCCACATCTCGCCCTCAACGACCCCCAGCCGCATCTCACCCTTAAACGACCCCCAGCCACATCTCCCCTTCAACGACCCCCAGCCACATCTCACCCTTCAACGACCCCCAGCCACATCTCACCCTTCAACGACCCCCAGCCACATCTCACCCTTCAACGACCCCCAGCCACATCTCACCCTTCAACGACCCCCAGCCGCATCTCGCCCTTCAACGACCTCCAGCCGCATCTCGCCCTTCAACGACCTCCAGCCGCATCTCACCCTTCAACGACCCCCAGCCACATCTCGCCCTTCAACGACCTCCAGCCACATCTCACCCTTCAACCCCCAGCCCAGCCACATCTCACCCTTCAACAACCTCCAGCCCAGCCACATCTCACCCTTCAACAACCTCCAGCCCAGCCACATCTCACCCTTCAACGACCCCCAGCCACATCTCACCCTTCAACAACCTCCAGCCCAGCCACATCTCACCCTTCAACGACCTCCAGCCACATCTCACCCTTCAACAACCTCCAGCCCAGCCACATCTCACCCTTCAACAACCTCCAGCCCAGCCACATCTCACCCTTCAACGACCCCCAGCCACATCTCACCCTTCAACAACCTCCAGCCCAGCCACATCTCACCCTTCAACGACCTCCAGCCACATCTCACCCTTCAACAACCTCCAGCCCAGCCACATCTCACCCTTCAACAACCTCCAGCCCAGCCACATCTCGCCCTTCAACGACCCCCAGCCACATCTCGCCCTTCAACGACCCCCAGCCACATCTCACCCTTCAACGACCCCCAGCCACATCTCGCCCTTCAACGACCCCCAGCCACATCTCACCCTTCAACGACCCCCAGCCACATCTCACCCCTCAACGACCCCCAACCACATCTCGCCCTTCAACGACCCCCAGCCACATCTCACCCTTCAACGACCCCCAGCCACATCTCGCCCTCAACGACCCCCAGCCACATCTCGCCCTTCAACGACCCCCAGCCACATCTCGCCCTTCAACGACCCCCAGCCACATCTCCCCCTTCAACGACCCCCAGCCACATCTCACCCTTCAACGACCCCCAGCCACATCTCACCCTTCAACGACCCCCAGCCACATCTCACCCTTCAACGACCCCCAGCCACATCTCACCCCTCAACGACCCCCAGCCACATCTCACCCCTCAACGACCCCCAACCACATCTCGCCCTTCAACGACCCCCAGCCACATCTCGCCCTTCAACGACCCCCAGCCACATCTCGCCCTTCAACGACCCCCAGCCACATCTCGCCCTTCAACGACCCCCAGCCACATCTCACCCTCAACGACCCCCAGCCACATCTCGCCCTTCAACGACCCCCAGCCACATCTCACCCTTCAACGACCCCCAGCCACATCTCACCCTTCAACGACCCCCAGCCACATCTCACCCTTCAACGACCCCCAGCCCAGCCACATCTCCCCTTCAACGACCCCCAGCCACATCTCACCCTTCAACGACCCCCAGCCCAGCCACATCTCACCCTTCAACGACCCCCAGCCACATCTCACCCTTCAACGACCCCCAGCCACATCTCACCCTTCAACGACCCCCAGCCACATCTCACCCTCAACGACCCCCAGCCACATCTCACCCTCAACGACCCCCAACCACATCTCGCCCTTCAACGACCCCCAGCCACATCTCACCCCTCAACGACCCCCAGCCACATCTCACCCTCAACGACCCCCAACCACATCTCGCCCTTCAACGACCCCCAGCCACATCTCACCCTTCAACGACCCCCAGCCCAGCCACATCTCACCCTTCAACGACCCCCAGCCACATCTCCCCCTTCAACGACCCCCAGCCACATCTCACCCTTCAACGACCCCCAGCCCAGCCACATCTCACCCTTCAACGACCCCCAGCCACATCTCACCCTTCAACGACCCCCAGCCACATCTCACCCTTCAACGACCCCCAGCCACATCTCACCCTCAACGACCCCAGCCACATCTCGCCCCTCAACGACCCCCAGCCGCATCTCACCCTTAAACGACCCCCAGCCACATCTCCCCCTTCAACGACCCCCAGCCGCATCTCACCCTTAAACGACCCCCAGCCACATCTCCCCTTCAACGACCCCCAGCCACATCTCACCCTTCAACGACCCCCAGCCCAGCCACATCTCACCCTTCAACGACCCCCAGCCACATCTCACCCTTCAACGACCCCCAGCCACATCTCACCCTTCAACGACCCCCAGCCACATCTCACCCCTCAACGACCCCCAGCCACATCTCGCCCCTCAACGACCCCCAGCCGCATCTCCCCCTTAAACGACCCCCAGCCACATCTCCCCCTTCAACGACCCCCAGCCACATCTCCCCCTTCAACGACCCCCAGCCACATCTCCCCCTTCAACGACCCCCAGCCACATCTCACCCTTCAACGACCCCCAGCCACATCTCACCCTTCAACGACCCCCAGCCGCATCTCGCCCTTCAACGACCTCCAGCCGCATCTCGCCCTTCAACGACCTCCAGCCGCATCTCACCCTTCAACGACCCCCAGCCACATCTCGCCCTTCAACGACCTCCAGCCACATCTCACCCTTCAACCCCCAGCCCAGCCACATCTCACCCTTCAACAACCTCCAGCCCAGCCACATCTCACCCTTCAACAACCTCCAGCCCAGCCACATCTCACCCTTCAACGACCCCCAGCCACATCTCACCCTTCAACAACCTCCAGCCCAGCCACATCTCACCCTTCAACGACCTCCAGCCACATCTCACCCTTCAACAACCTCCAGCCCAGCCACATCTCACCCTTCAACAACCTCCAGCCCAGCCACATCTCACCCTTCAACGACCCCCAGCCACATCTCACCCTTCAACAACCTCCAGCCCAGCCACATCTCACCCTTCAACGACCTCCAGCCACATCTCACCCTTCAACAACCTCCAGCCCAGCCACATCTCACCCTTCAACAACCTCCAGCCCAGCCACATCTCGCCCTTCAACGACCCCCAGCCACATCTCGCCCTTCAACGACCCCCAGCCACATCTCACCCTTCAACGACCCCCAGCCACATCTCGCCCTTCAACGACCCCCAGCCACATCTCACCCTTCAACGACCCCCAGCCACATCTCACCCTTCAACGACCCCCAACCACATCTCGCCCTTCAACGACCCCCAGCCACATCTCACCCCTCAACGACCCCCAACCACATCTCGCCCTTCAACGACCCCCAGCCACATCTCACCCTTCAACGACCCCCAGCCACATCTCGCCCCTCAACGACCCCCAGCCACATCTCGCCCTTCAACGACCCCAGCCACATCTCGCCCTTCAACGACCCCCAGCCACATCTCCCCTTCAACGACCCCCAGCCACATCTCCCCCTTCAACGACCCCCAGCCACATCTCACCCCTCAACGACCCCCAGCCACATCTCACCCCTCAACCACCCCCAGCCACATCTCACCCCTCAACGACCCCCAACCACATCTCGCCCTTCAACGACCCCCAGCCACATCTCGCCCTTCAACGACCCCCAGCCACATCTCACCCTTCAACGACCCCCAGCCACATCTCCCCCTTCAACGACCCCCAGCCACATCTCACCCTTCAACGACCCCCAGCCACATCTCACCCCTCAACGACCCCCAACCACATCTCGCCCTTCAACGACCCCCAGCCACATCTCACCCTTCAACGACCCCCAGCCACATCTCGCCCCTCAACGACCCCCAGCCACATCTCGCCCTTCAACGACCCCCAGCCACATCTCGCCCTTCAACGACCCCCAGCCACATCTCCCCCTTCAACGACCCCCAGCCACATCTCACCCTTCAACGACCCCCAGCCACATCTCACCCTTCAACGACCCCCAGCCACATCTCCCCCTTCAACGACCCCCAGCCACATCTCCCCCTTCAACGACCCCCAGCCACATCTCACCCTTCAACGACCCCCAGCCCAGCCACATCTCACCCTTCAACGACCCCCAGCCACATCTCACCCCTCAACGACCCCCAGCCACATCTCACCCCTCAACAACCCCCAGCCACATCTCACCCTCAACGACCCCCAACCACATCTCGCCCTTCAACGACCCCCAGCCACATCTCGCCCTTCAACGACCCCCAGCCACATCTCACCCCTCAACGACCCCCAACCACATCTCGCCCTTCAACAACCCCCAGCCACATCTCACCCCTCAACGACCCCCAGCCACATCTCACCCCTCAACGACCCCCAGCCACATCTCGCCCTTCAACGACCCCCAGCCACATCTCACCCTCAACGACCCCCAGCCACATCTCGCCCTTCAACGACCCCCAGCCACATCTCACCCTTCAACGACCCCCAGCCACATCTCGCCCTTCAACGACCTCCAGCCACATCTCACCCTTCAACAACCTCCAGCCCAGCCACATCTCTCTCTCACACACACACACACACACACTGAGATATGTACTGTGAGGTTGTAGTAGCCGCTGATTGAGGTCTGTACTGTTATGCTGTAACCAGGAACAGAGTGACATATCACTCAGGGAGCACCAAGATCACTATCAGGGGTTGCTATAGTTATGGCGAAGGTGGTGTGTGTGTGCCTTTGTGTACCTGTGTGTAACAGAGATACTGTAGATAGGAGAACTAATCTTTGTATCTTAGCCAATATAGCGTCTGACAGCATCGGCAGCTCCATTGAGGCAATCGCCATTTTGTAGTCAATTTTCTTCTTCACGATTGGCTGAACCCCTCCTGATGACCCGGTTTGACATGACTCCAACAGGGTCACCAAGAGGGATCAGCTAATGAAGTTGAAAGTCCCACCCAGTTGACTACTTTTAAAATGTTGACTACTTTTAAAAATGGTGCCCATGTTAATATCACCTTCTGGCCCCTAGAGGCCTCTCATTCTCGATCATGCTCTATGGTGTGTAAGGCCTTAATACCACCTTCTGGCCACTAGAGGCCTCTCATTCTCTATCATGCTCTATGGTGTGTATAAGGACTTAATACCACCTTCTGGCCACTAAAGGCCTCTATCATTCTCTATGGTGTGTAAGGCCTACCTGACTAAGAACAGGCAAGTGGTGCCCCATAAATATTTAATATTCTATTATTATAACTGAATTATAACTGAGAGTCACTCAATTAGCCATGCATTCTACAATTTGTTTGGGGTAAGTTAGTCTAGCCAGCTATCTAAGAACAGAAAGGGTCGGCAGCGTAGCCTAGTGGTTAGAGCGTTGGACTAGTAACCAGCATCAGGTAGACTAGTGGTTAGAGTGTTGGACTAGTAACCAGCATCAGGTAGACTAGTGGTTAGAGTGTTGGACCAGTAACCAGCAAGTAGCTTAGTGGTTAGGACTTGGAACCAGAAGGTAGCAAGATGGAATCCCCGAGCTGACAAGGTAAAAATCTGTCGTTCTGCCCCTGAACAGCCAAAATAAGAATTTGTTATTAACCGACTTGCCTAGTTAAAAACATTTTTTAAAGAGATTTGCAGAGTACTTAATACATTTTTTATCCAAAAATTCTAAATGTTGGAAACAGTGTCAGGATGTTTAGAAAGCGAAGAACCCCGTGAGCAGAACTTTGAAATCGTAACAACTACTTTCATTCTTCTACTGCATCTGTTAACAGCCTTTTATAGAGACTAACGGAATGGGAAACGGACCGCGATAGGGAACCTGACGGAGGGAAACGGACCGCGATAGGGAACCTGACGGGAGGGAAACAGACCGCGATAGGGAACCTGACGGGAGGGAAACCTGACCGCGATAGGAAACCTGACGGAGGGAAACGGACCGCGATAGGAAACCTGACGGAGGGAAACGGACCGCGATAGGAAACCTGACGGGAGGGAAACGGACCGCGATAGGAAACCTGACGGGAGGGAAACGGACCGCGATAGGAAACCTGACGGGAGGGAAACGGACCGCGATAGGAAACCTGACGGGAGGGAAACGGACCGCGATAGGGAACCTGACCGCGATAGGAACCTGACGGAGGGAACCTGACCGCGATAGGGAACCTGACGGAGGGAACCGGACCGCGATAGGGAACCTGACCGCGATAGGGAACCTGACCGCGATAGGGAACCTGACCGCGATAGGGAACCTGACCGCGATAGGGAAACAGACCGCGATAGGGAAACAGACCGCGATAGGGAAACAGACCGCGATAGGGAACCTGACGGAGGGAAACGGACCGCGATAGGAAACCTGACGGAGGGAAACAGACCGCGATAGGGAACCTGACCGCGATAGGGAACCTGACCGCGATAGGGAACCTGACGGAGGGAAACAGACCGCGATAGGGAACCTGACGGAGGGAAACAGACCGCGATAGGGAACCTGACCGCGATAGGGAACCTGACCGCGATAGGGAACCTGACCGCGATAGGGAACCTGACCGCGATAGGGAACCTGACGGAGGGAACCTGACCGCGATAGGGAACCTGACGGAGGGAAACGGACCGCGATAGGGAACCTGACGGAGGGAAACGGACCGCGATAGGAAACCTGACGGGAGGGAAACAGACCGCGATAGGAAACCTGACCGCGATAGGAAACCTGACCGCGATAGGAAACCTGACCGCGATAGGAAACCTGACGGGAGGAAAACGGACCGCGATAGGAAACCTGACGGGAGGGAAACGGACCGCGATAGGAAACCTGACGGGAGGGAAACAGATAGCGATAGGAAACCTGACCGCGATAGGAAACCTGACGGGAGGGAAACGGACCGCGATAGGGAACCTGACGGAGGGAACCTGACCGCGATAGGAAACCTGACGGGAGGGAAACGGACCGCGATAGGAAACCTGACGGGAGGGAAACGGACCGCGATAGGAAACCTGACGGGAGGGAAACGGACCGCGATAGGGAACCTGACCGCGATAGGAAACCTGACGGGAGGGAACCTGACCGCGATAGGAAACCTGACGGGGAGGGAAACGGACCGCGATAGGAAACCTGACGGGAGGGAAACGGACCGCGATAGGAAACCTGACGGGAGGGAAACGGACCGCGATAGGAAACCTGACCGCGGTAGGAAACCTGACCGCGGTAGGAAACCTGACCGCGGTAGGAAACCTGACCGCGATAGGGAACCTGACGGAGGGAAACGGACCGCGATAGGAAACCTGACCGCGATAGGGAACCTGACGGAGGGAAACGGACCGCGATAGGAAACCTGACCGCGATAGGGAACCTGACGGAGGGAAACGGACCGCGATAGGAAACCTGACCGCGATAGGGAACCTGACGGAGGGAAACGGACCGCGATAGGAAACCTGACCGCGATAGGGAACCTGACCGCGATAGGGAACCTGACCGCGATAGGAAACCTGACGGGAGGGAAACGGACCGCGATAGGAAACCTGACCGCGATAGGAAACCTGACCGCGATAGGAAACCTGACCGCGATAGGAAACCTGACGGGAGGGAAACGGACCGCGATAGGAAACCTGACGGGAGGGAAACGGACCGCGATAGGAAACCTGACCGCGATAGGGAACCTGACCGCGATAGGGAACCTGACCGCGATAGGAAACCTGACGGGAGGGAAACAGACCGCGATAGGAAACCTGACGGGAGGGAAACAGACCGCGATAGGAAACCTGACCGCGATAGGAAACCTGACGGGAGGGAAACAGACCGCGATAGGAAACCTGAGGGGAGGGAAACAGACCGCGATAGGAAACCTGACGGGAGGGAAACAGACCGCGATAGGAAACCTGACGGGAGGGAAACAGACCGCGATAGGAAACCTGACGGAGGGAAACGGACCGCGATAGGAAACCTGACGGGAGGGAAACGGACCGCGATAGGAAACCTGACGGGAGGGAAACAGATAGCGATAGGAAACCTGACGGGAGGGAAACGGACCGCGATAGGAAACCTGACGGGAGGGAAACAGATAGCGATAGGAAACCTGACCGCGATAGGAAACCTGACGGGAGGGAAACGGACCGCGATAGGGAACCTGACGGAGGGAACCTGACCGCGATAGGAAACCTGACGGGAGGGAAACGGACCGCGATAGGAAACCTGACGGGAGGGAAACGGACCGCGATAGGAAACCTGACGGGAGGGAACCTGACCGCGATAGGAAACCTGACGGAGGGAAACGGACCGCGATAGGAAACCTGACGGGAGGGAAACGGACCGCGATAGGAAACCTGACCGCGATAGGAAACCTGACCGCGGTAGGAAACCTGACCGCGATAGGAAACCTGACCGCGATAGGAAACCTGACGGCGATAGGAAACCTGACGGAGGGAAACGGACCGCGATAGGAAACCTGACCGCGATAGGGAACCTGACCGCGATAGGGAAACGGACCGCGATAGGGAACCTGACGGAGGGAAACGGACCGCGATAGGAAACCTGACCGCGATAGGAAACCTGACCGCGATAGGGAACCTGACGGAGGGAAACAGACCGCGATAGGAAACCTGACCGCGATAGGGAACCTGACGGAGGGAAACGGACCGCGATAGGGAACCTGACCGCGATAGGGAACCTGACCGCGATAGGGAACCTGACGGGAGGGAAACGGACCGCGATAGGAAACCTGACGGGAGGGAAACGGACCGCGATAGGAAACCTGACGGGAGGGAAACGGACCGCGATAGGAAACCTGACGGGAGGGAAACGGACCGCGATAGGAAACCTGACGGGAGGGAAACGGACCGCGATAGGAAACCTGACCGCGATAGGGAACCTGACGGAGGGAAACAGACCGCGATAGGAAACCTGACCGCGATAGGGAACCTGACGGAGGGAAACGGACCGCGATAGGGAACCTGACCGCGATAGGGAACCTGACCGCGATAGGGAACCTGACGGGAGGGAAACGGACCGCGATAGGAAACCTGACGGGAGGGAAACAGACCGCGATAGGAAACCTGACCGCGATAGGAAACCTGACGGGAGGGAAACGGACCGCGATAGGGAACCTGACGGAGGGAACCTGACCGCGATAGGAAACCTGACGGGAGGGAAACGGACCGCGATAGGAAACCTGACGGGAGGGAAACGGACCGCGATAGGAAACCTGACGGGAGGGAAACGGACCGCGATAGGGAACCTGACCGCGATAGGAAACCTGACGGAGGGAACCTGACCGCGATAGGAAACCTGACGGGAGGGAAACGGACCGCGATAGGAAACCTGACGGGAGGGAAACGGACCGCGATAGGAAACCTGACGGGAGGGAAACGGACCGCGATAGGAAACCTGACCGCGATAGGGAACCTGACGGAGGGAAACGGACCGCGATAGGAAACCTGCCCGCGATAGGGAACCTGACCGCGATAGGGAACCTGACCGCGATAGGGAACCTGACGGAGGGAAACGGACCACGATAGGAAACCTGACCGCGATAGGGAACCTGACGGAGGGAAACAGACCGCGATAGGAAACCTGACCGCGATAGGGAACCTGACGGAGGGAAACGGACCGCGATAGGAAACCTGACCGCGATAGGGAACCTGACGGAGGGAAACGGACCGCGATAGGAAACCTGACCGCGATAGGGAACCTGACCGCGATAGGGAACCTGACGGGAGGGAAACGGACCGCGATAGGGAACCTGACCGCGATAGGGAACCTGACCGCGATAGGGAACCTGACCGCGATAGGGAACCTGACCGCGATAGGGAACCTGACGGGAGGGAAACGGACCGCGATAGGAAACCTGACGGGAGGGAAACAGACCGCGATAGGAAACCTGACCGCGATAGGAAACCTGACGGGAGGGAAACGGACCGCGATAGGGAACCTGACGGAGGGAACCTGACCGCGATAGGAAACCTGACGGGAGGAAACGGACCGCGATAGGAAACCTGACGGGAGGGAAACGGACCGCGATAGGAAACCTGACGGGAGGGAAACGGACCGCGATAGGGAACCTGACCGCGATAGGAAACCTGACGGAGGGAACCTGACCGCGATAGGAAACCTGACGGGAGGGAAACGGACCGCGATAGGAAACCTGACGGGAGGGAAACGGACCGCGATAGGAAACCTGACCGCGATAGGGAACCTGACCGCGATAGGGAACCTGACGGAGGGAAACGGACCGCGATAGGAAACCTGACCGCGATAGGGAACCTGACCGTGATAGGGAACCTGACCGCGATAGGGAACCTGACGGAGGGAAACGGACCGCGATAGGAAACCTGACCGCGATAGGGAACCTGACGGAGGGAAACGGACCGCGATAGGAAACCTGACCGCGATAGGGAACCTGACGGAGGGAAACGGACCGCGATAGGAAACCTGACCGCGATAGGGAACCTGACCGCGATAGGGAACCTGACCGCGATAGGAAACCTGACGGGAGGGAAACGGACCGCGATAGGAAACCTGACCGCGATAGGAAACCTGACCGCGATAGGAAACCTGACGGGAGGGAAACGGACCGCGATAGGAAACCTGACCGCGATAGGAAACCTGACCGCGATAGGGAACCTGACGGAGGGAAACGGACCGCGATAGGGAACCTGACCGCGATAGGGAACCTGACCGCGATAGGGAACCTGACCGCGATAGGAAACCTGACGGGAGGGAAACGGACCGCGATAGGAAACCTGACCGCGATAGGAAACCTGACCGCGATAGGGAACCTGACCGCGATAGGGAACCTGACGGAGGGAAACGGACCGCGATAGGGAACCTGACCGCGATAGGGAACCTGACCGCGATAGGGAACCTGACGGGAGGGAAACGGACCGCGATAGGAAACCTGACGGGAGGGAAACAGACCGCGATAGGAAACCTGACGGAGGGAACCTGACCGCGATAGGGAACCTGACGGGAGGGAAACGGACCGCGATAGGAAACCTGACGGGAGGGAAACGGACCGCGATAGGGAACCTGACGGGAGGGAAACGGACCGCGATAGGAAACCTGACGGGAGGGAAACGGACCGCGATAGGGAACCTGACCGCGATAGGAAACCTGACGGAGGGAACCTGACCGCGATAGGGAACCTGACCGCGATAGGGAACCTGACCGCGATAGGGAACCTGACCGCGATAGGGAACCTGACCGCGATAGGGAACCTGACCGCGATAGGGAACCTGACCGCGATAGGGAACCTGACCGCGATAGGGAACCTGACCGCGATAGGGAACCTGACCGCGATAGGGAAACTGACCGCGATAGGGAACCTGACCGCGATAGGGAACCTGACGGAGGGAACCTGACCGCGATAGGGAACCTGACCGCGATAGGGAAACGGACCGCGATAGGGAACCTGACCGCGATAGGGAACCTGACCGCGATAGGAAACCTGACGGAGGGAACCTGACCGCGATAGGTAACCTGACGGAGGGAAACGGACCGCGATAGGGAACCTGACGGGAGGGAAACAGACTGTGTAAACAACATTCAACAATTGACTAACAAAATATGAGCAGAAAGTTAGAGTACATGCATGTAATATGGAGAAAACTTAGTTTATCTTCTATCCATATAGCCTGTGTTTAAAAAGACAGAGTCCAGGAAACTACAGAAGTGGAAATGTCCATATTGTGAAATCGTGTTTGCTTCCCTGATAATAAAATCAGCCAATCATGATCAACCCACCCCTTCTAAAAAGTACACAAAAGGATGGATAAGAGTCACAATCACATTATTTTCTTTGTCGGGCTGAAAACCAACTGGAAAAAGACAGATAACCGTCCCAACAATGCATGTAAGTTGAAGCCCTACATTTTACAACTGAAACATTTTACCACTACAGACTGTTTATATGTAAACAGACATGCATTTCCATATATTGAGCAGAAAATTATTATGTGTCAAAACATAGAATTACATAAAATAAATCCCCATTTAATAGGCTCTCTGTGTTCCAGGCCCTGAGGATTCTCCATGTGTTGCTGCTGTCAGTAGCAGTTCATTCTAAGGGGCTGATGTTCCAGCCTCTGGACTGTGCTGATATCTACAACGACGGCTCTAAGACCAGTGGTGTCTACAGGATGTACCCTGCTGGACCCAACTCTCCTCGATACGTCTACTGTGATATGGACACCGACGGAGGGAAATGGACTGTGAGTAGGTCAACTAGTAGGAAACTATTTAACAGAGTACATAACCAGTGTTCAGACCAGACCGGAGTCGGCCTCAACCCCTCCAGACCAGACTGGAGTCGGCCTCAACCCCTCCAGACCAGACTGGAGTCGGCCTCAACCCCTCCAGACCAGACTGGAGTCGGCCTCAACCCCTCCAGACCAGACTGGAGTCGGCCTCAACCCCTCCAGACCAGACTAGAGTCGGCCTCAACCCCTCCAGACCAGACTAGAGTCGGCCTCAACCCCTCCAGACCAGACTAGTCGGCCTCAACACCTTACAAACCATACTAGTCAGCATCAACAAAAACATGCGACATCGACAGACTGATCTTGTTGAAGTATTTTAAGACAACAGTATTCTGCCAGATAAGAGATCTGATCAACCGTTGGAACTGAATTCTCCTGAGTCAGTACTTGACGACATGGCCTAGATGCTTATAATTTCTCCTCTCTCCCCCCCCCACCTCCCTCTACCTTCCCCTCCTTCCAGGTGTTTCAGAGGAGGATGGATGGGACAGTGAACTTCTACAGAGGATGGGACCAGTACAAGGACGGCTTTGGACACGCAGCAGGAGAGTACTGGCTGGGTAAAGAACTTCTTTCAAAGAGCCTTTTCAAGGACAGATCATCCATGAAAACACCCTGGATCATTTACATTCATCATTGGTTTGTTAAATTGACTTCTCTATTTGTGAGGTTGTTGTGACGGTCAGTAGTTAGGCAGGACCAATCACAACAAGGCCAATCCCAACAGGGCCAAATCCCAACAGGGCCAAATCCCAAATCCCAACAGGGCCAAATCCCAACAGGGCCAAATCCCAACAGGGCCAAATCCCAAATCACAACAGGGCCAAATCCCAAATCACAACAGGGCCAAATCCCAACAGGACCAAATCCCATCTCACAACAGGGCCAAATCCCAAATCCCAACAGGGCCAAATCCCAAAAGGGCCAAATCCCAAATCCCAACAGGGCCAAATCCCAACAGGGCCAAATCCCAAATCCCAACAGGGCCAAATCCCAACAGGACCAAATCCCAACAGGACCAAATCCCAACAGGACCAAATCCCAACAGGGCCAAATCCCAACAGGGCCAAATCCCAAATCCCAACAGGGCCATATCCCAACAGGACCAAATCCCAACAGGACCAAATCACAACAGGGCCAAATCCCAACAGGGCCAAATCCCAACAGGGCCAAATCCCAACAGGGCCAAATCCCAACAGGGCCAAATCCCAACAGGGCCAAATCCCAACAGGACCAAATCCCAACAGGGCCAAATCCCAACAGGGCCAAATCCCAACAGGGCCAAATCCCAACAGGGCCAAATCCCAACAGGGCCAAATCCCAACAGGGCCAAATCCCAACAGGGCCATATCCCAAATCCCAACAGGGCCAAATCCCAAATCCCAACAGGGCGAAATCCCAAATCCCAACAGGGCCAAATCCCAACAGGGCCAAATCCCAACAGGGCCAAATCCCAACAGGGCCAAATCCCAACAGGGCCAAATCCCAACAGGGCCAAATCCCCTTTAGTCAGTGTGTAAAACCAGTGCGTCCAGAAAAGCAACCTCCCACACTACTCCAAAGCAGTTCAAAAATAACGTGTACAAAAATATATTCACTTCCAGTCCAGAGTTTGGACACACCTACTACTCATTCAAAGGTTTTTCTTTATTTTTTACTATTTTCTACATTGTAGAATAATAGTGAAGACATCAAAAGTATGAAATAACACATATGGAATCATGTAGAAACCAAAAAAAAGTGTTAAAATCAAAATATATTTTATATTTGAGATTCTTCAAAGTAGCCATCCTTTTGCCTTGATGACAGCTTTGTTCACTCTCGGCATTCTCTCAACCAGCTTCAACTGGAATTTATTTTCCAGTACCACCCAGTACCAAACTTTTGACTGGTACAGTATATACAAAAAAAAATGAAGTAAGCTTTCCGTGCTGACCGAAGACATGACTCTCCGTGCTGACCGAAGACATGACTCTCCGTGCTGACCAAAGACATGACTCTCCGTGCTGACCAAAGACATGACTCTCCGTGCTGACCAAAGACATGACTCTCCGTGCTGACCAAAGACATGACTCTCCGTGCTGACCAAAGACATGACTCTCCGTGCTGACCAAAGACATGACTCTCCGTGCTGACCAAAGACATGACTCTCCGTGCTGACCAAAGACATGACTCTCCGTGCTGACCAAAGACATGACTCTCCGTGCTGACCAAAGACATGACTCTCCGTGCTGACCAAAGACATGACTCTCCGTGCTGACCAAAGACATGACTCTCCGTGCTGACCAAAGACATGACTCTCCTTGCTGACCAAAGACATGACTCTCCTTGCTGACCAAAGACATGACTCTCCTTGCTGACCAAAGACATGACTCTCCTTGCTGACCAAAGACATGACTCTCCTTGCTGACCAAAGACATGACTCTCCTTGCTGACCAAAGACATCTGCATGATAGAAATAAAGATCATTTTAAAAACTCAACTCTTGACCTCGACGCCAGCGCCCACTACATTTTCTCACATTGTTCCTCTTCATCGGGGACTGGTTTAGACCTGGGACACCAGGTGGGTGATATTAATTACCAGGTAGAAGAGAAAACCAGCAGCCTGTGAACCTGGTAAGGGGTAACAGTTGAATATCTCTGTTCTAAAAAAGGTTCACCTCTGGTCTGTTCGCTGCAGGTCTGGACACCATCTACCTCCTGACCCTGAAAAAGAATTACGAGTTGAGGGTGGACATGGAGGACTTCGACGGACAGAAAGCCTACGCTTTCTACTCCTCCTTCGCCATCTCTCCCAAAGTCACAGATCCTGAACTGGATGGCTACAAACTCCAGGTTACTGGCTTTAAAGATGGAGGAGCAGGTGAGAACAGTTTAAACTTCCTTAGAGAAACATCTGAGCTGTATTCATTAGTCCAGAGTTCAGCTAAGTTCCCTCATTCGGTTCTGTTTGATTCATAGTGAATACAACCCCCGAGGGGGACCCGTACAGATACACCATCTTAGAGCTGATCTGGGATCAGTTTATTAGAGATCATAATGAATAGTATTACATAGAAAGGACAGGGGGGGACCGTACAGATACACCATCTTAGAGCTGATCTGGGATCAGTTTATTAGAGAACATAATGAATAGTATTACATAGAAAGGACAGGGGGGGACCGTACAGATACACCATCTTAGAGCTGATCTGGGATCAGTTTATTAGAGATCATAATGAATAGTATTACATGGGACAGGGGGGGACCGTACAGATACACCATCTTAGAGCTGATCTAGGATCAGTTTATTAGAGATCATAATGAATAGTATTACATAGACAGGACGGAGGGGGACCGTACAGATACACCATCTTAGAGCTGATCTGGGATCAGTTTATTAGAGATCATAATGAATAGTATTACATAGACAGGACGGAGGGGGCTGGTCCTAGATCACACTGTGACATCGTAGACTGATTTTGACCAGGGCTCTGATAGGTTGCATAACATCTGACCCGTGTTTCCTGCCTGAACCAAGGGGACTCTCTCACCTATCACAGCGGTATGAAGTTCTCCACCTTCGACCGAGACCAGGACACCAACTGTGCAGTCGGCGCGGTCGGAGGTTATTGGTACAACGAGTGTTACTTCTCAAACCCAAACGGTCTTTACACGTGGGGATTGAACTCACAGATGGGAGTCAACTGGAGGGGATGGAAGACCTTCTACTCTGTGAAAGCCATATCCATGAAGATTAGGCCTGTGAACCTGTGAAGGTCCTTCAAAGTCCTTTAGTTAGAACATAGCTATATGAACTGCAGATTGTCCTCTTAAATGCTAGATTTACAACATGCAAATATCTTCCATTCTATGCACAGTGTAACATTGATCTAGTCAGTTGTCCTATAAAACTAAAAACTGTCGCGTGAAAAACGCTCCTTTTCATAGCTCATATTCTGTTAAACCCAAATCATGTTGTCGACTCGTTCCTATACTGGTATTTGTGTCTGGAGCTGTTGTGGTGCCCATATTACCGCCACAGCGGCAGTCATGAGTCAAGACCACAGTCACATTCTGCTGAGTCAACTTCCATATCCTTTAATTAACTCTGGACATGGCGGTTACACCCAACTGACTACACACCAATCAGGGCCTAACGGCCTGGTCCTTGGTAGAACCCAACTGACTACACAGCAATCAGGTCCTAACGGCCTGGTCCTTGGTAGAACCCAACTGACTACACAGCAATCAGGTCCTCACGACCTGGTCCTTGGTAGAACCCAACTGACTACACAGCAATCAGGTCACTAACGGCCTGGTCCTTGGTAGAACCCAACTGACTACACACCAATCAGGTCCTAACGGCCTGGTCCTTGGTAGAACCCAACTGACTACACAGCAATCAGGTCACTAACGGCCTGGTCCTTGGTAGAACCCAACTGACTACACAGCAATCAGGTCACTAACGGCCTGGTCCTTGGTAGAACCCAACTGACTACACAGCAATCGGGTCACTAACGGCCTGGTCCTTGGTAGAACCCAACTGACTACACACCTATCAGGTCCTAACGGCCTGGTCCTTGGTAGAACCCAACTGACTACACAGCAATCAGGTCCTAACGGCCTGGTCCTTGGTAGAACCCAACTGACTACACACCAATCAGGTCACAGACGGCCTGGTCCTTGGTAGAACCCAACTGACTACACACCAATCAGGTCCTAACGGCCTGGTCCTTGGTAGAACCCAACTGACTACACACCTATCAGGTCCTAACGGCCTGGTCCTTGGTAGAACCCAACTGACTACACAGCAATCAGGGCCTAACGGCCTGGTCCTTGGTAGAACCCAACTGACTACACAGCAATCAGGTCACTAACGGCCTGGTCCTTGGTAGAACCCAACTGACTACACACCAATCAGGTCCTAACGGCCTGGTCCTTGGTAGAACCCAACTGACTACACAGCAATCAGGTCACTAACGGCCTGGTCCTTGGTAGAACCCAACTGACTACACAGCAATCAGGTCACTAAAGGCCTGGTCCTTGGTAGAACCCAACTGACTACACACCAATCAGGTCCTAACGGCCTGGTCCTTGGTAGAACCCAACTGACTACACACCAATCAGGTCACAGACGGCCTGGTCCTTGGTAGAACCCAACTGACTACACACCAATCAGGTCCTAACGGCCTGGTCCTTGGTAGAACCCAACTGACTACACACCTATCAGGTCCTAACGGCCTGGTCCTTGGTAGAACCCAACTGACTACACAGCAATCAGGGCCTAACGGCCTGGTCCTTGGTAGAACCCAACTGACTACACAGCAATCAGGGCCTAACGGCCTGGTCCTTGGTAGAACCCAACTGACTACACACCAATCAAGTCCTAATGGCCTGGTACTCAGGGCTCTATTGTCCCTCCATCAAGTCCTAATGGCCTGGTACTCAGGGCTCCATTGTCCCTCCATCAGGTCCTAATGGCCTGGTACTCAGGGCTCTATTGTCCCTCCATCAAGTCCTAATGGCCTGGTACTCAGGGCTCTATTGTCCCTCCATCAGGTCCTAATGGCCTGGTACTCAGGGCTCTATTGTCCCTCCATCAGGTCCTAATGGCCTGGTACTCAGGGCTCTATTGTCCCTCCATCAAGTCCTAATGGCCTGGTACTCAGGGCTCTATTGCAGGGAGAAGTTGACAAAACAAAAAAGGAGAATTTATTTTTTATTTTTTTACCTTTATTTAACCAGGCAAGTCAGTTAAGAACAAATTCTTATTTTCAATGACGGCCTGGGAACAGTGGGTTAACTGCCTGTTCAGGGGCAGAACGACAGATTTGTGTACCTTGTCAGCTCGGGGTTTGAACTCGCAACCTTCCGGTTACTAGTCCAACGCTCTAACCACTAGGCTACCCTGCCGCCCCGAGAACAGACGAGGTACTACACAATTAGAGCAAGCAGGGAGATTTTCTCTTTTGTTTTGCTCCCTGCCATGCTAACGTGTTCCCACAAGCTACAATGTATGCGAAGAGCATGCTGCATGCTCCATCTGCTTCTTGTTCACGTCAAACTTCGTCCCCCAAAACTTGGTCTGGAATGTAATGACATGCTAGCATGGCTAGCGGCTAAGACAGCTTGAGCTAAAATACAAACTCAGGAGCAGAGTAGATCTTCCATATGAAGTCGAACATTGGTGCATTGTGGGTAGCGTATCCCGGAAATAGGTTAATAAATATGTAATAACCCAAAAACATAACTAGGTTTGTACTTACAGGTAACCAGATCATGACTACAACTAAGTTATTTAAGTCTTTGACCATAATGTGTTACATTGGTGAGGAAAAACTCCTGCTTCCTACCTTTAATTGTATAAATGTCTATGGATATATGCTATGCTTATCTGTTACTTGGCAAAAACAAGGTCATCTAAGTATATACGGTTTTGATCAAATTCTCATATCCATAATCAATATGAAAAAGGCCAGACAAGAAGATGAAGAGTTTACACTGGAAATTGGTCACCACTAATACAGGTCTCAGAACAACCAGACTGGTTAGTTAGTGGTCACCAATAATACAGGTCTCAGAACATCCAGACTGGTTAGTTAGTGGTCACCACTAATACAGGTCTCATAACATCCAGACTGGTTAGTTAGTGGTCACCACTAATACAGGTCTCATAACATCCAGACTGGTTAGTTAGTGGTCACCACTAATACAGGTCTCAGAACATCCAGACTGGTTAGTTAGTGGTCACCACTAATACAGGTCTCAGAACATCCAGACTGGTTAGTTAGTGGTCACCACTAATACAGGTCTCAGAACATCCAGACTGGTTAGTTAGTGGTCACCACTAATACAGGTCTCAGAACATCCAGACTGGTTAGTTAGTGGTCACCACTAATACAGGTCTCAGAACATCCAGACTGGTTAGTTAGTGGTCACCACTAATACAGGTCTCAGAACATCCAGACTGGTTAGTGGTCACCACTAATACAGGTCTCAGAACAACCAGACTGGTTAGTGGTCACCACTAATACAGGTCTCAGAACAACCAGACTGGTTAGTTAGTGGTCACCGCTAATACAGGTCTCATAACATCCAGACTGGTTAGTTAGTGGTCACCACTAATACAGGTCTCATAACATCCAGACTGGTTAGTGGTTACCGCTAATACAGGTCTCAGAACAACCAGACTGGTTAGTTAGTGGTCACCGCTAATACAGGTCTCATAACATCCAGACTGGTTGGTTAGTGGTCACCACTAACACAGGTCTCAGAACATCCAGACTGGTTAGTTAGTGGTCACCACTAATACAGGTCTCAGAACATCCAGACTGGTTAGTTAGTGGTCACCACTAATACAGGTCTCAGAACATCTAGACTGGTTAGTTAGTGGTCACCACTAATACAGGTCTAATAACATCCAGACTAGGTAGTGGTCACCACTAATACAGGTCTAATAACATCCAGACTAGTTAGTGGTCACCACTAATACAGGTCTCAGAACATCCAGACTGGTTAGTTAGTGGTCACCACTAATACAGGTCTTAGAACATCCAGACTGGTTAGTTAGTGGTCACCACTAATACAGGTCTCAGAACATCCAGACTGGTTAGTTAGTGGTCACCACTAATACAGGTCTCATAACATCCAGACTGGTTAGTTAGTGGTCACCAGTAATACAGGTCTCAGAACATCCAGACTGGTTAGTTAGTGGTCACCACTAATACAGGTCTCAGAACAACCAGACTGGTTAGTTAGTGGTCACCACTAATACAGGTCTCAGAACATCCAGACTGGTTAGTTAGTGGTCACCACTAATACAGGTCTCAGAACATCCAGACTGGTTAGTTAGTTAGTGGTCACCACTAATACAGGTCTCATAACATCCAGACTGGTTAGTTAGTGGTCACCAGTAATACAGGTCTCAGAACATCCAGACTGGTTAGTTAGTGGTCACCACTAATACAGGTCTCAGAACAACCAGACTGGTTAGTTAGTGGTCACCACTAATACAGGTCTCAGAACATCCAGACTGGTTAGTTAGTTAGTGGTCACCACTAATACAGGTCTCAGAACATCCAGACTGGTTAGTTAGTTAGTGGTCACCACTAATACAGGTCTCAGAACATCCAGACTGGTTAGTTAGTGGTCACCACTAATACAGGTCTCAGAACATACAGACTGGTTAGTTAGTGGTCACCACTAATACAGGTCTCAGAACATCCAGACTGGTGAGTTAGTGGTCACCACTAATACAGGTCTCAGAACATCCACACTGGTTAGTTAGTGGTCACCACTAATACAGGTCTCATAACATCCAGACTGGTTAGTTAGTTAGTGGTCACCACTAATACAGGTCTCATAACATCCAGACTGGTTAGTTAGTTAGTGGTCACCACTAATACAGGTCTCATAACATCCAGACTGGTTAGTTAGTGGTCACCACTAATACAGGTCTCAGAACATCCAGACTGGTTAGTTAGTGGTCACCACTAATACAGGTCTCATAACATCCAGACTGGTTAGTTAGTGGTCACCACTAATACAGGTCTCAGAACATCCAGACTGGTTAGTTAGTGGTCACCACTAATACAGGTCTCAGAACATCCAGACTGGTTAGTTAGTGGTCACCACCAATACAGGTCTCAGAACATCCAGACTGGTTAGTTAGTGGTCACCACTAATACAGGTCTCAGAACATCCAGACTGGTTAGTTAGTGGTCACCACTAATACAGGTCTCAGAACATCCAGACTGGTTAGTTAGTGGTCACCACTAATACAGGTCTCAGAACATCCAGACTGGTTAGTTAGGTCTCATAACATCCAGACTGGTTAGTGGTCACCACTAATACAGGTCTCAGAACATCTAGACTGGTTAGTTAGTGGTCACCACTAATACAGGTCTAATAACATCCAGACTAGGTAGTGGTCACCACTAATACAGGTCTCAGAACATCCAGACTGGTTAGTTAGTGGTCACCACTAATACAGGTCTAATAACATCCAGACTAGTTAGTGGTCACCACTAATACAGGTCTCAGAACATCCAGACTGGTTAGTTAGTTAGTTAGTGGTCACCACTAATACAGGTCTCATAACATCCAGACTGGTTAGTTAGTGGTCACCACTAATACAGGTCTCAGAACATACAGACTGGTTAGTTAGTGGTCACCACTAATACAGGTCTCAGAACATACAGACTGGTTAGTTAGTGGTCACCACTAATACAGGTCTCATAACATCCAGACTGGTTAGTTAGTGGTCACCACTAATACAGGTCTCAGAACATCCAGACTGGTTAGTTAGTGGTCACCACTAATACAGGTCTCAGAACATCCAGACTGGTTAGTTAGTGGTCACCACTAATACAGGTCTCATAACATCCAGACTGGTTAGTTAGTGGTCACCACTAATACAGGTCTCAGAACATCCAGACTGGTGAGTTAGTGGTCACCACTAATACAGGTCTCAGAACATCCACACTGGTTAGTTAGTGGTCACCACTAATACAGGTCTCATAACATCCAGACTGGTTAGTTAGTGGTCACCACTAATACAGGTCTCATAACATCCAGACTGGTTAGTTAGTTAGTGGTCACCACTAATACAGGTCTCAGAACATCCAGACTGGTTAGTTAGTTAGTGGTCACCACTAATACAGGTCTCATAACATCCAGACTGGTTAGTTAGTGGTCACCACTAATACAGGTCTCAGAACATCCAGACTGGTTAGTTAGTGGTCACCACTAATACAGGTCTCAGAACATCCAGACTGGTTAGTTAGGTCTCATAACATCCAGACTGGTTAGTGGTCACCACTAATACAGGTCTCAGAACATCTAGACTGGTTAGTTAGTGGTCACCACTAATACAGGTCTAATAACATCCAGACTAGGTAGTGGTCACCACTAATACAGGTCTCATAACATCCAGACTGGTTAGTTAGTGGTCACCACTAATACAGGTCTAATAACATCCAGACTAGTTAGTGGTCACCACTAATACAGGTCTCATAACATCCAGACTGGTTAGTTAGTGGTCACCACTAATACAGGTCTCAGAACATCCAGACTGGTTAGCTAGTTAGTTAGTGGTCACCACTAATACAGGTCTCATAACATCCAGACTGGTTAGTTAGTGGTCACCACTAATACAGGTCTCAGAACATACAGACTGGTTAGTTAGTGGTCACCACTAATACAGGTCTCATAACATCCAGACTGGTTAGTTAGTGGTCACCACTAATACAGGTCTCAGAACATCCAGACTGGTTAGTTAGTGGTCACCACTAATACAGGTCTCAGAACATCCACACTGGTTAGTTAGTGGTCACCACTAATACAGGTCTCATAACATCCAGACTGGTTAGTTAGTGGTCACCACTAATACAGGTCTCAGAACATCCAGACTGGTTAGTTAGTGGTCACCACTAATACAGGTCTCAGATCATCCAGACTGGTTAGTTAGTGGTCACCGCTAATACAGGTCTCATAACATCCAGACTGGTTAGTTAGTGGTCACCGCTAATACAGGTCTCATAACATCCAGACTGGTTAGTTAGTTAGTTAGTGGTCACCACTAATACAGGTCTCAGAACATCCACACTGGTTAGTTAGTGGTCACCACTAATACAGGTCTCATAACATCCAGACTGGTTAGTTAGTTAGTTAGTTAGTGGTCACCACTAATACAGGTCTCAGAACAACCAGACTGGTTAGTTAGTGGTCACCACTAATACAGGTCTCAGAACATCCAGACTGGTTAGTTAGTGGTCACCACTAATACAGGTCTCAGAACATCCAGACTGGTTAGTTAGTGGTCACCACTAATACAGGTCTCATAACATCCAGACTGGTTAGTTAGTGGTCACCACTAACACAGGTCTCAGAACATCCAGACTGGTTAGTTAGTGGTCACCACTAATACAGGTCTCATAACATCCAAACTGGTTAGTTAGTGGTCACCACTAATACAGGTCTCATAACATCCAGACTGGTTAGTTAGTGGTCACCGCTAATACAGGTCTCAGAACATCCAGACTGGTTAGTTAGTGGTCACCACTAATACAGGTCTCAGAACATCCAGACTGGTTAGTTAGTGGTCACCACTAATACAGGTCTCATAACATCCAGACTGGTTAGTGGTCACCGCTAATACAGGTCTCATAACATCCAGACTGGTTAGTTAGTGGTCACCACTAATACAGGTCTCAGAACATCCAGACTGGTTAGTTAGTGGTCACCACTAATACAGGTCTCATAACATCCAGACTGGTTAGTTAGTGGTCACCACTAATACAGGTCTCAGAACATCCAGACTGGTTAGTTAGTGGTCACCACTAATACAGGTCTCAGAACATCCAGACTGGTTAGTTAGTGGTCACCGCTAATACAGGTCTCAGAACATCCAGACTGGTTAGTTAGTGGTCACCACTAATACAGGTCTCAGAACATCCAGACTGGTTAGTGGTCACCACTAATACAGGTCTCATAACATCCAGACTGGTTAGTTAGTGGTCACCACTAATACAGGTCTCATAACATCCAGACTGGTTAGTTAGTGGTCACCACTAATACAGGTCTCAGAACATCCAGACTGGTTAGTTAGTGGTCACCACTAATACAGGTCTCAGAACATCCAGACTGGTTAGTTAGTGGTCACCACTAATACAGGTCTCAGAACAACCAGACTGGTTAGTTAGTGGTCACCACTAATACAGGTCTCAGAACATCCAGACTGGTTAGTTAGTGGTCACCGCTAATACAGGTCTCATAACATCCAGACTGGTTAGTTAGTGGTCACCGCTAATACAGGTCTCAGAACATCCAGACTGGTTAGTTAGTGGTCACCACTAATACAGGTCTCAGAACATCCAGACTGGTTAGTTAGTGGTCACCACTAATACAGGTCTCATAACATCCAGACTGGTTAGTGGTCACCGCTAATACAGGTCTCATAACATCCAGACTGGTTAGTTAGTGGTCACCACTAATACAGGTCTCAGATCATCCAGACTGGTTAGTTAGTGGTCACCACTAATACAGGTCTCATAACATCCAGACTGGTTAGTTAGTGGTCACCACTAATACAGGTCTCAGAACATCCAGACTGGTTAGTTAGTGGTCACCACTAATACAGGTCTCAGAACATCCAGACTGGTTAGTTAGTGGTCACCACTAATACAGGTCTCAGAACATCCAGACTGGTTAGTTAGTGGTCACCACTAATACAGGTCTCAGAACATCCAGACTGGTTAGTTAGTGGTCACCACTAATACAGGTCTCAGAACATCCAGACTGGTTAGTTAGGTCTCATAACATCCAGACTGGTTAGTGGTCACCACTAATACAGGTCTCATAACATCCAGACTGGTTAGTGGTCACCGCTAATACAGGTCTCATAACATCCAGACTGGTTAGTTAGTGGTCACCACTAATACAGGTCTCAGATCATCCAGACTGGTTAGTTAGTGGTCACCACTAATACAGGTCTCATAACATCCAGACTGGTTAGTTAGTGGTCACCACTAATACAGGTCTCAGAACATCCAGACTGGTTAGTTAGTGGTCACCACTAATACAGGTCTCAGAACATCCAGACTGGTTAGTTAGTGGTCACCACTAATACAGGTCTCAGAACATCCAGACTGGTTAGTTAGTGGTCACCACTAATACAGGTCTCAGAACATCCAGACTGGTTAGTTAGTGGTCACCACTAATACAGGTCTCAGAACATCCAGACTGGTTAGTTAGGTCTCATAACATCCAGACTGGTTAGTGGTCACCACTAATACAGGTCTCAGAACATCTAGACTGGTTAGTTAGTGGTCACCACTAATACAGGTCTAATAACATCCAGACTAGGTAGTGGTCACCACTAATACAGGTCTCATAACATCCAGACTGGTTAGTTAGTGGTCACCACTAATACAGGTCTAATAACATCCAGACTAGTTAGTGGTCACCACTAATACAGGTCTCAGAACATCCAGACTGGTTAGTTAGTTAGTTAGTGGTCACCACTAATACAGGTCTCATAACATCCAGACTGGTTAGTTAGTGGTCACCACTAATACAGGTCTCAGAACATCCAGACTGGTTAGCTAGTTAGTTAGTGGTCACCACTAATACAGGTCTCATAACATCCAGACTGGTTAGTTAGTGGTCACCACTAATACAGGTCTCAGAACATACAGACTGGTTAGTTAGTGGTCACCACTAATACAGGTCTCATAACATCCAGACTGGTTAGTTAGTGGTCACCACTAATACAGGTCTCAGAACATCCAGACTGGTTAGTTAGTGGTCACCACTAATACAGGTCTCAGAACATCCAGACTGGTTAGTTAGTGGTCACCACTAATACAGGTCTCAGAACATCCAGACTGGTTAGTTAGTTAGTGGTCACCACTAATACAGGTCTCATAACATCCAGACTGGTTAGTTAGTGGTCACCACTAATACAGGTCTCAGAACATCCAGACTGGTTAGTTAGTGGTCACCACTAATACAGGTCTCAGAACATCCAGACTGGTTAGTTAGTGGTCACCACTAATACAGGTCTCATAACATCCAGACTGGTTAGTTAGTGGTCACCACTAATACAGGTCTCAGAACATCCAGACTGGTGAGTTAGTGGTCACCACTAATACAGGTCTCAGAACATCCAGACTGGTTAGTTAGTGGTCACCACTAATACAGGTCTCAGAACATCCAGACTGGTTAGTTAGTGGTCACCACTAATACAGGTCTCAGAACATCCAGACTGGTTAGTTAGTGGTCACCACTAATACAGGTCTCAGAACATCCAGACTGGTTAGTTAGGTCTCATAACATCCAGACTGGTTAGTGGTCACCACTAATACAGGTCTCAGAACATCTAGACTGGTTAGTTAGTGGTCACCACTAATACAGGTCTAATAACATCCAGACTAGGTAGTGGTCACCACTAATACAGGTCTCATAACATCCAGACTGGTTAGTTAGTGGTCACCACTAATACAGGTCTAATAACATCCAGACTAGTTAGTGGTCACCACTAATACAGGTCTCAGAACATCCAGACTGGTTAGTTAGTTAGTTAGTGGTCACCACTAATACAGGTCTCATAACATCCAGACTGGTTAGTTAGTGGTCACCACTAATACAGGTCTCAGAACATCCAGACTGGTTAGCTAGTTAGTTAGTGGTCACCACTAATACAGGTCTCATAACATCCAGACTGGTTAGTTAGTGGTCACCACTAATACAGGTCTCAGAACATACAGACTGGTTAGTTAGTGGTCACCACTAATACAGGTCTCATAACATCCAGACTGGTTAGTTAGTGGTCACCACTAATACAGGTCTCAGAACATCCAGACTGGTTAGTTAGTGGTCACCACTAATACAGGTCTCAGAACATCCAGACTGGTTAGTTAGTGGTCACCACTAATACAGGTCTCAGAACATCCAGACTGGTTAGTTAGTTAGTGGTCACCACTAATACAGGTCTCATAACATCCAGACTGGTTAGTTAGTGGTCACCACTAATACAGGTCTCAGAACATCCAGACTGGTTAGTTAGTGGTCACCACTAATACAGGTCTCAGAACATCCAGACTGGTTAGTTAGTGGTCACCACTAATACAGGTCTCATAACATCCAGACTGGTTAGTTAGTGGTCACCACTAATACAGGTCTCAGAACATCCAGACTGGTGAGTTAGTGGTCACCACTAATACAGGTCTCAGAACATCCACACTGGTTAGTTAGTGGTCACCACTAATACAGGTCTCATAACATCCAGACTGGTTAGTTAGTGGTCACCACTAATACAGGTCTCATAACATCCAGACTGGTTAGTTAGTTAGTGGTCACCACTAATACAGGTCTCAGAACATCCAGACTGGTTAGTTAGTTAGTGGTCACCACTAATACAGGTCTCAGAACATCCACACTGGTTAGTTAGTGGTCACCACTAATACAGGTCTCAGAACATCCACACTGGTTAGTTAGTGGTCACCACTAATACAGGTCTCATAACATCCAGACTGGTTAGTTAGTGGTCACCACTAATACAGGTCTCATAACATCCAGACTGGTTAGTTAGTTAGTGGTCACCACTAATACAGGTCTCAGAACATCCAGACTGGTTAGTTAGTTAGTGGTCACCACTAATACAGGTCTCATAACATCCAGACTGGTTAGTTAGTGGTCACCACTAATACAGGTCTCAGAACATACAGACTGGTTAGTTAGTGGTCACCACTAATACAGGTCTCAGAACATCCAGACTGGTTAGTTAGTTAGTGGTCACCACTAATACAGGTCTCATAACATCCAGACTGGTTAGTTAGTGGTCACCACTAATACAGGTCTCAGAACATCCAGACTGGTTAGTTAGTGGTCACCACTAATACAGGTCTCAGAACATCCAGACTGGTTAGTTAGGTCTCATAACATCCAGACTGGTTAGTGGTCACCACTAATACAGGTCTCAGAACATCTAGACTGGTTAGTTAGTGGTCACCACTAATACAGGTCTAATAACATCCAGACTAGGTAGTGGTCACCACTAATACAGGTCTCATAACATCCAGACTGGTTAGTTAGTGGTCACCACTAATACAGGTCTAATAACATCCAGACTAGTTAGTGGTCACCACTAATACAGGTCTCAGAACATCCAGACTGGTTAGTTAGTTAGTTAGTGGTCACCACTAATACAGGTCTCATAACATCCAGACTGGTTAGTTAGTGGTCACCACTAATACAGGTCTCAGAACATCCAGACTGGTTAGCTAGTTAGTTAGTGGTCACCACTAATACAGGTCTCATAACATCCAGACTGGTTAGTTAGTGGTCACCACTAATACAGGTCTCAGAACATACAGACTGGTTAGTTAGTGGTCACCACTAATACAGGTCTCATAACATCCAGACTGGTTAGTTAGTGGTCACCACTAATACAGGTCTCAGAACATCCAGACTGGTTAGTTAGTGGTCACCACTAATACAGGTCTCAGAACATCCACACTGGTTAGTTAGTGGTCACCACTAATACAGGTCTCAGAACATCCACACTGGTTAGTTAGTGGTCACCACTAATACAGGTCTCATAACATCCAGACTGGTTAGTTAGTTAGTTAGTGGTCACCACTAATACAGGTCTCAGAACAACCAGACTGGTTAGTTAGTGGTCACCACTAATACAGGTCTCAGAACATCCAGACTGGTTAGTTAGTGGTCACCACTAATACAGGTCTCAGAACATCCAGACTGGTTAGTTAGTGGTCACCACTAATACAGGTCTAATAACATCCAGACTAGGTAGTGGTCACCACTAATACAGGTCTCAGAACATCCAGACTGGTTAGTTAGTGGTCACCACTAATACAGGTCTCAGAACATCCAGACTGGTTAGTTAGTGGTCACCACTAATACAGGTCTCAGAACATCCAGACTGGTTAGTTAGTGGTCACCGCTAATACAGGTCTCATAACATCCAGACTGGTTAGTTAGTGGTCACCGCTAATACAGGTCTCAGAACATCCAGACTGGTTAGTTAGTGGTCACCACTAATACAGGTCTCAGAACATCCAGACTGGTTAGTTAGTGGTCACCACTAATACAGGTCTCATAACATCCAGACTGGTTAGTGGTCACCGCTAATACAGGTCTCATAACATCCAGACTGGTTAGTTAGTGGTCACCACTAATACAGGTCTCAGAACATCCAGACTGGTTAGTTAGTGGTCACCACTAATACAGGTCTCATAACATCCAGACTGGTTAGTTAGTGGTCACCACTAACACAGGTCTCAGAACATCCAGACTGGTTAGTTAGTGGTCACCACTAATACAGGTCTCAGAACATCCAGACTGGTTAGTTAGTGGTCACCGCTAATACAGGTCTCATAACATCCAGACTGGTTAGTTAGTGGTCACCGCTAATACAGGTCTCAGAACATCCAGACTGGTTAGTTAGTGGTCACCACTAATACAGGTCTCAGAACATCCAGACTGGTTAGTTAGTGGTCACCACTAATACAGGTCTCATAACATCCAGACTGGTTAGTGGTCACCGCTAATACAGGTCTCATAACATCCAGACTGGTTAGTTAGTGGTCACCACTAATACAGGTCTCAGAACATCCAGACTGGTTAGTTAGTGGTCACCACTAATACAGGTCTCATAACATCCAGACTGGTTAGTTAGTGGTCACCACTAATACAGGTCTCAGAACATCCAGACTGGTTAGTGGTCACCACTAATACAGGTCTCATAACATCCAGACTGGTTAGTTAGTGGTCACCACTAATACAGGTCTCATAACATCCAGACTGGTTAGTTAGTGGTCACCACTAATACAGGTCTCAGAACATCCAGACTGGTTAGTTAGTGGTCACCACTAATACAGGTCTCAGAACAACCAGACTGGTTAGTTAGTGGTCACCACTAATACAGGTCTCAGAACAACCAGACTGGTTAGTTAGTGGTCACCACTAATACAGGTCTCAGAACAACCAGACTGGTTAGTTAGTGGTCACCACTAATACAGGTCTCAGAACAACCAGACTGGTTAGTTAGTGGTCACCACTAATACAGGTCTCAGAACAACCAGACTGGTTAGTTAGTGGTCACCACTAATACAGGTCTCAGAACAACCAGACTGGTTAGTTAGTGGTCACCACTAATACAGGTCTCAGAACATCCAGACTGGTTAGTTAGTGGTCACCACTAATACAGGTCTCAGAACATCCAGACTGGTTAGTTAGTGGTCACCACTAATACAGGTCTCAGAACAACCAGACTGGTTAGTTAGTGGTCACCACTAATACAGGTCTCAGAACATCCAGACTGGTTAGTTAGTGGGCACCACTAATACAGGTCTCAGAACAACCAGACTGGTTAGTTAGTGGTCACCACTAATACAGGTCTCAGAACAACCAGACTGGTTAGTTAGTGGTCACCACTAATACAGGTCTCAGAACAACCAGACTGGTTAGTTAGTGGTCACCACTAATACAGGTCTCAGAACATCCAGACTGGTTAGTTAGTGGTCACCGCTAATACAGGTCTCAGAACATCCAGACTGGTTAGTTAGTGGTCACCACTAATACAGGTCTCAGAACAACCAGACTGGTTAGTGGTCAACACTAATACAGGTCTCATAACATCCAGACTGGTTAGTTAGTGGTCACCGCTAATACAGGTCTCAGAACAACCAGACTGGTTAGTTAGTGGTCACCGCTAATACAGGTCTCAGAACAACCAGACTGGTTAGTTAGTTAGTTAGTTAGTTAGTTAGTGGTCACCACTAATTGGAATCACTTAGAGTGTATGTGTTTCCACCTGGGTCAGGCACTACTCATGAAGCACATTTACAACCATTATTATATACAAAAACATAAAACACTGTCGAAAATGAGGAAAATATTGTGATATGATATTTTGACCATTTATCCCAGCTCTATAATCTATTATATCCTGTCCAAAGCCAGTATTGATGAAGAAGCACTTCACTATCTCTCCCCAGGCTGTTAGAGGTGATGGGAGGAGGAGGGTCTATACCAACTACACCTCCTTCACTATCTCTCCCCAGGCTGTTAGAGGTGATGGGAGGAGGAGGGGCTATACCAACTACACCTCCTTCACTATCTCTCCCCAGGCTGTTAGAGGTGATGGGAGGAGGAGGGGCTATACCAACTACACCTCCTTCACTATCTCTCCCCAGGCTGTTAGAGGTGATGGGAGGAGGAGGGGCTATACCAACTACACCTCCTTCACTATCTCTCCCCAGGCTGTTAGAGGTGGTGGGAGGAGGAGGGTCAATACCAACTACACCTCCTTCACTATCTCTCCCCAGGCTGTTAGAGGTGATGGGAGGAGGAGGGTCAATACCAACTACACCTCCTTCACTCTCTCCCCCCAGGCTGTTAGAGGTGATGGGAGGAGGAGGGTCTATACCAACTACACCTCCTTCACTATCTCTCCCCAGGCTGTTAGAGGTGATGGGAGGAGGAGGGTCTATACCAACTACACCTCCTTCACTATCTCTCCCCAGGCTGTTAATACAGAGGTGATGGGAGGAGGAGGGTCTATACCAACTACACCTCCTTCACCATCTCTCCCCAGTCTGTTAATACAGAGGTGATGGGGGGAGGAGGAGGGGCTATACCAACTACACCTCCTTCACTATCTCTCCCCAGGCTGTTAATACAGAGGTGATGGGAGGAGGAGGGGCTATACCAACTACACCTCCTTCACTCTCTCCCCCCAGGCTGTTAGAGGTGATGGGAGGAGGAGGGTCTATACCAACTACACCTCCTTCACTCTCTCTCCCCAGGCTGTTAATACAGAGGTGATGGGAGGAGGCGGGGCTATACCAACTACACCTCCTTCACTATCTCTCCCCAGGCTGTTAATACAGAGGTGATGGGAGGAGGAGGGGCTATACCAACTACACCTCCTTCACTCTCTCCCCCCAGGCTGTTAGAGGTGATGGGAGGAGGAGGGTCTATACCAACTACACCTCCTTCACTATCTCTCCCCAGGCTGTTAGATGTGATGGGAGGAGGAGGGGCTATACCAACTACACCTCCTTCACTATCTCTCCCCAGGCTGTTAATACAGAGGTGATGGGAGGAGGAGGGGCTATACCAACTACACCTCCTTCACTATCTCTCCCCAGGCTGTTAATACAGAGGTGATGGGAGGAGGAGCTATACCAACTACACCTCCTTCACTATCTCTCCCCAGGCTGCTAATACAGAGGTGATGGGAGGAGGAGGGGCTATACCAACTACACCTCCTTCACTATCTCTCCCCAGGCTGTTAATACAGAGGTGATGGGAGGAGGAGGGGCTATACCAACTACACCTCCTTCACTATCTCTCCCCAGGCTGTTAATACAGATGTGATGGGAGGAGGAGGGGCTATACCAACTACACCTCCTTCACTATCTCTCCCCAGGCTGTTAATACAGATGTGATGGAAGGAGGAGGGGCTATACCAACTACACCTCCTTCACTATCTCTCCCCAGCCTGTTAATACAGAGGTGATGGGAGGAGGAGGGGCTATACCAACTACACCTCCTTCACTATCTCTCCCCAGGCTGTTAATACAGATGTGATGGAAGGAGGAGGGGCTATACCAACTACACCTCCTTCACTATCTCTCCCCAGGCTGTTAATACAGATGTGATGGGAGGAGGATAAAGACAAAAACATTAACAACTACACAGTTTAGAACACTATAACAATATAGAACTCTATAACAATATAGAACTCTATAACAATATAGAACACTATAGAACACACTATAGAACACACTATAGAACACACTATAACACTATGAAACACTATAACACTATGAAACACTATAACACTATGAAACACTATAGAACACTATAACACTATAGAACACTATAGAACACTATAACACTATAGAACACTATAACACTATGGAACACTATAACACTATGGAACACTATAGAACACTATAGAACACTATAGAACACTATAGAACACTATAGAACACTATAACACTATAGAACACTATAACACTATAGAACACTATAACACTATAGAACACTAGAACACTATAACACTATACCAGTATAGAAGAAAAGGAAACATAATCTACAAGAACCAATATCTCTCCCTAGAAACAACCCTGTGGAATAATCCTCGATAGCTTTTCAGAACTCACTGATAAATTGGTTCACATGGAAAACTAAAAAGGCATAGACACCGTAAATAACTTGGTAATCGGAAAGATATTTTAATTTTGGATTGACCAAGGTAGATATTTTCCAATGCACACAACTTAAACGTTTTATATACCAAAATGTAGATTTGAAAGTCTTTTTGACATAAGAGTAATCTTGATGGAATGCTATTTGAGTCAGAAAAGGATGTTCATGTGATCGGTAACATGTGGTCAACATGTGGGTAACTTGATACTTCACTCCTCAATCTTAAAAAAAAAAAATTAAACTTAAAAACTGGAAATCAACCAATAAAAACAACACACTGTACTAGACTGTGTCCCAGAGCAACAGTAACAAACCACACACACTGTAATATACTGTGTCCCAGAGCAACAGTAACAAACTACACACACTGTAATATACTGTGTCCCAGAGCAACAGTAACAAACCACACACACTGTAATATACTGTGTCCCAGAGCAACAGTAACAAACCACACACACTGTCTCCCAGAGCAACAGTAACAAACCACACACACTGTAATATACTGTGTCCCAGAGCAACAGTAACAAACCACACACACTGTACTAGACTGTGTCCCAGAGCAACAGTAACAAACTACACACACTGTACTAGACTGTGTCCCAGAGCAACAGTAACAAACCACACACACACTGTACTAGACTGTGTCCCAGAGCAACAGTAACAAACCACACACACTGTACTAGACTGTGTCCCAGAGCAACAGTAACAAACCACACACACTGTACTAGACTGTGTCCCAGAGCAACAGTAACAAACCACACACACTGAGGTGGAGGGAAAACAACTTCTGCCAGAGACCGTCTCACTCTCTTTCACTCACTCACCTTCTTGCCTTCTGATTGGTCGGGGCTGACGTATGACAGCTTCCTGCGGACATAAAACAACATGTCGTCCTGTTCCCGCGGCGACAGCTTCTCCATGAAGTACGTGGAGAACATCCATGTCCAGAACACGATGCGGTCGTCCTTAAAACACCCTGGATCAAAAACACAGAGAGGTCAGAGGTCAGGCCTTACAACACCCTGGATCAAAAAACACAGAGAGGTCAGAGGTCAGACCTTAAAACACCCTGGATCAAAAAACACAGAGAGAGAGGTCAGAGGTCAGACCTTAAAAACACCCTGGATCAAAAACACAGAGAGGTCAGAGGTCAGACCTTAAAACACCCTGGATCAAAAAACACAAAGAGAGGTCAGAGGTCAGACCTTAAAAACACCCTGGAACGGTCCTGACACAGTTATCAGAGAAAGAGGAGGACGGGACCCGGACCACTCCTGATTTACAGTAAACTCAAAGAGAAACGGTCTACTGTAATAGGTGGCTATTGGCTTTGGTCCTAAGGGGGAGGTGGAATGGAGGTGATGTTTCATTAGAGGTCGACCGATTAGGATTTTTCAACCTCTACTTTCCATCCTCAATGGCATCCATACAGGAAGTGCTCACGCCCTTCGACTTATTACACATGCTGTTGTGTTGCAGACATTTTGACTGGATCACATTGACATTTTATTTGGTCACTGATCTACACACGATACTCCACAATGCCAAAATGGAATTTTTGTTTTTAGATTTATTTATTTTTTACAAATTAAATTCATGGGGCGGCAGGCAGCCTAGTGGTTAGAGCATTGGACTAGTAACCGGAAGGTTGCAAGTTCAAACCCCCGAGCTGACAAGGTACAAATCTGTCGTTCTGCCCCTGAACAGGCAGTTAACCCACTGTTCCCAGGCCGTCATTGAAAATAAGAATTTGTTCTTAACTGACTTGCCTGGTTAAATAAAGGTAAAATAAAAAAATAAAAAATAAATAAATAATGAAAAGCTGAAATGTATTGAGTCAATAAGTATTCAACCCCTTTGTTATGGTAAGGAGCCTAAATACGTTCAGGAGTCAAAATGTTGCTTAACAAGTCACATAAGAAGTTGCATGGACTCAACGTGTGTGCAATAATAATGTTTAGCATGATTTTTAAATGACTACCACGTCTCTGTACCCCCACACATAACATTATCTGTGAGGTCCCTCAGTCGAGGAGTGAATTTCAAAACACAGATTCAACCACAAAGTCCAGGGAGGTTTTGCGTTACAAAGAAGGGCCCCTATTGGTAGATGGGTAAAAATGTTAAAAATCTGACATTGAATATCCGTTAGAGCACGGTGTAGTTACTACACTATGGATGGTGTATCAATAGACCCAGTCACTACAACGATACAGGCATCCTTAACTCAGTTGCCGAAGAGGAAGGAAACCGCTCAGGGATTTCACCACCAGGCCAATGGTGACTTTAAAACAGTTACAGAGTTTTAATGGCTGTGATAGTAAACTGAGGACGGATCAACATTGTAGTTACTCCACAATAGTAATCTATAAGACAGAGTGGAGAGAAGGAAGCCTGCACAGAATAACAAATATTCCAAAACCTGCTTCCTGTTTACAACAAGACACTGAAGTAAAACTGCAAAAGAAATTGGCTAAGCAATTAACTCTATGTCCTGAATACAAAGTGTTATGTTTGGGGCAAATCCAATACGTCACTGAGCACCACTCTCCATATTGTCTCGTATAGTGGTGGCTGGATCACGTTATGGCTGAACACAGGCAAAATCCCAGAGGAAACCCTGGTTCAGTCTGCTTTCCACCAGACACTGGGAGATGAATTCACCTTTCAGCAATACCCTAAAACACAAGGGCACATATACACTGGAGTTGTTTACCAAGAAGACAGTGAATGTTCCCGAGTTACAGTTGTCACGTACATCTGCTTGGAAATCTACGGCAAGATCTGAACATGTCTGTCCAGCAATCATCAACAACCATCTTGACAGAGCTTGAAGAAGAATTTTAAAAAAAATTGCAAATATTGTACAATCCAGGTTTGCAAAGCTCTTAGAGACTTACCCAGAAAGACTCACAGCTGTAATCACTGCTAAAGGTGATTCTAACGTATCGACTCAGGGGGTTGAATAATTATCTAATCAAGATATACAAGTGCTTTACAAATATGTTAGAATTTGATAAGCACTTTGACAGCCCATTTTGTGTAGATCGTTGACAACAAAATGACAACGGAATCCATTTTAATCCCATTTCCACAACAAAATGTGGAAAAAGTCCAGGAGTGTGAATAGTTCCTGAAGGCTCTGTATATTGTGCACTACTGTTGACCAGAGCCCATAGACTCAGCAGTTTCCATTCCATATAGTTTCACTGGGGCACTATATAGGCAATAGGGCCACCATTTCGGAGACAGGCAGGGTTCTTCTCTAATGGAAGGAAGCAGCTTCTGACACAAAATGGCCATTCAGTTTAAACTGCTCATTCAGAGAAACACATTCCTCCATGCCATTTCATAACAGTGAGATTCAATTCAGTGTAACTCAATCTACTGAAGCGCTGTCTGGCTTTGATTGCTTCAATTTTGGAAATTCATTATTGTTGACAAATAGCATGGTGTCAAAAAGATCGCATTTGGTTTAAATAACTTGTATTTATGTTTGTACATTATTCAAAGAAATCTCCTGAACTCTCAATGCTGAAACTGAAGCCGTTGTTCCTCTCAGACGAGTCCAGTTTCTACAGACAGAACGAAAGGGGAACTGAAATACCACTACATTTCCTCATCCTGATTTTTTTATTTTATTCTACCTTTATTTAACGAGGCAAGTCAGTTCAGAACAAACGATTACACTTACAATGGATGGCCTCCCCCTGCCAAACCCGGACGACACTGAGCCAATGGACGGCCTACCCCGGCCAAACCCGGACGACACTGAGCCAATGGACGGCCTACCCCGGCCAAACCCGGACGACACTGAGCCAATGGACGGCCTACCCCGGCCAAACCCGGACGACACTGAGCCAATGGACGGCCTACCCCAGCCAAACCCGGACGACACTGAGCCAATGGACGGCCTACCCCGGCCAAACCCGGACGACACTGAGCCAATGGACGGCCTACCCCGGCCAAACCCGGACGACACTGAGCCAATGGACGGCCTACCCCTGCCAAACCCGGACGACACTGAGCCAATGGACGGCCTCCCCCAGCCAACCCCGGACGACACTGAGCCAATGGACGGCCTCCCCCAGCCAACCCCGGACGACACTGAGCCAATGGACGGCCTACCCCTGCCAACCCCGGACGACACTGAGCCAATGGACGGCCTACCCCTGCCAACCCCGGACGACACTGAGCCAAATTGTGACTCCCAATCACGGCCGCTTGCGATTCAGCCGTGATTGGAACCAGGGTGTCTGTAGTGACTCCTCTAGTACTGAGATGCCTTAGACCTCTGAACCAGGGTCTGTAGTGACTCCTCTAGTACTGATATGCAGTGCCTCAGACCTCTGAACCAGGGTCTGTAGTGACTCCTCTAACACTGAGATGCAGTGTCTTAGACCTCTGAACCAGGGTCTGTAGTGACTCCTCTAGTACTGAGATGCCTTAGACCTCTGAACCAGGGTCTGTAGTGACTCCTCTAGTACTGAGATGCAGTGTCTTAGACCTCTGAACCAGGGTCTGTAGTGACTCCTCTAGCACTGAGATGCAGTGCCTTAGACCTCTGAACCAGGGTCTGTAGTGACTCCTCTAGTACTGAGATGCAGTGTCTTAGACCTCTGAACCAGGGTCTGTAGTGACTCCTCTAGCACTGAGATGCAGTGCCTTAGACCTCTTAACCAGGGTCTGTAGTGACTCCTCTAGCACTGAGATGCAGTGCCTTAGACCTCTGAACCAGGGTCTGTAGTGACTCCTCTAGCACTGAGATGCAGTGTCTTAGACCTCTGAACCAGGGTCTGTAGTGACTCCTCTAGCACTGAGATGCAGTGCCTTAGACCTCTGAACCAGGGTCTGTAGTGACTCCTCTAGCACTGAGATGCAGTGTCTTAGACCTCTGAACCAGGGTCTGTAGTGACTCCTCTAGCACTGAGATGCAGTGCCTTAGACCTCTGCACCAGGGCGTCTGTAGTGACTCCTCTAGCACTGAGATGCCTTAGACCTCTGAACCAGGGTCTGTAGTGACTCCTCTATCACTGAGATGCAGTGTCTTAGACCACTGAACCAGGGTCTGTAGTGACTCCTCTAACACTGAGATGTCTTAGACCTCTGAACCAGGGTCTGTAGTGACTCCTCTAGTACTGAGATGCCTTAGACCTCTGAACCAGGGTCTGTAGTGACTCCTCTAGTACTGAGATGCCTTAGACCTCTGAACCAGGGTCTGTAGTGACTCCTCTCGCACTGAGATGTCTTAGACCTCTGAACCAGGGTCTGTAGTGACTCCTCTAGCACTGAGATGCAGTGTCTTAGACCTCTGAACCAGGGTGTCTGTAGTGACTCCTCTAGTACTGAGATGCAGTGCCTTAGACCGCTGAACCAGGGGCTGTAGTGACTCCTCTAGTACTGAGATGCAGTGCCTCAGACCTCTGCACCACCCGGGAGCCCCAACACACAATCTGACAGCGCTGATAAACATTCCCCACCAGAGTACAGAATGCAGCCAGCATATCACATCTACCTGGGAGGCTGAGCAAACGGACACTTCAGCAGTGAAACCTCCAGCCAAGCGGACACTGCTTCCAGGAAATCTCCTTCATCAACAACTTCTTCCCCTGACAGAGACGCAGGCTACTGAGGATAGTCACACACACACACACACACACACACACACACACACACACACACACACACACACACACACACACACACACACACACACACACACACACACACACACACACGTACACAGGCCAGTCATCAGTGACCACGACTCACCCACCACCTGACTGCTTCCATGAGCAACAAGAGCTCCCGGGTCTTGCCTCCCGAGTGGCGCAGTGCTCGCGGTGTCACTACAGACCCGGGTTTGATCCAAAGCTGCGTCACAGCCGGCCGTGACCGGGAGACCTAATGAGGCGACGCATAATTGACCCAGCGTAGTCCGGGTTAGGGGAGGGTTTGGCCCAGCGTCGTCCGGGTTAGGGGAGGGTTTGGCCCAGCGTCGTCCGGGTTAGGGGAGGGTTTGGCCGGCCAGGATATCCTTGTCGCATCGCGCTCTAGCGACTCCTTGTGGCGGGCCGGGCACCTGCAAGCTGACTCCGTCATGGGATGGTGTTTCCTCCGACACATCGGTGCGGCTGGTTTCCGGGTTAAGCGAGCAGCGTGTCCAGAAGCAGTGCGGCTTGGCAGGGTCGCGTATCGGAGGACGCACGGCTCTCGACCTTCGCATCTCCAGAGTCCGTAGGGGAGTTGCAGCGATGGGACAAGACTAACTACCAGATATCACCAAATTGTGGACAAAAAGGGTAAACGGTTTTTAAACGTATATATTTCTCACAGTCTCACGTCAGAACACTTGTCCATGAACTTCAAAACTCGATGGTTAAGTTCAGGCATTAATTCTGACTGTTTATGGTTAGTGTTAAGGTTTGGAATAGGGTCTCCCCAACCACAACACCTAGCTAACCAGCCGAGGGCCCCCCCCAACCACAACACCTAACTAACCAGCCAAGCGAGCGTGGAGAGAGTGAGGGTGGAGAGAGTGAGAGAGAGATAAGAGACGCATAGAGAAAGTGTGTGTGGAGACCCTGCCATCCCTTGTTGTCACACGTCACTACGCCATCCCTTGTTGTCACAACAGAACCTCTACCCTGCCATCCCTTGTTGTCACAACAGAACTTCTACAACTCTTTCCCCCCGATGCTGATTGGAGGAGAGAATCACGACAGAGGTTGTTGATCACTGTGTGGCTCAGGCTCCGTGCCAAATGGCACCCTGTTCTGATCTAGAGCAAGGAGAGAAGTGAGACGAGGTGGGAGAGAACAGGGTGCCATGTTGGGACACAGCCTGTGTCTCACCCTGGGACAGAGGAGGACTTCCAGATCAATACCTCTTCCACACCAGAGGAACACAAGACTGGCGACAGACACACTGCTGTCTGGCAGATAGTGAGACAATCCTGGAGACGACTGATGAGTTTGTCCTTGTCCTGCAGTGTTGTCCCCTGTTCTCCCCTCTATATCTGTCCCGTCAGGGGAAAACAAGGAGGGAGAGAGAGGAGAGGGGAGAGGTGAGGAGGGAGAGAGAGAGGAGAGGGGGAGGGGAGAGGTGAGGAGGGAGGGAGAGGAGTGGGAGAGAGAGGAGTGGGAGAGAGAGGAGAGGGGGAGGGGAGGAGGGAGAGAGAGAGAGAGGGGAGAGGTGAGGGAGGGAGAGAGAGGAGAGGGGAGAGGTGAGGAGGGAGAGAGGGGGAGGGAGAGGAGTGGGAGAGAGAGGAGAGGGGGGAGGGGAGGAGGGAGAGAGAGGAGAGGGGAGAGGTGAGGAGGGAGAGAGAGGAGAGGGGAGAGGTGAGGGAGGGAGAGAGGGGGAGGGAGAGGAGTGGGAGAGAGAGGAGAGGGGGGAGGGGAGGTTCATCCAGGATGCTGACAGCAGCAGGATTTGACCACTGATTTGTCCTCTGGACTCAACCATGAGCTCGTTTCTCCCTACACAGCCTTCTCCACTCCCCTCACTACACAGGGAAGGGGAGAGGTGGAGAGAGAGGGAGTGGGGAGAGAGAGGGGGAGGTGAGAGGTGAGGAGGGAGGAGAGGGGGAGGGAGAGAGAGTGTGAGGAGGGAGGGAGGGAGAGAGAGGGGGAGGGAGGGGAGTGGGGAGAGAGATGGGGGGAGGTGAGAGGTGAGGAGGGAGGAGAGGGGGAGGGAGAGAGAGTGTGAGGAGGGAGGGAGTAGAGAGAGGGGGAGGGAGGGGAGTGGGGAGAGAGATGGGGGGAGGTGAGAGGTGAGGAGGGAGGAGAGGGGGAGGGAGAGAGAGTGAGGAGGGAGGGAGGAGAGGGGGAGGAGTGGGGAGAGAGAGGGGGGAGGTGAGAGGTGAGGAGGGAGGAGAGGGAGTGAGGAGGGAGGGAGGAGAGGGTGAGGAGTGGGGAGAGAGAGGGGGAAGGTGAGAAGGGAGAGAGAAGCGAAAGGAGCACGGCCTGTTTTCTCCGACGTGGTGCAACACAGACACAGATACAAGAAGCCTCCTAACTAGAACAGTAGCCTTATGGAGCCTGGTCTATAGTAGTGCACTATATAGGGAATAGGGCTCTGTGGCTACCGGGAGGCTAGTCGGTGGATGTAGAGCGAGTGGCTACCGGGAGGCTAGTCGGTGGATGTAGAGCGAGTGGCTACCGGGAGGCTAGTCGGTGGATGTAGGGCGAGTGGCTACCGGGAGGCTAGTCGGTGGATGTAGAGCGAGTGGCTAGCGGGAGGATAGTCGGTGGATGTAGAGCGAGTGGCTACCGGGAGGCTAGTCGGTGGATGTAGAGCGAGTGGCTACCGGGAGGCTAGTCGGTGGATGTAGAGCGAGTGGCTAGCGGGAGGCTAGTCGGTGGATGTAGAGCGAGTGGCTAGCGGGAGGCTAGTCGGTGGATGTAGAGCGAGTGGCTAGCGGGAGGCTAGTCGGTGGATGTAGAGCGAGTGGCTACCGGGAGGCTAGTCGGTGGATGTAGAGCGAGTGGCTAGCGGGAGGCTAGTCGGTGGATGTAGAGCGAGTGGCTAGCGGGAGGCTAGTCGGTGGATGTAGAGCGAGTGGCTAGCGGGAGGCCAGTCGGTGGATGTAGAGCGAGTGGCTAGCGGGAGGCCAGTCGGTGGATGTAGAGCGAGTGGCTACCGGGAGGCCAGTCGGTGGATGTAGAGCGAGTGGCTACCGGGAGGCTAGTCGGTGGACACCTTATTAAAGTACGACGGACCACAGATTCACCCTGCACACCCTTATTGTCAAGGAAACAAATCAAAACGTGGGGTGAGACGGGGACGCAGCTTAATCCCCCACCCTCTTCAACACACACAATCTGGACCCTCTATTTCTGAAACTATCCGCCGCCATTGTCGCAACCCCTAATACCAGCCTGTTCAACCTCTCTTTCATATCGTCTGAGATCCCCAAGGATTGGAAAGCTGCCGCGGTCATCCCCCTCATCAAAGGACCCAAACTGTTACAGACCTATATCCATCCTGCCCTGCCTATCTAACGTCTTCGAAAGCCAAGTTAACAAACAGATCACCGACCATCTTGAATCACACCGTACCTTCTCCGCTGTGCAATCTGGATTCCGAGCCGGTCACGGGTGCACTTCAGCCACGCTCAAGGTACTAAACGACATCATAACCGCCATCGATAAAAGACAGTACTGTGCAGCCGTCTTCATTGACCTTGCCAAGGCTTTCGACTCTGTCAAACACCATATTCTTATCGGCAGACTAGATAGCCTCGGTTTTTCTAATGACTGCCTTGCCTGGTTCACCAACTACTTTGCAGACAGAGTTCAGTGTGTCACATCGGAGGGCATGCTGTCCGGTCCTCTGGCAGTCTCTATGGGGGTGCTATCGAACCTCCAAACGAACTTCAATGCCATACAACACTCCTTCCGTGGCCTCAAACTGCTCTCAAACGCTAGTAAAACGAAATGCATGCTTTTCAACCGTTCGCTGCCTGCACCCGCCCGCTCGACTAGCATCACCACCCTGGATGGTTCCGACCTAGAATATGTGGACATCTATAAGTACCTAGGTGTCTGGCTAAACTGTAAACTCTCCTTCCAGACTCATATCAAACATCTCCAATCCAAAATCAAATCTAGAATTGCCTTTCTATTTCGCAACAAAGCCTCCTTCACTCACGCCGCCAAACTTACCCTAGTAAAACTGACTATCCTAGCGATCCTCGACATCGGCGATGTCATCTACAAAATGGCTTCCAATACTCTCCTCAGCAAACTGGATGCAGTTTATCACTGTGCCATCCGTTTTGTTACTAAAGCACCTTATACCACCCACCACTGCGAGCTGTATGCTCTAGTCGGCTGGCCCTTGCTACATGTTCGTCGCCAGACCCACTGGCTCCAGATCATCGACAAGTCCATGCTAGGTAAAGCTCCGCCTTATCTCAGTTCACTGGTCACGATGGCAACACCCACCCGTAGCACGCACTCCAGCAGGTGTATCTCACTGATCATCCCTAAAACCAACACCCCATTCGGCCGCCTTTCGTTCCAGTTTTCTGCTGCCTGTGACTGGAACGAATTGCAGAAATCGCTTAAGTTGGAGACTTATCTCCCTTACCAACTTTAAACATCAGCTATCTGAGCAGTTAACCGATCGCTGCAGCTGTACATAGTCTTATCGGTAAATAGACCACCCAATTTACCTACCTCATCCCCATACTGTTTTTATTTATTTACTTACTTTTCTGCTAAAGTCCTGGTCTATATATAGAGTACAGCTCCTCTCCCAGAGAGACATTGATAAAGTCCTGGTCTATATATAGAGTACAGCTCCTCTCCCAGAGAGACATTGATAAAGTCCTGGTCTATATATAGAGTACAGCTCCTCTCCCAGAGAGACATTGATAAAGTCCTGGTCTATATATAGAGTACAGCTCCTCTCCCAGAGAGACATTGATAAAGTCCTGGTCTCTATATGGAGTACAGCTCCTCTCCCAGAGAGACATTGATAAAGTCCTGGTCTATATATAGAGTACAGCTCCTCTCCCAGAGAGTGGAACTTTACATCAGCTCGGCTCTAGAACACTGCTCTGTTCTAGAACACCTCATGACAACAGGAGAATCACCAATATCTATTCTTGTGTTTCCTCAGTCAAAATGTTAGGCTGTAATGTGACTATTTCAGTTGACTTTATACAACAAGACCAGCGCTCTGATGTGGTCTGTCAAACAGGGAACTACAACATAAAACACATACTGTTGTCACAGAGGAACACACACACACACACACACACACAGCCAGACGTGGGAGATAATTCATGATACAGGACTTCATTGTCCTATAACCTGCAGTCCTCCTCAAGATGCTCATACAGCATCAGTAACTAGAGTAGAGGACTGGGTAGTGGGGCAGGGAGTCATAGGGCCATCAGTAACTAGAGTAGAGGACTGGGTAGCGGGGCAGGGAGTCATAGGGCCATCAGTAACTAGAGTAGAGGACTGGGTAGTGGGGCAGGGAGTCATAGGGCCATCAGTAACTAGAGTAGAGGACTGGGTAGTGGGACAGGGAGTCATAGGGCCATCAGTAACTAGAGTAGAGGACTGGGTAGTGGGGCAGGGAGTCATAGGGCCATCAGTAACTAGAGTAGAGGACTGGGTAGTGGGGTAGGGAGTCATAGGGCCATCAGTAACTAGAGTAGAGGACTGGGTAGTGGGGCAGGGAGTCATAGGGCCATCAGTAACTAGAGTAGAGGACTGGGTAGCGGGGCAGGGAGTCATAGGGCCATCAGTAACTAGAGTAGAGGACTGGGTAGCGGGGCAGGGAGTCATAGGGCCATCAGTAACTAGAGTAGAGGACTGGGTAGTGGGGTAGGGAGTCATAGGGCCATCAGTAACTAGAGTAGAGGACTGGGTAGTGGGGCAGGGAGTCATAGGGCCATCAGTAACTAGAGTAGAGGACTGGGTAGCGGGGCAGGGAGTCATAGGGCCATCAGTAACTAGAGTAGAGGACTGGGTAGTGGGGTAGGGAGTCATAGGGCCATCAGTAACTAGAGTAGAGGACTGGGTAGTGGGGCAGGGAGTCATAGGGCCATCAGTAACTAGAGTAGAGGACTGGGTAGTGGGGCAGGGAGTCAGAGGGCCGTGGCCATCAGTAACTAGAGTAGAGGACTGGGTAGTGGGGCAGGGAGTCATAGGGCCATCAGTAACTAGAGTAGAGGACTGGGTAGTGGGGCAGGGAGTCATAGGGCCATCAGTAACTAGAGTAGAGGACTGGGTAGTGGGGCAGGGAGTCAGAGGGCCGTGGCCATCAGTAACTATAGTGGAGGACTGGGTAGTGGGGCAGGGAGTCAGAGGGCCATCAGTAACTAGAGTAGAGGACTGGGTAGTGGGGCAGGGAGTCAGAGGGCCATCAGTAACTAGAGTAGAGGACTGGGTAGTGGGGCAGGGAGTCATAGGGCCATCAGTAACTAGAGTAGAGGACTGGGTAGTGGGGCAGGGAGTCAGAGGGCCATCAGTAACTAGAGTAGAGGACTGGGTAGTGGGGCGGGGAGTCATAGGGCCGTCAGTAACTAGAGTAGAGGACTGGGTAGTGGGGCAGGGAGTCATAGGGCCGTGGCCATCAGTAACTATAGTGGAGGGCTGGGTAGCGGGATAGGGAGTCAGAGGGCCGTGGCCAACTGGCCCGATGATCTGGATCCATGATATCCAAAAGCTTCCTCAATGTGAGTTCTATGTTGGCGGACAGCAGAGATGACGTGTCCATCCATTTTCACAAACAAATAAAGATCAGATGAGTTGAAGTCTTGACGGGAGACATGTTTGCCAAATCAATCTGTTTGGCCGCGCCCATAGGAGCCATACAGCATTCTGATACAGGGGACCAGGGTCCTTTAGAGACAGTAGAGTCCTCAAACCACAGCCGAGCAGGGCCCCACAGAACAACATGTGGAAGCCAATCAACAACAAAATGGTGTCAACACCTTGGTCGTCTCTAACCTTTAGTGTTTTTTTTAACCTTTAATAACCTTTGGAAAGCCATGGTCAGAGGGAAAGCTTTCACAGTGGATGATGCTGTTCCTGTTTTTAAATCACACATAGAAAAGGGTTCTGCACTACTCCTAGTGCCCATCACCAGGCAGGGCCACAGCGTCCGCTCCCCCATCTCAGTCTCCAGTATATACAGTGGGGCAAAAAAGTATTTAGTCAGCCACCAATTGTGCAAGTTCTCCCACTTAAAAAGATGGGTCCTTTTGACAGCTCTTTGGAGTTTGGAGTGTGACTGTTTGAGGTTGTGGACAGGTGTCTTTTATACTGATAACAAGTTCAAACAGGTGCCATTAATACAGGTAATGAGTGGAGGACAGATGAGCCTCTTAAAGAAGAAGTTACAGGTCTGTGAGAGCCAGAAATCTTGCTTGTTTGTAGGTGACCAAATAGTTATTTTCCACCATAATTTGCAAATAAATTTATAAAAAATCCTACAATGTGATTTTCTGGATATTTTTTCCCTCATTTTGTCTGCCATAGTTGAAGTGGACCTATGATGAAAATTACAGGCCTCTCATCTTTTTAAGGGGAGAACTTGCACAATTGGTGGCTGACTAAATACTTTTTTTGCCCCACTGTATGCTGCAACAGTCTATGTGCTGGGGGGCGAGGGTCAGTCTGTCTTATCTGGTGTCCTGTGTGATCTTAGATATGCTCCCTCTAATTCTCCCATTTCTCTCCCTCTCCCTTTCAGAAGGACCTGAGCCCAAAAACCCTCCCTCATGACTACCTGGTCTGATGACTCCTGGCTGTCCCGGTCTCCAGTCCACCTGGTCGTGCTGCTGATCCAGTCTCTGCTGTTCTGCCTGCGGCTACGGAGCCTTGACCTGTTCACCAGACGTGGTACCTTGTCCCGGACCACTGGCTATTCATACTGCCGTTCAACGAGTCATTATATTTTAAATGTAGTCCATCCCATCCTAATCCTTCAGTGATAACAGTAACAGAGCTATTGATTAGATGTGTAAAATGCCTCAGAGAAAGACAGATCGAGAACGATAGAAAAACATTCACACGAGGAGGCCCGGCGCTCTGTGGTGACATCATATTGACACGAGACCCGGCGCTCTGCGGTGACATCATATTGACACGAGACCTGGCGCTCTGTGGTGACATCATACTGAGACCGGAATACAGATGACACGTCCCTGACAGAACAATACCACTACTGAGAGACAAACAAACGCTTGGCAAATCTCCACGTTTCTAGTGTAGAACGCAGATCAGTGTTCTGAGGTTATCCCTCAGATTACGCCGTTGAACCAAGGACTTTTTGTAGACGAGCCAAGATGTTGCAGTCACATTCACCTTGACACTCAGAGAGATAATCCGGTCTTCACTCCACATTGGGCTACCAGAGAGACTATATTTAGATGGTCATACAGGGGGGAGACAGGTAACCTAGTGGTTATTATGGGGTGGCAGGTAACCTAGTGGTTATTATGGGGTGGCAGGTAACCTAGTGGTTATTATGGGGTGGCAGGTAACCTAGTGGTTATTATGGGGTGGCAGGTAACCTAGTGGTTATTATGGGGAGACAGGTAACCTAGTGGTTATTATGGGGTGGCAGGTAACCTAGTGGTTATTATGGGGTGGCAGGTAACCTAGTGGTTATTATGGGGTGGCAGGTAACCTAGTGGTTATTATGGGGTGGCAGGTAACCTAGTGGTTAGAGAGTTGGGCCAGTAACCTGAAAGGTTGCCGAATCGAATCCCGAGTTGACAAGGTAAAGATCTGTCGTTCTGCCCCCTGAACAAGGCAGTTAACCCCCACTGTTCCCCCGGTAGGCCGTCATTGTAAATAAGAATTTGTTCTTAACTGACTTGCCTAGTTAAAATAAAATGTTAAATTAAAATAAAAAAAATACTGGTACCCTCAGTATTCAGAGTACTGACAGTAGAACACACCTGCTGCTCATTACAAAAGGCTGGTTTTACAGGAATGTGTTGAACAGCACTACGTGGATGTTCCTGAGAACAGCCCTGAGCCGTGGTATATCGGCCATATACCACACCCCCCTCGTGCCTCATGGCCAACTAAAGGCCCGTTGACGAGCGCGGCGTGTAATCACTCGGAGGCAAACGGAAACAGAGGTGCTGAAACGTAGAGGGACCTACCTGAAATTGTGCAACGTTTCTGTTTTTTCCCCCGCGATGTGCACAAATGAACACACCCGTTTTGTTTCCACATCTGCTGCTTTCTGGCTGCTTTTTAAAAAAATTAATGATTTGGGTTCATTTTTATTCATGAATAACCTCGCCGGAGCTCATCTCCAGTGGTTTTTCATATGATAATGAGCCTTTAGGCAGGTGTGCAGCTGTGGGTGACATTACAATGAGAATGGCCTCTTTCAGGGGGCAGCGGTGGTACAGAAACATTGAGGAGAAAGAAAACACAGTTACTGATGTTGTTTCTATCCATGAGCCAAGTTCCCTACGGTTGCTGTGGTATCGCCTGAAACATCAATGTTTAAAATGTTTCTATCATGTGGTTTTCAAAAAAGGTCCAAAAATAACTTCCTGATGCCAAAGTTGAACACCCACATATCAAGTCTGGTGGCCTGGAGATCCAATAATATATCAAAATATAGAACCACCCCCCACCCCCCCTTCTCCTGGCTGGGGACAAGTCTGGTGGTCTGGGGATCCAATAATATATCAAAATATAGAATTCCCCCCCCCCCTTCTCCTGGCCGGGGACAAGTCTGGTGGCCTGGGGATCCAATAATATATCAAAATATAGAATTCCCCCCCTTCTCCTGGCCGGGGACAAGTCTGGTGGCCTGGTGATCCAATAATATATCAAAATATAGAACCCCCCCCCCTTCTCCTGGCCGGGGACAGGTCTGGTGGCCCGGGGATCCAATAATATATCAAAATATAGAACCCCCCCCTTCTCCTGGCCAGGGACAAGTCTGGTGGCCTGGTGATCCAATAATATATCAAAATATAGAATCCCCCCCCCCATCTCCTGGCTGGGGACAAGTCTGGTGGTCTGGTGATCCAATAATATATCAAAATATAGAACCCCCCCCTTCTCCTGGCTGGGGACAAGTCTGGTGGTCTGGGGATCCAATAATATATCAAAATATAGAATCCCCCCCCCCTTCTCCTGGCTGGGGACAAGTCTGGTGGTCTGGGGATCCAATAATATATCAAAATAAAGAATCCCCCCCCCCTTCTCCTGGCCCGGGGACAAGTCTGGTGGTCTGGGGATCCAATAATATATCAAAATATCCCCCCTTCTCCTGGCCGGGGACAAGTCTGGTGGTCTGGGGATCCAATAATATATCAAAATATCCCCCCCCCCCTCCTGGCCGGGGACAAGTCTGGTGGTCTGGGGATCCAATAATATATCAAAATATCCCCCCCCCCTTCTCCTGGCCGGGGACAAGTCTGGTGGTCTGGGGATCCAATAATATATCAAAAATATCCCCCCCCCTTCTCCTGGCCCGGGGACAAGTCTGGTGGTCTGGGGATCCAATAATATATCAAAATACCCCCCCCCTTCTCCTGGCCCGGGGACAAGTCTGGTGGTCTGGGGATCCAATAATATATCAAAATATCCCCCCCCCCTTCTCCTGGCCCGGGGACAAGTCTGGTGGTCTGGGGATCCAATAATATATCAAAAATATCCCCCCCCCCCCTTCTCCTGGCCCGGGACAAGTCTGGTGGTCTGGGGATCCAATAATATATCAAAATATCCCCCCCCTTCTCCTGGCCCGGGGACAAGTCTGGTGGTCTGGGGATCCAATAATATTTCAAACACCCCCCCTTCTCCTGGCCCGGGGACAAGTCTGGTGGTCTGGGGATCCAATAATATATCAAAATATCCCCCCCCCCCCTTCTCCTGGCCGGGGACAAGTCTGGTGGCCTGGGGATCCAATAATATTCACATGGATATCACAAGTTGTACAACACTATAGCCGACTGTTCAGGACCATTGAGGACACCTCATTCCTCATCAGTCCACTGGTCAGTGCACTATGATACACAGACAGCCTGTCTGAAGCCATGAAGCATCGGCATTCGTTTCAGAGACTGGATAGAGGTCGCTAGTGTTATGATGTAGCTAGTTTCAGAGACTGGATAGAGGTCGCTAGTGCTATGCTGTAGCTAGTTTCAGAGACTGGATAGAGGTAGCTACAGTGTTATGATGTAGCTAGTTTCAGAGACTGGATAGAGGTAGCTACAGTGTTATGATGTAGCTAGTTTCAGAGACTGGATAGAGGTCGCTACAGTGTTATAATGTAGCTAGTTTCAGAGACTGGATAGAGGTGGCTAGTGTTATGATGTAGCTAGTTTCAGAGACTGGATAGAGGTCGCTACAGTGTTATGATGTAGCTAGTTTCAGAGACTGGATAGAGGTCGCTAGTGTTATGATGTAGCTAGTTTCAGAGACTGGATAGAGGTAGCTACAGTGTTATGATGTAGCTAGTTTCAGAGACTGGATAGAGGTAGCTACAGTGTTATGATGTAGCTAGTTTCAGAGACTGGATAGAGGTAGCTACAGTGTTGTGATGTAGCTAGTTTCAGAGACTGGATAGAGGTCGCTAGTGTTATGCTGTAGCTAGTTTCAGAGACTGGATAGAGGTCGCTAGTGTTATGATGTAGCTAGTTTCAGAGACTGGATAGAGGTGGCTACAGTGTTATGATGTAGCTAGTTTCAGAGACTGGATAGAGGTGGCTACAGTGTTATGATGTAGCTAGTTTCAGAGACTGGATAGAGGTCGCTAGTGTTATGATGTAGCTAGTTTCAGAGACTGGATAGAGGTCGCTAGTGTTATAATGTAGCTAGTTTCAGAGACTGGATAGAGGTGGCTACAGTGTTATGATGTAGCTAGTTTCAGAGACTGGATAGAGGTGGCTAGTGTTATGATGTAGCTAGTTTCAGAGACTGGATAGAGGTAGCTACAGTGTTATGATGTAGCTAGTTTCAGAGACTGGATAGAGGTGGCTACAGTGTTGTGATGTAGCTAGTTTCAGAGACTGGATAGAGGTAGCTACAGTGTTATGATGTAGCTAGTTTCAGAGACTGGATAGAGGTAGCTAGTGTTATGATGTAGCTAGTTTCAGAGACTGGATAGAGGTCGCTACAGTGTTGTGATGTAGCTAGTTTCAGAGACTGGATAGAGGTAGCTAGTGTTATGATGTAGCTAGTTTCAGAGACTGGATAGAGGTCGCTACAGTGTTGTGATGTAGCTAGTTTCAGAGACTGGATAGAGGTAGCTACAGTGTTATGATGTAGCTAGTTTCAGAGACTGGATAGAGGTAGCTAGTGTTATGATGTAGCTAGTTTCAGAGACTGGATAGAGGTCGCTAGTGTTATAATGTAGCTAGTTTCAGAGACTGGATAGAGGTGGCTACAGTGTTATAATGTAGCTAGTTTCAGAGACTGGATAGAGGTGGCTACAGTGTTATGATGTAGCTAGTTTCAGAGACTGGATAGAGGTGGCTACAGTGTTATGATGTAGCTAGTTTCAGAGACTGGATAGAGGTAGCTACAGTGTTATGATGTAGCTAGTTTCAGAGACTGGATAGAGGTAGCTACAGTGTTATGATGTAGCTAGTTTCAGAGACTGGATAGAGGTAGCTACAGTGTTATGATGTAGCTAGTTTCAGAGACTGGATAGAGGTCGCTACAGTGTTATGATGTAGCTAGTTTCAGAGACTGGATAGAGGTGGCTACAGTGTTATAATGTAGCTAGTTTCAGAGACTGGATAGAGGTGGCTACAGTGTTATGATGTAGCTAGTTTCAGAGACTGGATAGAGGTGGCTACAGTGTTATAATGTAGCTAGTTTCAGAGACTGGATAGAGGTCGCTACAGTGTTATGATGTAGCTAGTTTCAGAGACTGGATAGAGGTGGCTACAGTGTTATGATGTAGCTAGTTTCAGAGACTGGATAGAGGTCGCTAGTGTTATGCTGTAGCTAGTTTCAGAGACTGGATAGAGGTCGCTAGTGTTATGCTGTAGCTAGTTTCAGAGACTGGATAGAGGTGGCTACAGTGTTATGATGTAGCTAGTTTCAGAGACTGGATAGAGGTGGCTACAGTGTTATGATGTAGCTAGTTTCAGAGACTGGATAGAGGTGGCTACAGTGTTATGATGTAGCTAGTTTCAGAGACTGGATAGAGGTGGCTACAGTGTTATGATGTAGCTAGTTTCAGAGACTGGATAGAGGTGGCTACAGTGTTATGATGTAGCTAGTTTCAGAGACTGGATAGAGGTCGCTACAGTGTTATGATGTAGTTAGTTTCAGAGACTGGATAGAGGTAGCTACAGTGTTATGATGTAGCTAGTTTCAGAGACTGGATAGAGGTCGCTACAGTGTTATGATGTAGCTAGTTTCAGAGACTGGATAGAGGTCGCTAGTGTTATAATGTAGCTAGTTTCAGAGACTGGATAGAGGTGGCTACAGTGTTATGATGTAGCTAGTTTCAGAGACTGGATAGAGGTGGCTACAGTGTTATGATGTAGCTAGTTTCAGAGACTGGATAGAGGTAGCTACAGTGTTATAATGTAGCTAGTTTCAGAGACTGGATAGAGGTCGCTAGTGTTATGATGTAGCTAGTTTGTGTCTGACAGGCTACAGTTTGCTGTGATAATGTCTTCTAGAGCGTCAGAGTTGCTAAGTGTAAAAGCATGTTGTGTTTATTTCTAGAAGGGAGGCCTACGCTCTGTGTAACCCATTCATAGAGGCTTACTGTTCAGAACCTGTAGAGGATGTTATACTATGGTCGGGGGGGGGGGGGGGGGTACTACACACCTGAATAGGGTTAGTGTTCCCACAGGGCCATACCTCAATGTTACATCGCTCGTCTATGGAAGACACAGGCGGCCATCTGTGATAATTATAATGAATCAAAATATAAAATTGCAACATACAACAATGTCAAGGATTTTACTGAGTTACAGTTCATATAAGGAAAATCAGTCCATTGAAATAAATAAATGAGGCCCTAGTCTATGGATTTCACATGACCGGGCAGGGGAGGGGACAGGCTCATCCACTTAGGAGCTAGGCCCACCCATTGGAGAGCCAGGCCCAGCACAAGGTGCACCTGTGTAATGAGCATGCCGTTTAATCAGCTTCTTGATAGGCCACACCTGTCAGGTGGATGTATTATCTTGGTAGTGGAGAAATGCTCACGAACAGGAATGTAAACAGTGGTGCACAACATTTGAGAAACTTTTTGTGCTGTCTGGAACATTTCTGGGATCTTTTATTTCAGCTCATTAAAACAAGGGACCAACACTTTTTTTTTTTTTTTACCTTTATTTTACTAGGCAAGTCAGTTAAGAACAAATTCTTATTTTAAATGACGGCTTAGGAACAGTGGGTTAACTGCCTGTTCCGGGGCATAACGACTGATTTGTACCTTGTCAGCTCGGGGATTCGAACTTGCAACCTTTCGGTTACTATTCCAACGCTCTAACCACTAGGCTTCACTGCCGCCCCAATTTATATGTCGCATCCCCAGAACACCTGTGGGTAAACATCACTGGGGAAGAAGTGTCGTTCCTCAACCGGATCTGTGCTAAACTGCTCCAGTAAGTGTGTCTTTACAATAGAAAGATTCTCTCGCGCTGATATACCAGCAACCGTTTCGCAAGCGATGATTGACGTTTCTAAAACGTTAAAACAGTAGGCTGGTTCACAAACAACCAACGGCGGGGAAATATAGGTTTAACTGCTTTAAACTCTACAGATAATAACAAGGGTTTGAGAGTTTGTCCCTTACAAATGACAGTCACATAACCGGATGAGCATGAAGCGTGTAACCAAACAAGCTATTTGTTGGTGATATTGCAAGACGCGATAGGCCACCGATCTAATCAATTCACCAGTGCAAATTGTAAACCTCTACTCACCAAGTCCACTAGTTTCTTGTCTGATAGTAAGACGGTTCCGTTCGTCGGCTATCGCCTTCAACATCTCTTGTAGAGAATGATCCGGTTCTCCGTTCTCCTCCTCCACCGGCCCGACCTTCTTACAAACACTGGGAGAGGATGCCATTCCCAGCCCGGGCTCATGACAGTCCTACCACGGCAGATCCACCCGACCGACCGGGAGAAAGACAGAGGCGGTGGGGATACCGGGCCGTGTCTTCACTAAAACCACCCACGGATAATCCACGGGATTAATTCCAGACGATATTTACCAATAACACTGTCCCCTTGTCTGGTCACCGCTGAATGTTAAAGCCTCTGAGAAGGAGACTTCCGTCTGGCTCTCTGGATCAGCTGGGGAGGAATGCTCTCACACTTCCTGGATATTATGCAGAACAACAGAGAACATTTAAAGGGAAAGTGACCATTTACGTCGATTTCTCATAAATGGATATTTTGGGTAAAACATTTCCATTCTAGCAAACAGTCAAATACCAGACACGTAACAAATCAAATGGATGTATGTCTCCTAGATACGTTTCTCGCGTGTGGATCAGCCGGACAGGCCTAAGATGTTTCCGTTGGTCTCGAGCTGACGGGGAGAGGAGAGGGGAGGCGGGGCAGCGGATATTCGGTGCGAGCTCCCGGTGATCACCGAAGATGACGGAATTGGTACGAGACGTTTTTCTTTTCGTTTTCAGGATTCCACCAAGTTCTAGATGCACTTATTTATAAGAGTGTTTATTTGTAAAAAAAAAAATCCAGACAATCAACAACTGTCAATTACAGCACAGCCAGTACAGTAGGCTACAAACCCATCTGTCTGTTTTCTAATGTCATAATTTATATCTAGGCCTACTACTGCACACGGCATCATCACACACAGCCAAATCATGTCAATAGTTCATGTCAATCATGCCAATCTTCTATAAATAGCCTGGTTCCGCGTTTATCGCACGATATGATGAAGAATGGCCGATAAAAATCATGTTGTAGATTGACTCAATTATTAATGTGAGACCATAGAGAATTTTAGAGGCCTCTAGTAGTGTCCAAAAGGCGATTTTAGGCATGGGCAGCGACATTGAAGGTTTTCACCATGCTTCTGACAGCTGAAAGTAGTCAATTGGTTGAGGATTCCTATGGGTTGTAGCCTCAATGGAGCTTCCCATGTTGTCACAGACGCTATAATGACACCGGTATAAAGATGAGTCCTCTATCTATCTCTATGTGAGAGACGGAGCGACCATCGCTCCCAGCTCATCTCATGCTCTGTGGGCTCTCTGCCGTTTCCAGCTTGTCATTGGCCCATGGCTCGCAGTGGCTGGAAAAGTGTCTCCGAGTCGCTGGCATCGAACAGCCAATTATGTGAGCCCCCTCTGATGTCATTGTTGCAAAGGAAAAAGATGATGTCATTTCTATCCAAGGCCACAATAAACCAGGATACAGACTGCTCAATAAACCAGGATACAGACTGCTCAATAAACAGGATACAGACTGCTCAATAAACATGATACAGACTGCTCAATAAACAGGATACAGACTGCTCAATAAACAGGATACAGACTGCTCAATAACCCAGAATACAGACTGCTCAATAAACCAGGATACAGACTGCTCAATAAACAGGTTACAGACTGCTCAATAAACAGGATACAGACTGCTCAATAAACAGGATACAGACTGCTCAATAAACCAGGATACAGACTGCTCAATAAACCAGGATACAGACTTCTCAATAAACCAGGATACAGACTGCTCAATAAACAGGATACAGACTGCCCAATAAACAGGATACAGATTGCTCAATAAACAGGATACAGACTGCTCAATAAACAGGATACAGACTGCTCAATAAACAGGATACAGACTGCTCAATAAACCAGGATACAGACTGCTCAATAAACCAGGATACAGACTGCTCAATAAACCAGGATACAGACTGCTCAATAAACAGGATACAGACTAACCAGGATACAGAGTGCTCAATAAACCAGGATATAGACTGCTCAATAAACCAGGATACAGACTGCTCAATAAACCAGGATACAGACTGCTCAATAAACCAGGATACAGACTGCTCAATAAACCAGGATACAGACTGCTCAATAAACCAGGATACAGACTGCTCAATAAACCAGGTTACAGACTGCTCAATAAACCAGGATACAAACTGCCAAATAAACCAGGATACAGACTGCTCAATAAACAGGATACAGACTGCTCAATAAACAGGATACAGACTGCTCAATAAACAGGATACAGACTGCTCAATAAACAGGATACAGACTGCTCAATAAACCAGGATACAAACTGCCACAATAAACAGGATACAGACTGCTCAATAAACAGGATACAGACTGCTCAATAAACAGGATACAGACTGACCAGGTTACAGACTGCTCAATAAACAGGATACAGACTGCTCAATAAACAGGATACAGACTGCTCAATAAACAGGATACAGACTGCTCAATAAACAGGATACAGACTGCTCAATAAACAGGATACAGACTGCTCAATAAACAGGATACAGACTGCTCAATAAACAGGATACAGACTGCTCAATAAACAGGATACAGACTGCTCAATAAACCAGGATACAGACTGCTCAATAAACAGGATACAGACTGACCAGGATACAGACTGCTCAATAAACCAGGATACAAACTGCCACAATAAACAGGATACAGACTGCTCAATAAACAGGATACAGACTGACCAGGATACAGACTGCTCAATAAACAGGATACAGACTGACCAGGATACAGACTGCTCAATAAACAGGATACAGACTGCTCAATAAACAGGATACAGACTGCTCAATAAACAGGATACAGACTGACCAGGATACAGACTGCTCAATAAACAGGATACAGACTGCTCAATAAACAGGATACAGACTTGCTCCACAACAGCTCTCTCCTCTCACAGGAGAACCACTAGATCTATTTATACACCTTCCAAATGGCACCCTATTTCCTTTATAGTGCACTACTTTCAACCAGAACTCTGGTAAAATCTAGTGCACTACTTTCAACCAGAACTCTGGTAAAAGCTAGTGCACTACTTTCAACCAGAACTCTGGTAAAAGCTAGTGCACTACTTTCAACCAGAACTCTGGTAAAAGCTAGTGCACTACTTTCAACCAGAACTCTGGTAAAAGCTAGTGCACTACTTTCAACCAGAACTCTGGTAAAAGCTAGTGCACTACTTTCAACCAGAACTCTGGTAAAAGCTAGTGCACTACTTTCAACCAGAACTCTGGTAAAAGCTAGTGCACTACTTTCAACCAGAACTCTGGTAAAAGCTAGTGCACTACTTTCAACCAGAACTCTGGTAAAAGCTAGTGCACTACTTTCAACCAGAACTCTGGTAAAAGCTAATGCACTATAAAGGCAATTGGATGTCATTTTGAATACAGCCTAAACTACTGAAACTCATCACAGTGGGTTAGTGGGAGAATAAGAAATACATGCATCTATGATTCCCATTGAGGTCGTAACAGCAAAACAATGTAGGTACTCACGTAAAAAATGTTTACGACCGTCTTCCAATACTAAATATTGAGTAAATAAATAAAAAGTCTGTCCAGAGTAGATGAGTCAACACTGAAACAAGAGGAAAAAGTGGTTTGTCATTTGGACAATGTTGTATTCTGCCAACCACGATGTGGCCTTTAAAACACACCGTATTCTGACAACCACGATATGGCCTTTAAAACACACCATATTCTGCCAACCACGATATGGCCTTTAAAACACACCATATTCTGCCAACCACGATATGGCCTTTAAAACACACCGTATTCTGACAACCACGATATGGCCTTTAAAACACACCGTATTCTGCCAACCACGATATGGCCTTTAAAACACACCATACTCTGACAACCACGATATGGCCTTTAAAACACACCATATTCTGCCAACCACGATATGGCCTTTAAAACACACCGTATTCTGACAACCATGATATGGCCTTTAAAAACACACCATATTCTGACCACCACGATATGGCCTTTAAAACACACCGTATTCTGACAACCACGATATGGCATTTAATAAAACACACCGTATTCTGACAACCACGATATGGCCTTTAAAACACACCATATTCTGCCAACCACGATATGGCCTTTAAAACACACCGTATTCTGACAACCACGATATGGCCTTTAAAACACACCGTATTCTGCCAACCACGATATGGCCTTTAAAACACACCGTATTCTGACAACCACGATATGGCCTTTAAAACACACCATATTCTGACAACCACGATATGGCCTTTAAAACACACCATATTCTGACAACCACGATATGGCCTTTAAAACACACCATATTCTGACAACCACGATGTGCTTTCCTCTCAGTAGATAATGACAGTAGATAGAGCTGTAATATCAGTTTACTAAACCTTGACAGAACTGGCTGGACAGGAGGTTGTACCTGTACACAGCCCATCTGTAAATAGCACACCCAACTACCTCATCCCCATACTGTTATTTACCCTCTTGCTCTTTTGCACACCAGTATCTCTACCTGCACATCATCATCTGCACATCCATCACTCCAGTGTTAATCTGCTAAATTGTCACGCCCTGGTCTATATTTATTATGTTATATTCATTTATTGAGTCAGGCCAGGGTGTGACATGGGTTTATTTGTAGTGTGTTTCGTCTTGGGGTTGTGTGGGGTGTATAGATTAGTCTATGGCTGCCTGAGGCGGTTCTCAATCAGAGTCAGGTGATTATCGTTGTCTCTGATTGGGAACCATATTTAGGTAGCCTGGGTTTCACTGTGTGTTTGTGGGTGATTGTTCCTGTCTCTGTGTTTGTTGCACCAGTCAGGGCTGTTTCGGTTTTTGACGTTTGTTGTTTTGTATTGTTCGTGTTTCGTCATAATTAAAGATGTATCGAACGAACCACGTTGCATTTTGGTCCGATCCTTATTCCACCTCTTCGTCAGTGAAGGAGGTAGAAGGAAGCCGTTACATAAATTGTAATTATTTTGCCTCTATGGCCTATTTATTGCCTTACCTCCCTACTCTTCTACATTTGCACACACTGTACATCGATGTTTCTATTGTGTTATTGACTGTACGTTTGTTTATTTTGTGTGTAACTCTGTGTTCTTGTTTGTGTCGAACTGCTTTGCTTTATCTTGGCCAGGTCGCAGTTGTAAATGAGAACTTGTTTTCAACTGGCCTACCTGGTTAAATAAAGGGTTAGGGTTATATATATAAATACCTGGTTAAATAAAGGGTTATATATATAAATACCTGGTTAAATAAAGGGTTAGGGTTATATATATAAATACCTGGTTAAATAAAGGGTTAGGGTTATATATATAAATACCTGGTTAAATAAACGGTTAGAGTTATCTATATAAATACCTGGTTAAATAAAGGGTTAGGATTATATATATAAATACCTGGTTAAATAAAGGGTTATATATATAAATACCTGGTTAAATAAACATATAAAATGGGATACATGCCAGCAAAGCCACAACACAACACTAAACAATACATTCATTGCACTATGACGGTGACAAACAGTGCCCACAAACTGTTAGGGCCTAAATAAAGCTGTACCAACAGCAGAGTCCCAACAGCAGAGTCCCAACACCTTACCACTGCTACACCTGGCTATCAGCGGAGCATCGTCTGGCAGCGAAACAGTTCATTCAGCCTCATTTACTGCCTTTAAAAAAAACATACCTGACGTGGCTGACTTGCTTAAACAAATGTGGTTTCTACTGACAATTGAGATGTACAAACTATGGCATAAGGGGACGACGAGCAGATAAGAGGCAATCTGTAATTTCGATTAAGACATTAATGAGCGAGCTCGGACCGACGTAACATTAGTCAATATAACTATTTGTTAAGCACTTTTTGAAATGTACAGCAACGGAATTCAGAACATGGGCCGTTCTTACAGTGTTCTCCCTGTACACCAAGTCAGAACCGTAGGATAAATAAAGGGGGCATATAAACAGACAATGAAAGCTCTTACAATATTTGATGATTACATTTCTCTAAAACAGGTTATAGGCTACAGTAGAACAGTAAGCATAATTAAAAGGTGTAAATAAACAGAATTATTAGGCCGAGGCACATGGGCTACTAACATCTTACAACACACACTTAGTATTACTTAGCTTCAGTCTACATATCTCCCTGGCACATTACATCATTTATGCAGCAGCAAACAAGTCATTTTTGGACTGACCTTGTTGTGCTGTGCTCACTTGAACAAGAAGGTGACAGCGGTCCTTCGTGGTCAAATGTTGTCATCAAAGTCTGGCATTCTCTGGATTTATGGTGCTTTCAAAACTGGAGGCGGATTTACAATTCCGAGTTGACAGCATGGCAAATGTTGAATGTATATAATTTAAAATGTATAAAAGAGCCCCTTAATCCCAGATTTGGGACGACACAGCCACTGATTCCTTCCAAACCACTCGTTGAATTTGCGATTTCCAACTTGTTGTGTAATGTGTTTATGTCCAATGGTCGATGAGCACCGATACGTTTTATCTGTAATTTCTCTTCATTATTCCTATTCACAGGACAAGGATGAAAAAGGATTTGCCAGTTGATCGTCGACTCCATTCATGATCACCGCTAAGATAACGGAAGTATGACGTTGACATGATCAGTCCAATCAAAGCCTCTGTACATTTTAACTTGATTTGACAGCATTTTATCTGTGGCCAATGACCTTGAGCGTTCTTGGATGGGCACTTCTAATGTAACAACCGAAGGACTAGAATTTTCAAGGTCTCCTCCTACACTTGGCAGTGACGTAAAGCCCCTGTGATTGACAGAACACTAAGCCAATCACGGCGCAACGCTCCGTATTTTCTGCTGGCTTGCCCCAACACCACAGAAAGCACCGAGCTCGGCTGAATCACCTGCATTTTGTAGCTGCCTTACTGTAGAAAACAAAAAAAGAGAGTGTTTGTTTGCGGCTTAATCAACTCAATGATATACATTATTTTTTACATTGTTTGCAAACTGATACGTGATATTTAAGCCAAAATAACATGCACAACAGGCAAGATCCCCCCCCCCAAATTGTATTTATTTATTTTTGCTAAAAATGTGGGTCTCTGCCCCACCTGCCCTGAATGACAGGCCGCCTCTGGGTGTGACCACCATTTGTCTCATGCAGCGCAACACATCTCCTTCGCATAGAGTTGATCAGGCTGTTGATTGTGGCCTGTGGAATGTTGTCCCACTCCTCTTCAATGGCTGTGTGAAGTTGCTGGATATTGGAACTAGAACACGGTGTTGTACACGTCGATCCAGAGCATCCCAAACATGCTCAATGGGTGACATGTCTGGTGAGTATGCAGGTTATAGAACAACTGGGACATTTTCAGCTTCCAGTAATTGTGTACAGATCCTTGCGACTTGGGGCCGTGCTTTATCATGCTGAAACATGAGGTGATGGAGGATGAATGGGACGACAATGGGCCTCAGGATCTCGTCACGGAATCTTGGGGAGTTCAAATTGCCATCGATAAAATTCAATTGTGTTCGTTGTCCGTAGCTTATGCCTACCCATAACCCCCCAACGTTGACATCAGAAAACCGTTCATCAACACGCCGTCTTCGATTGTGAGGCCCGGTTGTACTTACTTCCAAATTCTCATAAACGACTTTGGAGGCGGCTTATGGTAGAGACATTAACATTAACATTCAACAGTTCTGGTGGACATTCCTGCAGTCAGCATGCCAAACTTGAGACATCTGTGTCAACAAAACTGCACATTTTAGAGCAGACTTTTTATTGCCCACAGCACAAGGTGCACCTGTGTAATGATCATGTTTAATCAGCTTCTTGATATGCCACACCTGTCAGGTGGATGGATTATCTTGGCAAAGTAGAAATGCTCACCAGCAGTGATGTAAACAAAGTTGTGCACAACATTTTTGAGAAATACGTTTTTTTGTGTGTATGGAACATTTCTGTGATCTTTTATTTCAACTCATAAAACATAGAGACACTTTACACGTTGTGTTTATATTTTATTTCAGTGTACATGACTATTGAATCGTCCCTGAACAGTCTGGATTTCAGAGAGAGACTGAGGGCTCAAATATGACCACGGCTAAAAACCAGTCGATTGACATTTTCTCATTTTATTTGCAGCTTTTAGTCTGCGGGGAAACAAGTACAAAATGTCTTCATAGTGAATGGTGGAAGATCGAAACGGCCACCTCAATCCCCCAGGCACCCCTACAGATCTACGATCTTAAATTTGACCGCTTTCTCTCTGGAAAACTTTTAGAAGTTTACATTTCCTGCTGTGCAGCAACATTTTCTGCAACAACAGAGAGATCAAATGAAGATAGCAGATCGGTATGATCTGACCTCATCACTTACTAAACACACACAGGAGAACATGAGCTATTTCAAGCTGATTCTGGGTCAAGGATAGGGTTTATAAAAAACACCTGGATGAGGTTTAGGGGAAAATAAGCAGGCTGGATGAGGGTTAGTGTTTATAGACCGAACAACGCCATTTATCTGTGACTATAGCACTCAGGTGCCTTATTTAAGGTAGGCTAATCAGTCAGTCTTCAACATCTCTGTTTTATTTAAGCTTCTCTGTGTGGTGGTCATACTCCTACACCACCACTAGAGGTCACTGGTCAGGGAGGTCATATGAACCCTCTTCTGATGTCAGCCGGCCGGTTCCCAGCAGGTCTCAGCCCCCTTCGTCCAATCAGCCCTCCTGCTGTGGGATCGTGACCTGGGAGCGGACCAATAGGGTCGTAGCGGGGCGGGGCAGAATACCACCGGGGATGCCAGGTCTCTGGTCGTACTCCCCACCGATGATGCCAGGCGGGTAGAAGGGGAAGGGGTTGTTGGGGAGGGGGTGGAGGGGGTAGAGCGGTGGGGGGACAGGGTGGTAACGGGGCATGTGGCGGCGGTAACTGGCTGCTTCTCTCCTCCACTTGTACTTCTTCTTGTAGAGCTGAAATTAAAACGATACCAGAGAGTTAGACAGTGGCTGAGTCCTAAATGATACCAGAGAGTTAGACCGTGTCTGAGTCCTAAATGACACCAGAGAGTTAGACAGTGTCTGAGTCCTAAACGATACCAGAGAGTTAGACAGTGTCTGAGTCCTAAATGACACCAGAGAGTTAGACAGTGTCTGAGTCCTAAACGATACCAGAGAGTTAGACAGTGTCTGAGTCCTAAATGATACCAGAGAGTTAGACAGTGGCTGAGTCCTAAATGATACCAGAGAGTTAGAGTCTGAGTCCTAAATGATACCAGAGAGTTAGACAGTGGCTGAGTCCTAAACGATACCAGAGAGTTAGACAGTGCCTGAGTCCTAAATGATACCAGAGAGTTAGACAGTGGCTGAGTCCTAAATGATACCAGAGAGTTAGAGTCTGAGTCCTAAATGATACCAGAGAGTTAGACAGTGGCTGAGTCCTAAACGATACCAGAGAGTTAGACAGTGTCTGAGTCCTAAATGATACCAGAGAGTTAGACAGTGGCTGAGTCCTAAAGGATACCAGAGAGTTAGACAGTGGCTGAGTCCTAAAGGATACCAGAGAGTTAGACAGTGCCTGAGTCCTAAATGATACCAGAGAGTTAGACAGTGCCTGAGTCCTAAATGATACCAGAGAGTTTGCAACAGTCAATATGTAGAATACTGGGAACTGACTCACCTCTCTCCACTGAGTGTCTCTGGCTCTGCTCTGGTCCCGGCCGTCTGCAACAGTCAAATAACAATCTCCATCACAATATGCATTCAATCACTAACATATCTATAATACAGACACGGCATTTAACAGACACTCTGGAGAGAGACCTTCCAGAGACCCTCCAGACAGGCCAGAGACCCTCCAGACAGGCCAGAGACCCTCCAGACAGACCAGAGACCCTCCAGACAGACCAGAGACCCTCCAGACAGGCCAGAGACCCTCCAGACAGGCCAGAGACCCTCCAGACAGGCCAGAGACCCTCCAGACAGGCCAGAGACCCTCCAGACAGGCCTCCAGACCCTCCAGACAGGCCTCCAGACCCTCCAGACAGACCAGAGACCCTCCAGACAGGCCAGAGACCCTCCAGACAGACCAGAGACCCTCCAGACAGACCAGAGACCCTCCAGACAGGCCAGAGACCCTCCAGACAGGCCAGAGACCCTCCGGACAGGCCAGAGACCCTCCGGACAGACCAGAGACCCTCCAGACAGGCCAGAGACCCTCCAGACAGGCCAGAGACCCTCCAGACAGGCCAGAGACCCTCCGGACAGACCAGAGACCCTCCAGACAGACCAGAGACCCTCCAGACAGGCCAGAGACCCTCCAGACAGGCCAGAGACCCTCCAGACAGGCCAGAGACCCTCCAGACAGGCCAGAGACCCTCCAGACAGGCCAGAGACCCTCCGGACAGACCAGAGACCCTCCAGACAGACCAGAGACCCTCCAGACAGGCCAGAGACCCTCCAGACAGGCCAGAGACCCTCCAGACAGGCCAGAGACCCTCCAGACAGGCCAGAGACCCTCCAGACAGGCCAGAGACACTCCGGACAGACCAGAGACCCTCCGGACAGACCAGAGACCCTCCAGACAGACCTCCAGACAGACCAGAGACCCTCCAGACAGGCCAGAGACCCTCCAGACAGGCCAGAGACCCTCCAGACAGACCTCCAGACCCTCCAGACAGGCCAGAGACCCTCCAGACAGGCCAGAGACCCTCCAGACAGGCCAGAGACCCTCCAGACAGGCCAGAGACCCTCCAGACAGGCCAGAGACCCTCCAGACAGGCCAGAGACCCTCCAGACAGACCTCCAGACAGGCCAGAGACCCTCCAGACAGGCCAGAGACCCTCCAGACAGACCAGAGACCCTCCAGACAGGCCAGAGACCCTCCAGACAGGCCAGAGACCCTCCAGACAGGCCTCCAGACCCTCCAGACAGGCCTCCAGACCCTCCAGACAGACCAGAGACCCTCCAGACAGGCCAGAGACCCTCCAGACAGACCAGAGACCCTCCAGACAGACCAGAGACCCTCCAGACAGGCCAGAGACCCTCCGGACAGACCAGAGACCCTCCGGACAGACCAGAGACCCTCCGGACAGACCAGAGACCCTCCGGACAGACCTCCAGACAGACCAGAGACCCTCCAGACAGACCTCCAGACAGACCTCCAGACAGACCAGAGATCCTCCAGACAGGCCAGAGACCCTCCAGACAGACCAGAGACCCTCCAGACAGACCTCCAGAGACCCTCCAGACAGACCTCCAGAGACCCTCCAGACAGACCTCCAGACAGACCTCCAGACAGACCAGAGACCCTCCAGACAGACCAGAGACCCTCCAGACAGACCAGAGACCCTCCAGACAGGCCAGAGCCCCTCCAGACAGGCCAGAGACCCTCCAGACAGGCCAGAGACCCTCCAGACAGGCCAGAGACCCTCCAGACAGACCAGAGACCCTCCAGACAGACCAGAGACCCTCCAGACAGACCAGACAGACCAGAGACCCTCCAGACAGACCAGAGACCCTCCAGACAGACCAGAGACCCTCCAGACAGACCAGAGACCCTCCAGACAGGCCAGAGACCCTCCAGACAGACCTCCAGACAGGCCAGAGACCCTCCAGACAGACCAGAAACCCTCCAGACAGACCAGAGACCCTCCAGACAGACCAGAGACCCTCCAGACAGACCAGAGACCCTCCAGACAGACCTCCAGACAGACCAGAGACCCTCCAGACAGACCTCCAGACAGGCCAGAGACCCTCCAGACAGGCCAGAGACCCTCCAGACAGGCCAGAGACCCTCCAGACAGGCCAGAGACTCTCCAGACAGGCCAGAGACCCCCCGGACAGACCAGAGACCCTCCGGACAGACCAGAGACCCTCCAGACAGGCCAGAGACCCTCCAGACAGGCCATAGACCCTCCGGACAGACCAGAGACCCTCCGGACAGACCAGAGACCCTCCGGACAGACCAGAGACCCTCCAGACAGACCTCCAGACAGACCAGAGACCCTCCAGACAGGCCAGAGACCCTCCAGACAGGCCAGAGACCCTACAGACAGGCCAGAGACCCTCCAGACAGGCCAGAGACCCTCCAGACAGGCCAGAGACCCTCCAGACAGGCCAGAGACCCTCCAGACAGACCTCCAGACCCTCCAGACAGGCCAGAGACCCTCCAGACAGACCAGAGACCCTCCAGACAGGCCAGAGACCCTCCAGACAGACCAGAGACCCTCCAGACAGACCAGAGACCCTCCAGACAGGCCAGAGACCCTCCAGACAGGCCAGAGACCCTCCAGACAGACCTCCAGACCCTCCAGACAGGCCAGAGACCCTCCAGACAGACCAGAGACCCTCCAGACAGACCAGAGACCCTCCAGACAGGCCAGAGACCCTCCAGACAGGCCAGAGACCCTCCGGACAGGCCAGGGACCCTCCAGACAGACCAGAGACCCTCCGGACAGACCAGAGACCCTCCGGACAGACCTCCAGACAGACCAGAGACCCTCCAGACAGACCTCCAGACAGACCAGAGACCCTCCGGACAGACCTCCAGACAGGCCAGAGACCCTCCAGACAGACCAGAGACCCTCCAGACAGACCAGAGACCCTCCAGACAGACCTCCAGAGACCCTCCAGACAGACCTCCAGACAGACCTCCAGACAGACCAGAGACCCTCCAGACAGACCAGAGACCCTCCAGACAGACCAGAGACCCTCCAGACAGACCTCCAGAGACCCTCCAGACAGACCTCCAGACAGACCTCCAGACAGACCAGAGACCCTCCGGACAGACCTCCAGACAGGCCAGAGACCCTCCAGACAGACCAGAGACCCTCCAGACAGACCAGAGACCCTCCAGACAGACCTCCAGAGACCCTCCAGACAGACCTCCAGACAGACCTCCAGACAGACCAGAGACCCTCCAGACAGACCAGAGACCCTCCAGACAGACCAGAGACCCTCCAGACAGACCTCCAGAGACCCTCCAGACAGACCTCCAGACAGACCTCCAGACAGACCAGAGACCCTCCAGACAGGCCAGAGACCCTCCAGACAGGCCAGAGACCCTCCAGACAGGCCAGAGACCCTCCAGACAGGCCAGAGACCCTCCAGACAGGCCAGAGACCCTCCAGACAGACCAGAGACCCTCCAGACAGACCAGAGACCCTCCAGACAGGCCAGAGACCCTCCAGACAGACCAGAGACCCTCCAGACAGGCCAGAGACCCTCCAGACAGACCTCCAGACAGGCCAGAGACCCTCCAGACAGACCAGAAACCCTCCAGACAGACCAGAGACCCTCCAGACAGACCAGAGACCCTCCAGACAGACCAGAGACCCTCCAGACAGACCAGAGACCCTCCAGACAGACCAGAGACCCTCCAGACAGACCTCCAGACAGACCAGAGACCCTCCAGACAGACCTCCAGACAGACCTCCAGACAGGCCAGAGACCCTCCAGACAGGCCAGAGACCCTCCAGACAGGCCAGAGACCCTCCAGACAGACCTCCAGACCCTCCAGACAGGCCAGAGACCCTCCAGACAGACCAGAGACCCTCCAGACAGGCCAGAGACCCTCCAGACAGACCAGAGACCCTCCAGACAGGCCAGAGACCCTCCAGACAGGCCAGAGACCCCCCGGACAGACCGGAGACCCTCCGGACAGACCAGAGACCCTCCGGACAGACCAGAGACCCTCCAGACAGGCCAGAGACCCTCCAGACAGACCAGAGACCCTCCAGACAGACCAGAGACCATCCAGACAGGCCAGAGACCCTCCAGACAGGCCAGAGACCCTCCAGACAGGCCAGAGACCCTCCGGACAGGCCAGAGACCCTCCAGACAGGCCAGAGACCCTCCAGACAGACCTCCAGACAGGCCAGAGACCCTCCAGACAGACCAGAGACCCTCCAGACAGGCCAGAGACCCTCCAGACAGGCCAGAGACCCTCCAGACAGGCCAGAGACCCTCCAGACAGACCTCCAGACCCTCCAGACAGGCCAGAGACCCTCCAGACAGACCAGAGACCCTCCAGACAGGCCAGAGACCCTCCAGACAGGCCAGAGACCCTCCAGACAGACCAGAGACCCTCCAGACAGACCAGAGACCCTCCGGACAGACCAGAGACCCTCCGGACAGACCAGAGACCCTCCAGACAGGCCAGAGACCCTCCAGACAGACCAGAGACCCTCCAGACAGACCAGAGACCATCCAGACAGGCCAGAGACCCTCCAGACAGGCCAGAGACTCTCCAGACAGGCCAGAGACCCCCCGGACAGACCAGAGACCCTCCGGACAGACCAGAGACCCTCCAGACAGGCCAGAGACCCTCCAGACAGGCCATAGACCCTCCGGACAGACCAGAGACCCTCCGGACAGACCAGAGACCCTCCGGACAGACCAGAGACCCTCCAGACAGACCTCCAGACAGACCAGAGACCCTCCAGACAGGCCAGAGACCCTCCAGACAGGCCAGAGACCCTACAGACAGGCCAGAGACCCTCCAGACAGGCCAGAGACCCTCCAGACAGGCCAGAGACCCTCCAGACAGGCCAGAGACCCTCCAGACAGACCTCCAGACCCTCCAGACAGGCCAGAGACCCTCCAGACAGACCAGAGACCCTCCAGACAGGCCAGAGACCCTCCAGACAGACCAGAGACCCTCCAGACAGGCCAGAGACCCTCCAGACAGGCCAGAGACCCTCCAGACAGGCCAGAGACCCTCCAGACAGACCTCCAGACCCTCCAGACAGGCCAGAGACCCTCCAGACAGACCAGAGACCCTCCAGACAGACCAGAGACCCTCCAGACAGGCCAGAGACCCTCCAGACAGGCCAGAGACCCTCCGGACAGGCCAGGGACCCTCCAGACAGACCAGAGACCCTCCGGACAGACCAGAGACCCTCCGGACAGACCTCCAGACAGACCAGAGACCCTCCAGACAGACCTCCAGACAGACCAGAGACCCTCCGGACAGACCTCCAGACAGGCCAGAGACCCTCCAGACAGACCAGAGACCCTCCAGACAGACCAGAGACCCTCCAGACAGACCTCCAGAGACCCTCCAGACAGACCTCCAGACAGACCTCCAGACAGACCAGAGACCCTCCAGACAGACCAGAGACCCTCCAGACAGACCAGAGACCCTCCAGACAGACCTCCAGAGACCCTCCAGACAGACCTCCAGACAGACCTCCAGACAGACCAGAGACCCTCCAGACAGGCCAGAGACCCTCCAGACAGGCCAGAGACCCTCCAGACAGGCCAGAGACCCTCCAGACAGGCCAGAGACCCTCCAGACAGGCCAGAGACCCTCCAGACAGGCCAGAGACCCTCCAGACAGGCCAGAGACCCTCCAGACAGACCAGAGACCCTCCAGACAGACCAGAGACCCTCCAGACAGGCCAGAGACCCTCCAGACAGACCAGAGACCCTCCAGACAGGCCAGAGACCCTCCAGACAGACCTCCAGACAGGCCAGAGACCCTCCAGACAGACCAGAAACCCTCCAGACAGACCAGAGACCCTCCAGACAGACCAGAGACCCTCCAGACAGACCAGAGACCCTCCAGACAGACCAGAGACCCTCCAGACAGACCAGAGACCCTCCAGACAGACCTCCAGACAGACCAGAGACCCTCCAGACAGACCTCCAGACAGACCTCCAGACAGGCCAGAGACCCTCCAGACAGGCCAGAGACCCTCCAGACAGGCCAGAGACCCTCCAGACAGACCTCCAGACCCTCCAGACAGGCCAGAGACCCTCCAGACAGACCAGAGACCCTCCAGACAGGCCAGAGACCCTCCAGACAGACCAGAGACCCTCCAGACAGGCCAGAGACCCTCCAGACAGGCCAGAGACCCCGGACAGACCGGAGACCCTCCGGACAGACCAGAGACCCTCCGGACAGACCAGAGACCCTCCAGACAGGCCAGAGACCCTCCAGACAGACCAGAGACCCTCCAGACAGACCAGAGACCATCCAGACAGGCCAGAGACCCTCCAGACAGGCCAGAGACCCTCCGGACAGGCCAGAGACCCTCCAGACAGGCCAGAGACCCTCCAGACAGACCTCCAGACAGGCCAGAGACCCTCCAGACAGACCAGAGACCCTCCAGACAGGCCAGAGACCCTCCAGACAGGCCAGAGACCCTCCAGACAGGCCAGAGACCCTCCAGACAGACCTCCAGACCCTCCAGACAGGCCAGAGACCCTCCAGACAGACCAGAGACCCTCCAGACAGGCCAGAGACCCTCCAGACAGGCCAGAGACCCTCCAGACAGACCAGAGACCCTCCAGACAGACCAGAGACCCTCCAGACAGACCAGAGACCCTCCGGACAGACCAGAGACCCTCCGGACAGACCAGAGACCCTCCAGACAGGCCAGAGACCCTCCAGACAGGCCAGAGACCCTCCAGACAGGCCAGAGACCCTCCGGACAGGCCAGAGACCCTCCGGACAGACCAGAGACCCTCCGGACAGACCAGAGACCCTCCGGACAGACCTCCAGACAGACCAGAGACCCTCCAGACAGACCTCCAGACAGACCTCCAGACAGACCTCCAGACAGACCAGAGACCCTCCAGACAGGCCAGAGACACTCCAGACAGGCCAGAGACCCTCCAGACAGACCAGAGACCCTCCAGACAGACCTCCAGAGACCCTCCAGACAGACCTCCAGACAGACCTCCAGACAGACCAGAGACCCTCCAGACAGACCAGAGACCCTCCAGACAGACCAGAGACCCTCCAGACAGGCCAGAGACCCTCCAGACAGGCCAGAGACCCTCCAGACAGGCCAGAGACCCTCCAGACAGACCAGAGACCCTCCAGACAGACCAGAGACCAGACAGACCAGAGACCCTCCAGACAGACCAGAGACCCTCCAGACAGGCCAGAGACCCTCCAGACAGACCAGAGACCCTCCAGACAGGCCAGAGACCCTCCAGACAGGCCAGAGACCCTCCAGACAGACCAGAGACCCTCCAGACAGACCAGAGACCCTCCAGACAGGCCAGAGACCCTCCAGACAGGCCAGAGACCCTCCAGACAGGCCAGAGACCCTCCAGACAGACCAGAGACCCTCCAGACAGACCAGAGACCCTCCAGACAGACCAGAGACCCTCCAGACAGACCAGAGACCCTCCAGACAGACCAGAGACCCTCCAGACAGACCAGAGACCCTCCAGACAGACCAGAGACCCTCCAGACAGACCAGAGACCCTCCAGACAGACCTCCAGACAGGCCACCCTCCAGACAGACCAGAGACCCTCCAGACAGACCCTCCAGACAGGCCTCCAGAGACCCTCCAGACAGGCCAGAGACCCTCCAGACAGGCCAGAGACCCTCCAGACAGACCAGAGACCCTCCAGACAGACCAGAGACCCTCCAGACAGGCCAGAGACCCTCCAGACAGGCCAGAGACCCTCCAGACAGGCCAGAGACCCTCCAGACAGACCAGAGACCCTCCAGACAGACCAGAGACCCTCCGGACAGACCAGAGACCCTCCAGACAGGCCAGAGACCCTCCAGACAGGCCAGAGACCCTCCAGACAGGCCAGAGACCCTCCGGACAGACAGACCAGAGACCCTCCCAGAGACCCTCCGGACAGACCAGAGACCCTCCAGACAGACCTCCAGACAGACCAGAGACCCTCCAGACAGGCCAGAGACCCTCCAGACAGGCCAGAGACCCTCCAGACAGGCCAGAGACCCTCCAGACAGAACAGAGACCCTCCAGACAGACCTCCAGACAGGCCAGAGACCCTCCAGACAGACCAGAGACCCTCCAGACAGACCAGAGACCCTCCAGACAGACCCTCCAGACAGGCCAGAGACCCTCCAGACAGGCCAGAGACCCTCCGACAGACCAGAGACCCTCCAGACAGGCCAGAGACCCTCCAGACAGGCCAGAGACCCTCCAGACAGACCAGAGACCCTCCAGACAGGCCAGAGACCCTCCAGACAGGCCAGAGACCCTCCAGACAGGCCAGAGACCCTCCAGACAGGCCAGAGACCCTCCAGACAGACCTCCAGGACAGACCTCCAGACAGACCAGAGACCCTCCAGACAGACCTCCAGACAGACCTCCAGACAGACCAGACCCTCCAGACAGACCTCCAGAGACCCTCCAGACAGACCTCCAGACAGACCTCCAGACAGACCAGAGACCCTCCAGACAGACCAGAGACCCTCCAGACAGGCCAGAGACCCTCCAGACAGACCAGAGACCCTCCAGACAGACCAGAGACCCTCCAGACAGACCAGAGACCCTCCAGACAGACCAGAGACCCTCCAGACAGGCCAGAGACCCTCCAGACAGGCCAGAGACCCTCCAGACAGGCCAGAGACCCTCCAGACAGACCAGAGACCCTCCAGACAGGCCAGAGACCCTCCAGACAGGCCAGAGACCCTCCAGACAGACCAGAGACCCTCCAGACAGGCCAGAGACCCTCCAGACAGGCCAGAGACCCTCCAGACAGGCCAGAGACCCTCCAGACAGGCCAGAGACCCTCCAGACAGACCAGAGACCCTCCAGACAGACCAGAGACCCTCCAGACAGACCAGAGACCCTCCAGACAGACCAGAGACCCTCCAGACAGGCCAGAGACCCTCCAGACAGACCAGAGACCCTCCAGACAGACCAGAGACCCTCCAGACAGACCAGAGACCCTCCAGACAGACCAGAGACCCTCCAGACAGACCAGAGACCCTCCAGACAGACCTCCAGACAGGCCAGAGACCCTCCAGACAGGCCAGAGACCCTCCAGACAGGCCAGAGACCCTCCAGACAGACCTCCAGACCCTCCAGACAGGCCAGAGACCCTCCAGACAGGCCAGAGACCCTCCAGACAGACCAGAGACCCTCCAGACAGACCAGAGACCCTCCAGACAGGCCAGAGACCCTCCAGACAGGCCAGAGACCCTCCAGACAGGCCAGAGACCCTCCGGACAGACCAGAGACCCTCCGGACAGACCAGAGACCCTCCAGACAGGCCAGAGACCCTCCAGACAGGCCAGAGACCCTCCGGACAGACCAGAGACCCTCCGGACAGACCAGAGACCCTCCGGACAGACCAGAGACCCTCCAGACAGACCTCCAGACAGACCAGAGACCCTCCAGACAGGCCAGAGACCCTCCAGACAGGCCAGAGACCCTCCAGACAGGCCAGAGACCCTCCAGACAGAACAGAGACCCTCCAGACAGGCCAGAGACCCTCCAGACAGGCCAGAGACCCTCCAGACAGGCCAGAGACCCTCCAGACAGACCTCCAGACAGGCCAGAGACCCTCCAGACAGACCAGAGACCCTCCAGACAGACCAGAGACCCTCCAGACAGGCCAGAGACCCTCCAGACAGGCCAGAGACCCTCCAGACAGGCCAGAGACCCTCCAGACAGACCTCCAGACCCTCCAGACAGGCCAGAGACCCTCCAGACAGGCCAGAGACCCTCCAGACAGACCAGAGACCCTCCAGACAGGCCAGAGACCCTCCAGACAGGCCAGAGACCCTCCAGACAGGCCAGAGACCCTCCAGACAGGCCAGAGACCCTCCAGACAGGCCAGAGACCCTCCGGACAGACCTCCAGACAGACCAGAGACCCTCCAGACAGACCTCCAGACAGACCTCCAGACAGACCAGAGACCCTCCAGACAGACCTCCAGAGACCCTCCAGACAGACCTCCAGACAGACCTCCAGACAGACCAGAGACCCTCCAGACAGACCAGAGACCCTCCAGACAGGCCAGAGACCCTCCAGACAGGCCAGAGACCCTCCAGACAGGCCAGAGACCCTCCAGACAGACCAGAGACCCTCCAGACAGGCCAGAGACCCTCCAGACAGGCCAGAGACCCTCCAGACAGACCAGAGACCCTCCAGACAGGCCAGAGACCCTCCAGACAGGCCAGAGACCCTCCAGACAGGCCAGAGACCCTCCAGACAGGCCAGAGACCCTCCAGACAGACCAGAGACCCTCCAGACAGGCCAGAGACCCTCCAGACAGACCTCCAGACAGGCCAGAGACCCTCCAGACAGGCCAGAGACCCTCCAGACAGACCAGAGACCCTCCAGACAGGCCAGAGACCCTCCAGACAGGCCAGAGACCCTCCAGACAGACCAGAGACCCTCCAGACAGGCCAGAGACCCTCCAGACAGACCTCCAGACAGGCCAGAGACCCTCCAGACAGACCAGAAACCCTCCAGACAGACCAGAGACCCTCCAGACAGACCAGAGACCCTCCAGACAGACCAGAGACCCTCCAGACAGACCAGAGACCCTCCAGACAGACCTCCAGACAGACCAGAGACCCTCCAGACAGACCTCCAGACAGACCTCCAGACAGGCCAGAGACCCTCCAGACAGGCCAGAGACCCTCCAGACAGACCTCCAGACAGGCCAGAGACCCTCCAGACAGGCCAGAGACCCTCCAGACAGACCAGAGACCCTCCAGACAGGCCAGAGACCCTCCAGACAGACCAGAGACCCTCCGGACAGACCTCCAGACAGACCAGAGACCCTCCAGACAGGCCAGAGACCCTCCAGACAGGCCGGAGACCCTCCAGACAGGCCAGAGACCCTCCAGACAGGCCAGAGACCCTCCAGACAGACCAGAGACCCTCCAGACAGACCAGAGACCCTCCAGACAGACCAGAGACCCTCCAGACAGACCAGACAGACCTCCAGACAGACCTCCAGAGACCCTCCAGACAGACCTCCAGACAGACCTCCAGACAGACCAGAGACCCTCCAGACAGGCCGGAGACCCTCCAGACAGGCCAGAGACCCTCCAGACAGGCCAGAGACCCTCCAGACAGGCCAGAGACCCTCCAGACAGGCCAGAGACCCTCCAGACAGGCCATCCAGACAGGCCAGAGACCCTCCAGACAGGCCAGAGACCCTCCAGACAGACCAGAGACCCTCCAGACAGACCAGAGACCCTCCAGACAGGCCGGAGACCCTCCAGACAGGCCAGAGACCCTCCAGACAGGCCAGAGACCCTCCAGACAGGCCAGAGACCCTCCAGACAGGCCATCCAGACAGGCCAGAGACCCTCCAGACAGGCCAGAGACCCTCCAGACAGGCCAGAGACCCTCCAGACAGGCCAGAGACCCTCCAGACAGGCCAGAGACCCTCCAGACAGGCCAGAGAACCTCCAGACAGGCCAGAGACCCTCCAGACAGACCAGAGACCCTCCAGACAGACCAGAGACCCTCCAGACAGACCAGAGACCCTCCAGACAGACCAGAGACCCTCCAGACAGGCCAGAGACCTCCAGACAGGCCAGAGACCCTCCAGACAGACCAGAGACCCTCCAGACAGGCCAGAGACCTCCAGACAGGCCAGAGACCTCCAGACAGGCCAGAGACCTCCAGACAGGCCAGAGACCCTCCAGACAGACCAGAGACCCCCAGACAGACCAGAGACCCCCAGACAGACCAGAGACCCCCAGACAGACCAGAGACCTCCTGTCTTTTATGTGTGTTTATAAATATATCCGTGTGTGTGTGTGTTTGTGTGTGTGTGCGTTCATCCTACCTCGGAAGTCTCTGCGGTAGAGGTGTCTCCAGAGGGCTGGGTCTGTGGTGGTCTGGTGGAGGTGTCTGTTGACCGAGGAGAGGGCGAGGAGAGAGGAGACATCCAGCAGTCTCAGCACCCTCAGTAACAGCTCTGGAGGAAGGACTGGCAGGCCAAACACTGCTGGCAGGGCCATGGCTGTTATACCACCACCAGACAACAGGGGGAGACAGAGAGTTACAACACTGCTGGCAGGGCAATGGCTGTTATACCACCACCAGACCACAGGGGGAGACAGAGTTACAACACTGCTGGCAGGGCAATGGCTGTTATACCACCACCAGACCACAGGGGGAGACAGAGTTACAACACTGCTGGCAGGATCATGGCTGTTATACCACCACCAGACCACAGGGGGAGACAGAGTTACAACACTGCTGGCAGGATCATGGCTGTTATACCACCACCAGACAACAGGGGGAGACATGGAGTAATGGATGACACATTGGTCATTAACATTTACTATACAATGATTTTAAATGATTGCAGTGAGATCTGAGACCAATGTCATATTTCCAGATACTTCCTTCTTAGTAACAGTACTACATATCTACCTCCCAGTACTATTTATTACTTAGTAACAGTACTACATATCTACCTCCCAGTACTATTTATTACTTAGTAACAGTACTACATATCTACTTCACAGTACTATTTATTACTTAGTAACAGTACTACATATCTACCTCCCAGTACTATGTATTACTTAGTAACAGTACTACATATCTACCTCCCAGTACTATGTATTACTTAGTAACAGTACTACATATCTACCTCCCAGTACCATTTATTACTTAATAACAGTACTACATATCTACCTCCCAGTACTATTTATTACTTAGTAACAGTACTACATATCTACCTCCCAGTACCATTTATTACTTAGTAACAGTACTACATATCTACCTCCCAGTACCATTTATTACTTAGTAACAGTACTACATATCTACCTCCCAGTACTATTTATTACTTAGTAACAGTACTACATATCTACTTCACAGTACTATTTATTACTTAGTAACAGTACTACATATCTACCTCCCAGTACTATTTATTACTTAGTAACATTACTACATATCTACCTCCCAGTACCATTTATTACTTAGTAACAGTACTACATATCTACTTCACAGTACTATTTATTACTTAGTAACAGTACTACATATCTACTTCACAGTACTATTTATTACTTAGTAACAGTACTACATATCTACCTCCCAGTACCATTTATTACTTAGTAACAGTACTACATATCTACTTCACAGTACTATGTATTACTTAGTAACAGTACTACATATCTACCTCCCAGTACCATTTATTACTTAATAACAGTACTACATACACTGGGGAGAACAAGTATTTGATGCACTGCCGATTTTGCAGGTTTTCCTACTTACAAAGCATGTAGAGGTCTGTTATTTTTTATCATAGGTACACTTCAACTGTGAGAGACGGAATCTAAAACAAAAAGCCAGAAAATGACATTGTATGATTTTTAAGTAATTCATGTGCATTTTATTGCATGACATAAGTATTTGATCACCTACCAACCAGTAAGAATTCAGGCTCTCACATACCTGTTAGTTTTTCTTTAAGAAGCCCCCTGTTCTCCACTCATTACCTGTATTAACTGCACCTGTTTTGAACTCGTTACCTGTATAAAAGACACCTGTCCACCCACTCAATCAAATAGACTCCAACCTCTCCACAATGGCCAAGACCAGAGAGCTGTGTAAGGACATCATGGATACAATTGTAGACCTGCACAAGGCTGGGATGGGCTACAGGACAACAGGCAAGCAGCTTGGTGAGAAGGCAACAACTGTTGCCGCAATTATTAGAAAATGGAAGAAGTTCAAGATGACGGTCAATCACACTCGGTCTGGGGCTCCATGCAAGATCTCACCTCGTGGGGCATCAATGATCATGAGGAAGATGAGGGATCAGCCCAGAACTACACGGCAGGACCTGATCAATGACCTGAAGAGATCTGGGACCACAGTCTCAAAGAAAACCATTAGTAACACACTACGCCGTCATGGATTAAAATCCTGCAGCTCACGCAAGGTCCCCCTCCTCAAGCCATCGCATGTCCAGGCCCGTCTGAAGTTTGCCAATGACCATCTGGATGATCCAGAGGAGGAAGGTCATGTGGTCTGATGAGACAAAAATAGAGCTTTTTGGTCTAAACTCCACTCGCCGTGTTTGGAGGAAGAAGAAGGATGAGTACAACCCCAAGAACACCATCCCAACCGTGAAGCATGGAGGTGGAAACATTTTTTGGGGATGCTTTTCTGCAAAGGGGACAGGACAACTGCACCGTATTGAGGGGGGATGGATGGGGCCATGTATCGCGAGATCTTGGCCAACAACCTCCTTCCCTCAGTAAGAGCATTGAAGATGGGTCGTGGCTGGGCCTTCCAGCATGACAACGACCCGAAACACACAGACAGGGCAACTAAGGAGTAGCTCCATAAGAAGCATCTCAAGGTCCTGGAGTGGCCTAGCCAGTCTCCAGACCTGAACCCAATAGAACATCTTTGGAGGGAGCTGAAAATCCATATTGCCCAGTGACAGCCCCGAAACCTAAAGGATCTGGAGAAGGTCTGTATGGAGTGGAGTGGGCCAAAATCCCTGCTGCAGTGTGTGCAGACCTGGTCAAGAACTACAGGAAACGTATGATCTCTGTAATCGCAAACAAAGGTTTCTGTACAGAATATTAAGTTCTGCTTTTCTGATGTATCAAATACTTATGTCATGCAATAAAATGGAAATTAATTACTTAAAAATCATACAATGTGATTTTCTGGATTTTTGTTATAGATTCCATCTCTCACAGTTGAAGTGTACCTATGATAAAAATCACAGACCTCTACATGCTTTGTAAGTAGGAAAACCTGCAAAATCAGCAGTGTATCAAATACTTAATATTTATTTAATAACAGTACTATTTATCTAATAACAGTACTATATATCTACATCCCAGTACTATATATTTAATAACAGTACTATATATTTAATAACAGTACTATATATGTAATAACAGTACTATATATGTAATAACAGTACTATATATTTAATAACAGTACTATATATTTAATAACAGTACTATATATTTAATGACAGTACTATATATTTAATAACAGTACTATATATTTAATAACAGTACTATATATCTACATCCCAGTACTATTTATTTAAAAACAGTACTACATATCTACATCCCAGTACTACATATCTACATCCCAGTACTACATATCTACATCCCAGTACTATATATTTAATAACAGTACTATATATTTAATAACAGTACTATATATTTAATAACAGTACTATATATTTAATAACAGTACTACATATCTACATCCCAGTACTATATATTTAATAACAGTACTATATATTTAATGACAGTACTATATATTTAATAACAGTACTATATATGTAATAACAGTACTATATATTTAATAACAGTACTATATATTTAATAACAGTACTATATATGTAATAACAGTACTATATATCTACATCCCAGTACCTTCTCTGGCTGAAGCTATCAGAGGATACACCAGCTGGTCTTTGAAGACCCGGGACAACTTCCTCAGCTCTGTGTAGACGGCCGCTGCACTGTCACCTGGAACAGAACACACAGAACAGACACGGTCACCCGTGGATCAACACACAGAACAGACACGGTCACCTGGAACAGAACACACAGAACAGACACTGTCACCTGGAACAGAACACACAGAACAGACACTGTCACCTGGAACAGAACACACAGAACAGACACTGTCACCTGGAACAGAACAGACACTATCACCTGTGGATCAACACACAGAACAGACACGGTCACCCGTGGATCAACACACAGAACAGACACGGTCACCTGTGGATCAACACACAGAACAGACACGGTCACCTGTCCACTGGTCAGTCACACTAACCTGCCCACTGGTCAGTCACACTAACCCGCCCACTGGTCAGTCACACTAACCTGCCCACTGGTCAGTCACACTAACCTGTCCACTGGTCAGTCACACTAACCTGCCCACTGGTCAGTCACACTAACCTGCCCACTGGTCAGTCACACTAACCTGTCCACTGGTCAGTCACACTAACCTGTCCACTGGTCAGTCACACTAACCCGCCCACTGGTCAGTCACACTAACCTGCCCACTGGTCAGTCACACTAACCTGTCCACTGGTCAGTCACACTAACCTGTCCACTGGTCAGTCACACTAACCTGTCCACTGGTCAGTCACACTAACCTGCCCACTGGTCAGTCACACTAACCTGTCCACTGGTCAGTCACACTAACCTGTCCACTGGTCAGTCACACTAACCTGTCCACTGGTCAGTCACACTAACCTGCCCACTGGTCAGTCACACTAACCTGCCCAGTCACACTAACCTGCCCACTGGTCAGTCACACTAACCTGCCCACTGGTCAGTCACACTAACCTGTCCACTGGTCAGTCACACTAACCTGTCCACTGGTCAGTCACACTAACCTGTCCACTGGTCAGTCACACTAACCTGTCCACTGGTCAGTCACACTAACCTGCCCACTGGTCAGTCACACTAACCTGTCCACTGGTCAGTCACACTAACCTGCCCACTGGTCAGTCACACTAACCTGCCCACTGGTCAGTCACACTAACCCGCCCACTGGTCAGTCACACTAACCTGCCCACTGGTCAGTCACACTAACCCGCCCACTGGTCAGTCACACTAACCCGCCCACTGGTCAGTCACACTAACCCGCCCACTGGTCAGTCACACTAACCCGTCCACTGGTCAGTCACACTAACCTGTCCACTGGTCAGTCACACTAACCTGTCCACTGGTCAGTCACACTAACCTGCCCACTGGTCAGTCACACTAACCTGCCCACTGGTCAGTCACACTAACCTGCCCACTGGTCAGTCACACTAACCTGTCCACTGGTCAGTCACACTAACCTGTCCACTGGTCAGTCACACTAACCTGTCCACTGGTCAGTCACACTAACCTGTCCACTGGTCAGTCACACTAACCTGCCCACTGGTCAGTCACACTAACCTGTCCACTGGTCAGTCACACTAACCTGCCCACTGGTCAGTCACACTAACCTGTCCACTGGTCAGTCACACTAACCTGCCCACTGGTCAGTCACACTAACCTGCCCACTGGTCAGTCACACTAACCCGCCCACTGGTCAGTCACACTAACCTGTCCACTGGTCAGTCACACTAACCTGCCCACTGGTCAGTCACACTAACCCGCCCACTGGTCAGTCACACTAACCTGTCCACTGGTCAGTCACACTAACCTGTCCACTGGTCAGTCACACTAACCCGCCCACTGGTCAGTCACACTAACCTGCCCACTGGTCAGTCACACTAACCTGCCCACTGGTCAGTCACACTAACCTGTCCACTGGTCCGTCACACTAACCTGCCCACTGGTCAGTCACACTAACCTGTCCAGTCACACTAACCTGCCCACTGGTCAGTCACACTAACCTGCCCACTGGTCAGTCACACTAACCTGCCCACTGGTCAGTCACACTAACCTGTCCAGTCACACTAACCTGCCCACTGGTCAGTCACACTAACCTGCCCACTGGTCAGTCACACTAACCTGCCCACTGGTCAGTCACACTAACCTGTCCACTGGTCAGTCACACTAACCTGTCCACTGGTCAGTCACACTAACCCGCCCACTGGTCAGTCACACTAACCTGTCCACTGGTCAGTCACACTAACCCGCCCACTGGTCAGTCACACTAACCTGTCCAGTCACACTAACCTGCCCACTGGTCAGTCACACTAACCTGCCCACTGGTCAGTCACACTAACCTGCCCACTGGTCAGTCACACTAACCTGCCCACTGGTCAGTCACACTAACCTGCCCACTGGTCAGTCACACTAACCCGCCCACTGGTCAGTCACACTAACCTGTCCAGTCACACTAACCTGCCCACTGGTCAGTCACACTAACCTGCCCACTGGTCAGTCACACTAACCTGTCCACTGGTCAGTCACACTAACCTGCCCACTGGTCAGTCACACTAACCTGCCCACTGGTCAGTCACACTAACCTGCCCACTGGTCAGTCACACTAACCCGCCCACTGGTCAGTCACACTAACCTGTCCAGTCACACTAACCTGCCCACTGGTCAGTCACACTAACCTGCCCACTGGTCAGTCACACTAACCTGCCCACTGGTCAGTCACACTAACCTGCCCACTGGTCAGTCACACTAACCTGCCCACTGGTCAGTCACACTAACCTGCCCACTGGTCAGTCACACTAACCTGCCCACTGGTCAGTCACACTAACCTGCCCACTGGTCAGTCACACTAACCTGTCCAGTCACACTAACCTGCCCACTGGTCAGTCACACTAACCTGCCCAGTCACACTAACCTGCCCACTGGTCAGTCACACTAACCTGTCCAGTCACACTAACCTGCCCACTGGTCAGTCACACTAACCTGTCCAGTCACACTAACCTGCCCACTGGTCAGTCACACTAACCTGCCCAGTCACACTAACCTGTCCACTGGTCAGTCACACTAACCTGCCCACTGGTCAGTCACACTAACCTGTCCAGTCACACTAACCTGCCCACTGGTCAGTCACACTAACCTGCCCACTGGTCAGTCACACTAACCTGTCCACTGGTCAGTCACACTAACCTGTCCAGTCACACTAACCTGCCCACTGGTCAGTCACACTAACCTGTCCACTGGTCAGTCACACTAACCTGCCCACTGGTCAGTCACACTAACCTGTCCAGTCACACTAACCTGCCCACTGGTCAGTCACACTAACCTGCCCACTGGTCAGTCACACTAACCTGCCCACTGGTCAGTCACACTAACCTGTCCAGTCACACTAACGTTTCCAGTCACACTAACCTGTCCAGTCACACTAACCTGCCCACTCACACTAACCTGCCCACTGGTCAGTCACACTAACCTGCCCACTGGTCAGTCACACTAACCTGTCCAGTCACACTAACGTTTCCAGTCACACTAACCTGTCCAGTCACACTAACCTGTCCAGTCACACTAACCTGCCCACTGGTCAGTCGCACTAACCTGTCCACTGGTCAGTCACACTAACCTGCCCACTGGTCAGTCACACTAACCTGTCCACTGGTCAGTCACACTAACCTGCCCACTGGTCAGTCACACTACCCTGCCCACTGGTCAGTCACACTAACCTGTCCACTGGTCAGTCACACTAACCTGTCCACTGGTCAGTCACACTAACCTGCCCACTGGTCAGTCACACTACCCTGCCCACTGGTCAGTCACACTAACCTGTCAGTCACACTAACCTGCCCACTGGTCAGTCACACTAACCTGCCCACTGGTCAGTCACACTAACCTGTCCACTGGTCAGTCACACTAACCTGTCCACTGGTCAGTCACACTAACCTGCCCACTGGTCAGTCACACTAACCTGTCCACTGGTCAGTCACACTAACCTGTCCAGTCACACTAACCTGCCCACTGGTCAGTCACACTAACCCGCCCACTGGTCAGTCACACTAACCTGTCCAGTCACACTAACCTGCCCACTGGTCAGTCACACTAACCTGTCCAGTCACACTAACCTGTCCACTGGTCAGTCACACTAACCTGTCCAGTCACACTAACCTGTCCACTGGTCAGTCACACTAACCTGTCCAGTCACACTAACCTGCCCACTGGTCAGTCACACTAACCTGCCCACTGGTCAGTCACACTAACCTGCCCACTGGTCAGTCACACTAACCTGCCCACTGGTCAGTCACACTAACCTGTCCACTGGTCAGTCACACTAACCTGCCCAGTCACACTAACCTGCCCACTGGTCAGTCGCACTAACCTGTCCAGTCACACTAACCTGCCCACTGGTCAGTCACACTAACCTGCCCACTGGTCAGTCACACTAACCTGCCCACTGGTCAGTCACACTAACCTGTCCACTGGTCAGTCACACTAACCTGCCCACTGGTCAGTCACACTAACCTGTCCACTGGTCAGTCACACTAACCTGTCCACTGGTCAGTCACACTAACCTGCCCACTGGTCAGTCACACTAACCTGCCCACTGGTCAGTCACACTAACCTGCCCACTGGTCAGTCACACTAACCCGCCCACTGGTCAGTCACGCTAACCTGCCCACTGGTCAGTCACGCTAACCTGTCCACTGGCCAGTCACGCTAACCTGCCCACTGGTCAGTCACACTAACCTGCCCACTGGTCAGTCACACTAACCTGTCCACTGGTCAGTCACACTAACCTGCCCACTGGTCAGTCACACTAACCTGCCCACTGGTCAGTCACACTAACCTGCCCACTGGTCAGTCACACTAACCTGTCCAGTCACACTAACCTGCCCACTGGTCAGTCACACTAACCTGTCCAGTCACACTAACCTGTCCACTGGTCAGTCACACTAACCTGCCCACTGGTCAGTCACACTAACCTGTCCACTGGTCAGTCACACTAACCTGCCCACTGGTCAGTCACACTACCCTGCCCACTGGTCAGTCACACTAACCTGTCCACTGGTCAGTCACACTAACCTGTCCACTGGTCAGTCACACTAACCTGCCCACTGGTCAGTCACACTACCCTGCCCACTGGTCAGTCACACTAACCTGTCAGTCACACTAACCTGCCCACTGGTCAGTCACACTAACCTGCCCACTGGTCAGTCACACTAACCTGTCCACTGGTCAGTCACACTAACCTGTCCACTGGTCAGTCACACTAACCTGCCCACTGGTCAGTCACACTAACCTGTCCACTGGTCAGTCACACTAACCTGTCCAGTCACACTAACCTGCCCACTGGTCAGTCACACTAACCCGCCCACTGGTCAGTCACACTAACCTGTCCAGTCACACTAACCTGCCCACTGGTCAGTCACACTAACCTGTCCAGTCACACTAACCTGTCCACTGGTCAGTCACACTAACCTGTCCAGTCACACTAACCTGTCCACTGGTCAGTCACACTAACCTGTCCAGTCACACTAACCTGCCCACTGGTCAGTCACACTAACCTGCCCACTGGTCAGTCACACTAACCTGCCCACTGGTCAGTCACACTAACCTGCCCACTGGTCAGTCACACTAACCTGTCCACTGGTCAGTCACACTAACCTGCCCAGTCACACTAACCTGCCCACTGGTCAGTCGCACTAACCTGTCCAGTCACACTAACCTGCCCACTGGTCAGTCACACTAACCTGCCCACTGGTCAGTCACACTAACCTGCCCACTGGTCAGTCACACTAACCTGTCCACTGGTCAGTCACACTAACCTGCCCACTGGTCAGTCACACTAACCTGTCCACTGGTCAGTCACACTAACCTGTCCACTGGTCAGTCACACTAACCTGCCCACTGGTCAGTCACACTAACCTGCCCACTGGTCAGTCACACTAACCTGCCCACTGGTCAGTCACACTAACCCGCCCACTGGTCAGTCACGCTAACCTGCCCACTGGTCAGTCACGCTAACCTGTCCACTGGCCAGTCACGCTAACCTGCCCACTGGTCAGTCACACTAACCTGCCCACTGGTCAGTCACACTAACCTGTCCACTGGTCAGTCACACTAACCTGCCCACTGGTCAGTCACACTAACCTGCCCACTGGTCAGTCACACTAACCTGTCCAGTCACACTAACCTGCCCACTGGTCAGTCACACTAACCTGTCCAGTCACACTAACCTGTCCACTGGTCAGTCACACTAACCTGTCCACTGGTCAGTCACACTAACCTGCCCAGTCACACTAACCTGTCCACTGGTCAGTCACACTAACCTGCCCAGTCACACTAACCTGTCCACTGGTCAGTCACACTAACCTGCCCAGTCACACTAACCTGTCCACTGGTCAGTCACACTAACCTGTCCACTGGTCAGTCACACTAACCTGTCCACTGGTCAGTCACACTAACCTGCCCACTGGTCAGTCACACTAACCTGCCCACTGGCCAGTCACACTAACCTGCCCACTGGTCAGTCACACTAACCTGCCCACTGGTCAGTCACACTAACCTGTCCACTGGTCAGTCACACTAACCTGCCCACTGGTCAGTCACACTAACCCGCCCACTGGTCAGTCACACTAAACAGCCCACTGGTCAGTCACACTAACCCGCCCACTGGTCAGTCACACTAACCTGTCAGTCACACTAACCCGCCCACTGGTCAGTCACACTAACCCGCCCACTGGTCAGTCACACTAACCCGCCCACTGGTCAGTCACACTAACCTGGTCAGTCACACTAACCTGTCAGTCACACTAACCTGCCCACTGGTCAGTCACACTAACCTGGTCAGTCACACTAACCTGCCCACTGGTCAGTCACACTAACCTGTCAGTCACTAACCTGCCCACTGGTCAGTCACACTAACCTGGTCAGTCACACTAACCTGCCCACTGGTCAGTCACACTAACCTGTCCACTGGTCAGTCACACTAACCTGCCCACTGGTCAGTCACACTAACCTGCCCACTGGTCAGTCACACTAACCTGCCCACTGGTCAGTCACACTAACCTGCCCACTGGTCAGTCACACTAACCTGCCCACTGGTCAGTCACACTAACCTGCCCACTGGTCAGTCACACTAACCTGTCCAGTCACACTAACCTGCCCACTGGTCAGTCACACTAACCTGTCCACTGGTCAGTCACACTAACCTGCCCACTGGTCAGTCACACTAACCTGCCCACTGGTCAGTCACACTAACCTGCCCACTGGTCAGTCACACTAACCTGTCCACTGGTCAGTCACACTAACCTGTCCACTGGTCAGTCACACTAACCTGCCCACTGGTCAGTCACACTAACCTGCCCACTGGTCAGTCACACTAACCTGTCCACTGGTCAGTCACACTAACCTGTCCACTGGTCAGTCACACTAACCTGTCCACTGGTCAGTCACACTAACCTGCCCACTGGTCAGTCACACTAACCTGCCCACTGGTCAGTCACACTAACCTGTCCAGTCACACTAACCTGCCCACTGGTCAGTCACACTAACCTGCCCACTGGTCAGTCACACTAACCCGTCCACTGGTCAGTCACACTAACCCGCCCACTGGTCAGTCACACTAACCCGCCCACTGGTCAGTCACACTAACCCGCCCACTGGTCAGTCACACTAACCCGCCCACTGGTCAGTCACACTAACCCGCCCACTGGTCAGTCACACTAACCCGCCCACTGGTCAGTCACACTAACCCGCCCACTGGTCAGTCACACTAACCCGCCCACTGGTCAGTCACACTAACCTGCCCACTGGTCAGTCACACTAACCTGCCCACTGGTCAGTCACACTAACCTGTCCAGTCACACTAACGTTTCCAGTCACACTAACCTGTCCAGTCACACTAACCTGTCCAGTCACACTAACCTGCCCACTGGTCAGTCGCACTAACCTGTCCACTGGTCAGTCACACTAACCTGCCCACTGGTCAGTCACACTAACCTGTCCACTGGTCAGTCACACTAACCTGCCCACTGGTCAGTCACACTACCCTGCCCACTGGTCAGTCACACTAACCTGTCCACTGGTCAGTCACACTAACCTGTCCACTGGTCAGTCACACTAACCTGCCCACTGGTCAGTCACACTAACCTGCCCACTGGTCAGTCACACTAACCTGTCAGTCACACTAACCTGCCCACTGGTCAGTCACACTAACCTGCCCACTGGTCAGTCACACTAACCTGTCCACTGGTCAGTCACACTAACCTGTCCACTGGTCAGTCACACTAACCTGCCCACTGGTCAGTCACACTAACCTGTCCACTGGTCAGTCACACTAACCTGTCCAGTCACACTAACCTGCCCACTGGTCAGTCACACTAACCCGCCCACTGGTCAGTCACACTAACCTGTCCAGTCACACTAACCTGCCCACTGGTCAGTCACACTAACCTTTCCAGTCACACTAACCTGTCCACTGGTCAGTCACACTAACCTGTCCAGTCACACTAACCTGTCCACTGGTCAGTCACACTAACCTGTCCAGTCACACTAACCTGCCCACTGGTCAGTCACACTAACCTGCCCACTGGTCAGTCACACTAACCTGCCCACTGGTCAGTCACACTAACCTGCCCACTGGTCAGTCACACTAACCTGTCCACTGGTCAGTCACACTAACCTGCCCAGTCACACTAACCTGCCCACTGGTCAGTCACACTAACCTGTCCAGTCACACTAACCTGCCCACTGGTCAGTCACACTAACCTGCCCACTGGTCAGTCACACTAACCTGCCCACTGGTCAGTCACACTAACCTGTCCACTGGTCAGTCACACTAACCTGCCCAGTCACACTAACCTGCCCACTGGTCAGTCGCACTAACCTGTCCAGTCACACTAACCTGCCCACTGGTCAGTCACACTAACCTGCCCACTGGTCAGTCACACTAACCTGCCCACTGGTCAGTCACACTAACCTGTCCACTGGTCAGTCACACTAACCTGCCCACTGGTCAGTCACACTAACCTGTCCACTGGTCAGTCACACTAACCTGTCCAGTCACACTAACCTGTCCACTGGTCAGTCACACTAACCTGCCCACTGGTCAGTCACACTAACCTGTCCACTGGTCAGTCACACTAACCTGTCCAGTCACACTAACCTGTCCACTGGTCAGTCACACTAACCTGCCCACTGGTCAGTCACACTAACCTGCCCACTGGTCAGTCACACTAACCTGCCCACTGGTCAGTCACACTAACCTGCCCACTGGTCAGTCACGCTAACCTGCCCACTGGTCAGTCACGCTAACCTGTCCACTGGCCAGTCACACTAACCTGCCCACTGGTCAGTCACACTAACCTGCCCACTGGTCAGTCACACTAACCTGTCCACTGGTCAGTCACACTAACCTGCCCACTGGTCAGTCACACTAACCTGCCCACTGGTCAGTCACACTAACCTGCCCACTGGTCATTCACACTAACCTGTCCAGTCACACTAACCTGCCCACTGGTCAGTCACACTAACCCGCCCACTGGTCAGTCACACTAACCTGTCCACTGGTCAGTCACACTAACCTGCCCACTGGTCAGTCACACTAACCTGTCCACTGGTCAGTCACACTAACCTGTCAGTCACACTAACCTGCCCACTGGTCAGTCACACTAACCCGCCCACTGGTCAGTCACACTAACCTGTCCAGTCACACTAACCTGCCCACTGGTCAGTCACACTAACCCGCCCACTGGTCAGTCACACTAACCTGCCCACTGGTCAGTCACACTAACCTGTCCAGTCACACTAACCCGCCCACTGGTCAGTCACACTAACCTGCCCACTGGTCAGTCACACTAACCTGCCCACTGGTCAGTCACACTAACCTGTCCGGTCACACTAACCTGCCCACTGGTCAGTCACACTAACCTGCCCACTGGTCAGTCACACTAACCTGCCCACTGGTCAGTCACACTAACCTGCCCACTGGTCAGTCACACTAACCTGCCCACTGGCCAGTCACACTAACCTGCCCACTGGTCAGTCACACTAACCTGCCCACTGGTCAGTCACACTAACCTGCCCAGTCACACTAACCTGTCCACTGGTCAGTCACACTAACCTGTCCAGTCACACTAACCTGCCCACTGGTCAGTCACACTAACCTGTCCAGTCACACTAACCTGTCCACTGGTCAGTCACACTAACCTGTCCACTGGTCAGTCACACTAACCTGCCCAGTCACACTAACCTGTCCACTGGTCAGTCACACTAACCTGCCCAGTCACACTAACCTGTCCACTGGTCAGTCACACTAACCTGCCCAGTCACACTAACCTGTCCACTGGTCAGTCACACTAACCTGTCCACTGGTCAGTCACACTAACCTGTCCACTGGTCAGTCACACTAACCTGCCCACTGGTCAGTCACACTAACCTGCCCACTGGCCAGTCACACTAACCTGCCCAGTCACACTAACCCGCCCACTGGTCAGTCACACTAACCTGTCCACTGGTCAGTCACACTAACCTGCCCACTGGTCAGTCACACTAACCTGCCCAGTCACACTAACCTGTCCACTGGTCAGTCACACTAACCTGCCCAGTCACACTAACCTGTCCACTGGTCAGTCACACTAACCTGTCCACTGGTCAGTCACACTAACCTGTCCACTGGTCAGTCACACTAACCTGCCCACTGGTCAGTCACACTAACCTGTCCACTGGTCAGTCACACTAACCTGCCCACTGGTCAGTCACACTAACCCGCCCACTGGTCAGTCACACTAACCCGCCCACTGGTCAGTCACACTAAACAGCCCACTGGTCAGTCACACTAACCCGCCCACTGGTCAGTCACACTAACCTGTCAGTCACACTAACCCGCCCACTGGTCAGTCACACTAACCCGCCCACTGGTCAGTCACACTAACCCGCCCACTGGTCAGTCACACTAACCTGGTCAGTCACACTAACCTGTCAGTCACACTAACCTGCCCACTGGTCAGTCACACTAACCTGGTCAGTCACACTAACCTGCCCACTGGTCAGTCACACTAACCTGTCAGTCACACTAACCTGCCCACTGGTCAGTCACACTAACCTGGTCAGTCACACTAACCTGTCCACTGGTCAGTCACACTAACCTGCCCACTGGTCAGTCACACTAACCTGCCCACTGGTCAGTCACACTAACCTGTCCACTGGTCAGTCACACTAACCTGCCCACTGGTCAGTCACACTAACCTGTCCACTGGTCAGTCACACTAACCTGCCCACTGGTCAGTCACACTAACCTGCCCACTGGTCAGTCACACTAACCTGTCCAGTCACACTAACCTGCCCACTGGTCAGTCACACTAACCTGTCCACTGGTCAGTCACACTAACCTGCCCACTGGTCAGTCACACTAACCTGCCCACTGGTCAGTCACACTAACCTGCCCACTGGTCAGTCACACTAACCTGTCCACTGGTCAGTCACACTAACCTGTCCACTGGTCAGTCACACTAACCTGTCCACTGGTCAGTCACACTAACCTGCCCACTGGTCAGTCACACTAACCTGCCCACTGGTCAGTCACACTAACCTGTCCACTGGTCAGTCACACTAACCTGTCCACTGGTCAGTCACACAACCTGCCCACTGGTCAGTCACACAACCTGCCCACTGGTCAGTCACACTAACCTGCCCACTGGTCAGTCACACTAACCTGTCCACTGGTCAGTCACACTAACCTGTCCACTGGTCAGTCACACTAACCTGTCCACTGGTCAGTCACACTAACCTGCCCACTGGTCAGTCACACTAACCTGCCCACTGGTCAGTCACACTAACCTGTCCAGTCACACTAACCTGTCCACTGGTCAGTCACACTAACCTGCCCACTGGTCAGTCACACTAACCCGTCCACTGGTCAGTCACACTAACCCGCCCACTGGTCAGTCACACTAACCCGCCCACTGGTCAGTCACACTAACCCGCCCACTGGTCAGTCACACTAACCCGCCCACTGGTCAGTCACACTAACCCGCCCACTGGTCAGTCACACTAACCCGCCCACTGGTCAGTCACACTAACCTGCCCACTGGTCAGTCACACTAACCTGTCCAGTCACACTAACCTGCCCACTGGTCAGTCACACTAACCTGCCCACTGGTCAGTCACACTAACCTGTCCAGTCACACTAACCTGCCCACTGGTCAGTCACACTAACCTGTCCAGTCACACTAACCTGTCCACTGGTCAGTCACACTAACCTGCCCACTGGTCAGTCACACTAACCTGTCCACTGGTCAGTCACACTAACCTGCCCACTGGTCAGTCACACTAACCTGTCCACTGGTCAGTCACACTAACCTGCCCACTGGTCAGTCACACTAACCTGCCCACTGGTCAGTCACACTAACCTGCCCACTGGTCAGTCACACTAACCTGTCCAGTCACACTAACCTGCCCACTGGTCAGTCACACTAACCCGCCCACTGGTCAGTCACACTAACCTGTCCAGTCACACTAACCTGCCCACTGGTCAGTCACACTAACCCGCCCACTGGTCAGTCACACTAACCCGCCCACTGGTCAGTCACACTAACCTGCCCAGTCACACTAACCTGCCCAGTCACACTAACCTGTCCACTGGTCAGTCACACTAACCTGTCCACTGGTCAGTCACACTAACCTGCCCACTGGTCAGTCACACTAACCCGCCCACTGGTCAGTCACACTAACCTGCCCACTGGTCAGTCGCACTAACCTGCCCACTGGTCAGTCACACCAACCTGCCCACTGGTCAGTCACACTAACCTGTCCACTGGTCAGTCACACTAACCTGCCCACTGGTCAGTCACACTAACCTGCCCACTGGTCAGTCACACTAACCTGTCCACTGGTCAGTCACACTAACCTGTCCAGTCACACTAACCTGCCCACTGGTCAGTCACACTAACCTGTCCACTGGTCAGTCACACTAACCTGTCCAGTCACACTAACCTGCCCACTGGTCAGTCGCACTAACCTGCCCACTGGTCAGTCGCACTAACCTGCCCACTGGTCAGTCACACTAACCTGTCCACTGGTCAGTCACACTAACCTGTCCAGTCACACTAACCTGCCCACTGGTCAGTCACACTAACCTGTCCACTGGTCAGTCACACTAACCTGTCCAGTCACACTAACCTGCCCACTGGTCAGTCACACTAACCTGCCCACTGGTCAGTCACACTAACCTGCCCACTGGTCAGTCACACTAACCTGCCCACTGGTCAGTCACACTAACCTGCCCACTGGTCAGTCACACTAACCTGCCCACTGGTCAGTCACACTAACCTGCCCACTGGTCAGTCACACTAACCTGTCCACTGGTCAGTCACACTAACCTGTCCACTGGTCAGTCACGCTAACCTGTCCACTGGTCAGTCACGCTAACCTGCCCACTGGTCAGTCACACTAACCTGCCCACTGGTCAGTCACACTAACCTGCCCACTGGTCAGTCACACTAACCTGCCCACTGGTCAGTCACACTAACCTGCCCACTGGTCAGTCACACTAACCTGCCCACTGGTCAGTCACACTAACCTGTCCACTGGTCAGTCACACTAACCTGTCCAGTCACACTAACCTGCCCACTGGTCAGTCACACTAACCTGTCCACTGGTCAGTCACACTAACCTGCCCAGTCACGCTAACCTGCCCACTGGTCAGTCACGCTAACCTGCCCACTGGTCAGTCACACTAACCTGCCCACTGGTCAGTCACACTAACCTGTCCAGTCACACTAACCTGCCCACTGGTCAGTCACACTAACCTGCCCACTGGTCAGTCACGCTAACCTGCCCACTGGTCAGTCACACTAACCTGCCCACTGGTCAGTCACGCTAACCTGCCCACTGGTCAGTCACACTAACCTGCCCACTGGTCAGTCACACTAACCTGTCCACTGGTCAGTCACACTAACCTGTCCAGTCACACTAACCTGCCCAGTCACACTAACCTGTCCACTGGTCAGTCACACTAACCTGTCCACTGGTCAGTCACGCTAACCTGTCCACTGGTCAGTCACACTAACCTGTCCACTGGTCAGTCACACTAACCTGCCCACTGGTCCGTCACACTAACCTGCCCACTGGTCAGTCACACTAACCTGTCCAGTCACACTAACCTGCCCACTGGTCAGTCACACTAACCTGTCCAGTCACACTAACCTGCCCACTGGTCAGTCACACTAACCTGCCCACTGGTCAGTCACACTAACCTGTCCACTGGTCAGTCACACTAACCTGTCCAGTCACACTAACCCGCCCACTGGTCAGTCACACTAACCTGTCCACTGGTCAGTCACACTAACCTGTCCAGTCACACTAACCTGCCCACTGGTCAGTCACACTAACCTGTCCACTGGTCAGTCACACTAACCTGTCCAGTCACACTAACCTGCCCACTGGTCAGTCACACTAACCTGCCCACTGGTCAGTCACACTAACCTGCCCACTGGTCAGTCACACTAACCCGCCCACTGGTCAGTCACACTAACCTGTCCACTGGTCAGTCACACTAACCTGCCCAGTCACACTAACCTGCCCACTGGTCAGTCACACTAACCTGCCCACTGGTCAGTCACACTAACCTGCCCACTGGTCAGTCACACTAACCTGTCCACTGGTCAGTCACACTAACCTGTCCACTGGTCAGTCACACTAACCTGTCCAGTCACACTAACCTGCCCACTGGTCAGTCACACTAACCTGTCCACTGGTCAGTCACACTAACCTGTCCAGTCACACTAACCTGCCCACTGGTCAGTCACACTAACCTGCCCACTGGTCAGTCACACTAACCTGCCCACTGGTCAGTCACACTAACCTGCCCACTGGTCAGTCACACTAACCTGCCCACTGGTCAGTCACACTAACCTGTCCAGTCACACTAACCTGCCCACTGGTCAGTCACACTAACCTGTCCACTGGTCAGTCACACTAACCTGTCCAGTCACACTAACCTGCCCACTGGTCAGTCAAACTAACCTGTCCAGTCACACTAACCTGCCCACTGGTCAGTCACACTAACCTGTCCACTGGTCAGTCACACTAACCTGTCCAGTCACACTAACCTGCCCACTGGTCAGTCACACTAACCTGCCCACTGGTCAGTCACACTAACCTGTCCACTGGTCAGTCACACTAACCTGCCCACTGGTCAGTCACACTAACCTGTCCACTGGTCAGTCACGCTAACCTGTCCACTGGTCAGTCACGCTAACCTGCCCACTGGTCAGTCACACTAACCTGCCCACTGGTCAGTCACACTAACCTGCCCACTGGTCAGTCACACTAACCTGCCCACTGGTCAGTCACACTAACCTGTCCAGTCACACTAACCTGCCCACTGGTCAGTCACACTAACCTGCCCACTGGTCAGTCACACTAACCTGCCCACTGGTCAGTCACACTAACCTGCCCACTGGTCAGTCACGCTAACCTGCCCACTGGTCAGTCACGCTAACCTGTCCACTGGTCAGTCACACTAACCTGTCCACTGGTCAGTCACACTAACCTGTCCACTGGTCAGTCACACTAACCTGCCCACTGGTCAGTCACACTAACCTGCCCACTGGTCAGTCACACTAACCTGTCCACTGGTCAGTCACACTAACCTGTCCACTGGTCAGTCACACTAACCTGTCCACTGGTCAGTCACACTAACCTGTCCACTGGTCAGTCACACTAACCTGTCCACTGGTCAGTCACACTAACCTGTCCACTGGTCAGTCACACTAACCTGTCCACTGGTCAGTCACACTAACCTGTCCACTGGTCAGTCACACTAACCTGTCCACTGGCCAGTCACACTAACCTGTCCACTGGTCAGTCACATAGGTGGAGGGTTTCAGCGACAGTTTCCTCACTGTGTCCACCTGCTGGTTCATCTTCAGGGTGGCTGCAGAGGGGAGCAATATACCGATCAATCAGGGGGAGACCAATCAATAATGATAAGCAGAGATGGATCAAACATAAAGCTATGTCAAAGACTGAGACTGCCTTCCAGATGGCCCCCTATAGAGCCCTTCCAGATGGCCCCCTATCGAGCGCTTCCAGATGGCCCCCTATCGAGCCCTTCCAGATGGCCCCCTATCGAGCCCTTCCAGATGGCCCCCTATCGAGCCCTTCCAGATGGCCCCCTATCGAGCCCTTCCAGATGGCCCCCTATCGAGCCCTTCCAGATGGCCCTCTATCGAGCCCTTCCAGATGGCCCCCTATCGAGCCCTTCCAGATGGCCCCCTATCGAGCCCTTCCAGATGGCCCCCTATCGAGCCCTTCCAGATGGCCACCTATAGAGCCCTTCCAGATGGCCCCTATAGAGCCCTACGGACCTTCCAGATTGCCCCCTATAGAGCCCTACGGTCCTTCCAGATGGTCCCCTATAGAGCCCTACGGTCCTTCCAGATGGCCCCTATAGAGTTCTATGGTCCTTCCAGATGGCCCCTATAGAGCCCTATGGTCCTTCCATATGGCCCCTATAGAGCCCTTCCAGATGGCCCCTATAGAGCCCTATGGTCCTTCCAGATGGCCCCTATAGAGCCCTATGGTCCTTCCATATGGCCCCTATAGAGCCCTTCCAGATGGCCCCTATAGAGCCCTATGGTCCTTCCAGATGGCCCCTATAGAGCCCTATGGTCCTTCCAGATGGCCCCTATAGAGCCCTTCCAGATGGCCCCCTATCGAGCCCTTCCAGATGGCCCCCTATAGAGCCCTTCCAGATGGCCCCCTATCAAGCCCTTCCAGATGGCCCCTATAGAGCCCTACGGTCCTTCCAGATGGTCCCCTATAGACCCCTACGGTCCTTCCAGATGGCCCCTATAGAGTTCTATGGTGCTTCCAGATGGCCCCCTATAGAGCCCTTCCAGATGACCCCCTATGGTCCCTGGTCAGAAGTAATAAACCCAATTTGGGACACAGCTTTGAGAAACAGTGAGACTGACCGTTGATAACCAGAACGGTTCCCATGGGGACAGCTAGGACCAAGGCCAGGCTGTCGTCACAGAGAGGATGGGCATACTGCAGTCTGTACAGCCCTCCTGGTGCCCTCCACCCAGCTGGCATCTCACCAGGACGCCCCTCAGAGCCCTACATACACACACACACACACACACACACACACACACACACAATTTAGGGAATAGGGTTCTGGTCAACAGTAGTGCACTATTTGGGATGCAAATCCCAGAGAGAAACTCGATTGCATACTCCTGGCGTCCTCTCTCCTCGCCTCCTTCTCAAACCCATTGGATGAGAAAGCCAGAGGTCCCTCCCACCTGACCTTCTCCTTCAATGGGTTTTGAGGAAGGAATCAGAGAGGAATGCGAGGAGTATTCAATTGAGATCGTCTCCCCCAGTCTCCTGTAGAGGCTTACCTGACACAGGAAGCCAGTCTCCAGCATCAGGAGGTGGACTGCCACCATCAGGGCATCACAGGTACTGCTGCTCTGAGCCTGGTGGTACAGCACCTCCAGGGAATGGGGTACCTTCCCTCCTTCGGCCTCCCCACACAGCATGGGCTCCCACACCCACTGACCTGCCTCTTCTTCCTGCTCCTCCTCCTCCTCTCTGACCACTTCCTGTTCAGGCTCCACCCCCATGCTGGTGCTGGCCTGGATCAACAACACAAATCAGCATGGTGACTATCTGGTACTGAGAAGAAAGTCAACAGCAGTGTCCTAGAGTAAAACAAAACTCACAGTAAAAGCATACGATTTACACCACACCACACACACACACACACACACACACACACATACATATTACATTACATTGTTTCCCCCTCTCAATCTGCACAATAGCCCATAATGAGAAAGCAAAAACAGGTTAAGACATTAAAAAAAAACTGAAATATCACATTTACATAAGTATTCAGAACCTTAATTCAGTACTTTGTTGAAGCACATTTGGCAGCGATTACAGCCTCCAGTCTTCTTGGGTATGACACTACAAGCTTGGCATACCTGTTTTTGGGGAGTTCCTCCCATTATTCTCTGCAGATCCTCTCAAGCTCTGTCAGGTTGGATGGGTAGCATCGCTGCACAGCTATTTTCAGGACTCTCCAGAAATGTTTGATCGGGTTCAAGTCCGGGCTCTGGCTGGGCCACTCAAGGACATTCAGAGATTTGTCCCGAAGCCACTCCTGCATTGTCTTGTCTGTGTGCTTAGGGTCGTTGTCCTGTTGGAAGGTGAACCTTCGCCCCAGTTTGAGGTCCTGAGAGCTCTGGAGCAGGTTTCATTCAAGGATCTCTCTGTACTTTGCTCTGTTCATCTTTCCCTCGATCCTGACTAGTCTCCCAGTCCCTGCCGCTGAATAACATCCCCACAGCACGATGCTGCCACCACCATGCTTCACCGTAGGGATGGTGGCAGGTTTCCTCCAGACGTGACACTTGGCCTTCAGACCAAACAGTTCAATCAGTTGGTTTCATCAGACCAGAGAACCTTGTTTCTCCTGGTCTGGGAGTCTTTTGGTGCCTTTTGGCAAACTCCAAGCGGGTTGTCATGTGCCTTCTATAGAGGAGTGGCTTTTATCTGGCCACCCTAGAATAAAGGCCTGATTGGTGGAGTGCTGCAGAGATGGTTGTCCTTCTGGAAGGTTGTCCCATCTCCACAGAGAAACTCTGGAGCTCTGTCAGAGTGACCATCGGGTTCTTGGTCAGCTCCTTGACCATGTCCCTGCTCGAGTCTTGGTGGTTCCAAACTTCTTCCATTTAAAAATGGAGGCCACTGTGTTCTTGGGGACCTTCAATGCTGCAGAAATTAATTGGTACCCTTCCCCAGACATGTGCCTCGACACAATCCTGTCTCTGAGCTCTGTGGACAACTCCTTCGACCTCATGGCTTGGTTTTTGCTCTGACATGCACTGTCAACTGAGGGACCTTATATATAGACAGGTGTGTGCCTTTCCAAATCATGTCCAATCAATTGAATTTACCACAGGTGGACTCCAATCAAGTTGTAGAAACATCTCAAGGTTGATCAATGGAAACAGGATGCACCTGAGCTCAATTTTGAGTCTCATAGCAAAGAGTCTGAATACTTATGTAAATAAGGTATCTTTTTTGGTATACATTTGCAAAAAAATCTAAAAATCTGTTTTCACCTTGTCATTATGGGGTATTGTGATGTCATTATGGGGTATTGTGATGTCATTATGGGGTATTGTGATGTCATTATGGGGTATTGTGTGTAGATTGAAGAGGAAAAAAATAATTGAATCAATTATAGAATAAGGTTGTAACTTAACAAAATGTGGAAAAAGTCAAGGGGTCTGAATACTTGTATTGTAATATACTACTACTATAGTCTACTACTACTATACTGTAATATAATATACTACCGGTGTTAGGAGAGGAGGGCTCACCTCACTGGAGCGTTGGGCTGGTGGGTGTACAGCTTGGTACAGCCCAGTTTTACTACTGCTGCTGCTGCTGTTGTTGCTGGGTGACTGGCGGGCTGAGGGAGCAGGGGCAGCGGAGGGGGCAGGGAAGCCTGAGGGAGCAGGGGCAGCGGAGGGGGCAGAGGGCACAGCCACAGATGGAGGCAAGATGACACAGACCAGGTCCCCAGTAACGATGCCACAGGAGGACAAAGTCTGACCAGAGTCAGATAGAAGATCTGAGCCGTTCAGGGACAAGGTGAACTCTGTGTCTGGGCTGTGGAGGACAGAGGAGAGTTAGGATCTGAGCCCCAACCACTATGGGTCAACTTTACAGCATTCAACATGTGGTCCTCATACTTTACTAACAATATATAAACACAAATAATACACAGCGACTGCCAAGTTAAACCTTTAAAATAACCTGCCACGCGAACGGAATTACACCGAGACATCGATTTTTCACTTTGAAATGTTTGCTAAACACAAATCATTGATTTCTAAGTTTAATAAACCATACAACTATGAACAATGACCTCTTTGAACAATTTACACAATACATTTCAGAAGACCACATTTACTGGAAAAACCTCCAGATGCAGTTTGGTTCCAGAATTACAGTCAAATCTCCCCTAGTTTTATTCTGCTAGCAAACTTAGTTTCTGGCCAGTTTTTTTTGGAAAATTGTAAGTGGGCATTTTTAAAAGTCATCCTTGTGCATAGAGTTGTGTGGTTTGTTCAACTTTGAAATCAATGTTTTTTGTTCGGCAGACATTTTAGAGTGAAAATCTGAGTCGACCATGGAACTGCCCTTTAGCAACAGAAGGAGAAAATGTCTAACCTGAGGGACTAACTAACCTGAGAGACTAACCTGAGGGACTAACCTGAGGGACTAACTAACCTGAGAGACTAACCTGAGAGACTAACCTGAGGGACTAATGTGAGGGACTAACCTGAGGGACTAACTAACCTGAGAGACTAACCTGAGAGACTAACCTGAGGGACTAACTAACCTGAGGGACTAACCTGAGGGACTAATGTGAGGGACTAACTAGCCCGAGGGACTAACGTGAGGGACTAACTAACCTGAGGGACTGACTAACTAACCTGAGGGACTAACCTGAGGGACTAACCTGAGGGACTAACCCGAGGGACTAACGTGAGGGACTAACTAACCCGAGGGACTAACTAACCCGAGGGACTAACTAACCTGAGGGACTAACTAACCTGAGGGACTAACCTGAGGGTCTAACTAACCTGAGGGACTAACTAACCTGAGGGACTAACCTGAGGGACTAGCTAACCTGAGGGTCTAACTAACCTGAGGGTCTAACTAACCTGAGGGTCTAACTAACCTGAGGGTCTAACTAACCTGAGGGACTAACTAACCTGAGGGACTAACTAACCTGAGGGTCTAACTAACCTGACGGTCTAACTAACCCGAGGGACTAACTAACCTGAGGGACTAACTAACCTGAGGGTCTAACTAACCTGAGGGACTAACTAACCTGAGGGTCTAACTAACCTGAGGGTCTAGCTAACCTGAGGGACTAACTAACCTGAGGGACTAACCTGAGGGACTAGCTAACCTGAGGGTCTAACTAACCTGAGGGTCTAACTAACCTGAGGGTCTAGCTAACCTGAGGGACTAACTAACCTGAGGGACTAACCTGAGGGACTAACTAACCTGAGGGTCTAACTAACCTGAGGGTCTAACTAACCTGAGGGACTAACTAACCTGAGGGTCTAACTAACCTGAGGGTCTAACTAACCTGAGGCCATGTGAAGGCAGAAGGATCTCTCTGATTTGAACGTTGAGCTCTGTCAGAGTGGGCTCCTCTCCCTCCAGCTTCACCCGGCTGGTCTGCTTGTTTATCCTCACACGTAGTTTCATGCTTATGAGAGAGACCGACAGACAGGGAGGGGGAGAGACAGAAAGGGAGAGAGAGAGACCGATGGGACAGGGTGAGGTAACCAACACACAGAACACGATCAGACATTTTAAGGACACAAATTCAATCATTCAGACCCAATTGTGGTCTTCTCTCCCTGGTTCATCATGAATCATAACGGTCATCTTCCAAAACACCCTTTCACAAAGCGCCCAACTTTCTGAGCATGATGTCAGTATTCACAATGAAGTAGAAAACACTTGGCAACGCCAAGTCATCTCTTTACAGTAGAAACACAATGCCAGCTGGGATTCTTTCATTTTCATTTTTGCCAACTGTGTTAAGACTGAATTATGAAAGTAAAATGGTAACATTCATCAGTGTAACAATCTAACGTTATTGCAGGTACATTGGCCTAGATATTCCTACAGTATACAGATACGTTTCGTTATGCACAGCACACTTCTGGTATGATGGTGTTTATCGAGCTTGAACAATGCAAACCTACATGTAGAAGAGCAGCTAGCTGGTTAACCTATCTGGTAGCTAGCGAGCCAGCAGCATTTCACTTACTTTAGTTTAGTTGTTGTCTTTTGTTATTAACTTCTTGCAAGCCTTAATCATTTCACGCCATACAGTTCATGTTAACTAAAGAGGTCTTAATTGCAAGTAGAGATAGTTGAAGATTTCCCCGTATTACAATCGAGAAGATAGAAGAGGCATTGACAGAAGCTAGATGGTCAACAAATGTTATCAAATAGTTGACTTCAACTACGGAAAGAGATTAGCGTTGACTTCAACTACGGAAAGAGATTAGCGTTCTGACTTCAACTACGGAAAGAGATTAGCGTTCTGACTTCAACTACGGAAGGAGATTAGCGTTCTGACTTCAACTACGGAAGGAGATTAGCATTCTGACTTCAACTACGGAATGTCAAAAAGACTAATATAGGAAAATAATAACCACAAATGTTTTCAAAAAATAAAACTTTGCTAGGATATTAGAGAACATGTATTTGTTAGGCACGACTATAATATGGTGTCATCCAAGATCGATATTTCAATCCATTCAAAAATAAACGCGATTCATTTAAAAACATTTACAGCTGCGTCATTATTCAGCTTTCCAAAAACGCGTTTTGTACGGACGCCTCTGAGTTGCCGTAGTTGTAGTTTGTTGGTTCAGAACAGAATCAGACACTGCTGAAATATAAGTGAAATAAACAGCTAGCTACATAATCATATCATGAGTCGATCGTACAATGACGAGTTACAATATTTGGACAAGATTGACAAGAACTGCTGGCGAATCAAGAAAGGTTTCGTTCCAAATATGCAGGTGAATAATCTAAAACGAACTTATATGGAATGAATTAACGTTAGCACATGTCCGTCGTTTGATAGCTTCAGACGTGGCTTGCTACTATCCAGCTTGACTCTGTTATTGTTGCTCTTGTCTTTTGTATGCAGATAAGTTGTAAGAGCATAGTAGCTACATAAGCTATCTAATTTAGCTAACCTAATATGGCGTATGGACTTGACAGCTCATCAAATCCTTCCCATTTCATTCCAGGTGGAAGGAGTGTTTTATGTCAACGAGTCCCTGGAGAAGCTGATGTTTGAGGAGCTGCGTAACGCGTGTAAAGGAGGAGGTAGACAACAACAACAACACACATGATGCCATGTTAACAGACAAGCCCGCTCCTGTATTGCTTTCCCCGTTGATCTGACTGATTTGGTTGTTGTCGTTATTGTCGTCAGGTTTTGGTGGGTTTCTCCCTGCCATGAAACAGATTGGTAACGTTGCAGCTCTGCCGGGTATAGTCCATGTAAGTAGATGTCTGGTCCGGATCAGTCCTTAACACAAATCAGTGGAGATGATGCTGACCACCGTTATCTAACTAGCTATAAACTAACACATTGACACACTGTAATATCTCACCTGTTTCCCCCAGACACACATTCAGCCTTGTCATGGACTAAGAAGGACTTTCAATGGAGATTCTCCAATTAGTTTGCTTGTCAGTCCAGGATTTCTCTTAACCTGTGTCCAGGAAACAAGGCCTAATAGTGTCCCCAAACCTCTCTCTCTCTCCCTCAGAAGTCCATCGGCCTGCCAGACTGCCACTCGGGGTATGGGTTCGCCATCGGAAACATGGCTGCCTTCGACATGAGCGACCCCAACGCTGTGGTATCCCCAGGTACAGAGGATACACACAGTCCAACAGGCTGTCCTGTCTAATCTCTGGTGTGGGTTTTGACATTAACTGTGTGTGTGTGTGTGTGCTAGGTGGTGTGGGGTTTGATATTAACTGTGGAGTGCGTCTACTAAGGACCAACCTCGACGAGGGAGACGTCCAGCCTGTCAAGGAGCAGCTGGCTCAGGCCCTGTTTGACCACATCCCTGTAGGAGTCGGCTCCAAGGGAGTCATCCCTATGACCGCCAAGTAAGGAGGCACCAATACCCTGCTGTCTGCAGACACCAATACCCTGCTGTCTACAGACACCAATACACCAATACCCTGCTGTCTGCAGACACCAATACCCTGCTGTCTGCAGACACCAATACCCTGCTGTCTGCAGACACCAATACACCAATACCCTGCTGTCTGCAGGCACCAATACCCTGCTGTCTGCAGACACCAATACACCAATACCCTGCTGTCTACAGACACCAATACACCAATACCCTGCTGTCTGCAGACACCAATACACCAATACCCTGCTGTCTACAGACACCAATACACCAATACCCTGCTGTCTGCAGACACCAATACACCAATACCCTGCTGTCTGCAGGCACCAATACACCAATACCCTGCTGTCTACAGGCACCAATACACCAATACCCTGCTGTCTACAGGCACCAATACACCAATACCCTGCTGTCTACAGGCACCAATACACCAATACCCTGCTGTCTACAGGCACCAATACACCAATACCCTGCTGTCTACAGGCACCAATACACCAATACCCTGCTGTCTGCAGACACCAATACACCAATACCCTGCTGTCTGCAGACACCAATACACCAATACCCTGCTGTCTACAGGCACCAATACACCAATACCCTGCTGTCTGCAGACACCAATACACCAATACCCTGCTGTCTACAGGCACCAATACACCAATACCCTGCTGTCTACAGACACCAATACCCTGCTGTCTACAGACACCAATACCCTGCTGTCTACAGACACCAATACCCCGCTGTCTACAGACACCAATACCCTGCTGTCTACAGGCACCAATACACCAATACCCTGCTGTCTACAGACACCAATACACCAATACCCTGCTGTCTACAGGCACCAATACCCTGCTGTCTACAGGCACCAATACCCTGCTGTCTACAGACACCAATACCCTGCTGTCTACAGACACCAATACCCTGCTGTCTGCAGACACCAATACCCTGCTGTCTGCAGACACCAATACCCTGCTGTCTACAGACACCAATACACCAATACCCTGCTGTCTACAGACACCAATACCCTGCTGTCTACAGACACCAATACCCTGCTGTCTACAGACACCAATACACTGCTGTCTACAGACACCAATACCCTGCTGTCTACAGACACCAATACACCAATACTGGTCCCTGAGAGGAGGCTGTCTGTTACAGGGATCTAGAGGAGGCTTTAGAGATGGGAGTGGACTGGTCCCTGAGAGAAGGCTATGTAGAGACTGATACCTTGTCTGTTACAGGGATCTAGAGGAGGCTCTAGAGATGGGAGTGGACTGGTCCCTGAGAGAAGGCTATGTAGAGACTGATACCTTGTCTGTTACAGGGATCTAGAGGAGGCTCTAGAGATGGGAGGGGACTGGTCCCTGAGAGAAGGCTATGTAGAGACTGATACCTTGTCTGTTACAGGGATCTAGAGGAGGCTCTAGAGATGGGAGTGGACTGGTCCCTGAGAGAAGGCTATGTAGAGACTGATACCTTGTCTGTTACAGGGATCTAGAGGAGGCTCTAGAGATGGGAGTGGACTGGTCCCTGAGAGAAGGCTATGCCTGGGCAGAGGATAAGGAGCACTGTGAGGAGTATGGCAGGATGCTGCAGGCCGACCCCAACAAGGTCTCCTCCAAGGCCAAGAAGAGAGGCCTTCCTCAGGTAACACCACTCCCTAACTAACCCTGACCCCTGACCCCCAACAAGGTCTCCTCCAAGGCCAAGAAGAGTGGCCTGCCTCAAGTAACGCCACTCCCTAACTTATAATGACCTGTCCTTATTCCAGCTGGGTACTCTGGGGGCAGAGATCTATAATGACCTGTCCTTTTTCCAGCTGGGTACTCTGGGGGCAGAGATCTATAATGACCTGTCCTTATTCCAGCTGGGTACTCTGGGGGCAGGGAACCACTACGCTGAGATCCAGGTGGTGGATGAGATCTATAATGACTATGCTGCTAAGAAGATGGGCATCGACCACAAGGGCCAGGTGTGTGTGATGATCCACAGTGGCAGCAGGGGGCTGGGCCACCAGGTGGCGACAGGTAGGACTGCTCTCTCTACCCATGTTGGAAATATGCATTTTTGTTTCGTTTTTAAAGAATTGTCTGTAACGTGGTCACTTGTCTGCGTTGCTGCGCGGTGTATTGGTTCTTGTCTGCGTTGCTGCGCGGTGTATTGGTTCTTGTCTGCGTTGCTGCGCGGTGTATTGGTTCTTGTCTGCGTTGCTGCGCGGTGTATTGGTTCTTGTCTGCGTTGCTGCGCGGTGTATTGGTTCTTGTCTGCGTTGCTGCGCGGTGTATTGGTTCTTGTCTGCGTTGCTGCGAGGTGTATTGGTTCTTGTCTGCGTTGCTGCGCGGTGTATTGGTTCTTGTCTGCGTTGCTGCGCGGTGTATTGGTTCTTGTCTTGGTCAGGTTGTTGTTGCTGTAAATTAGGTTGTTATTGCTGTGTTTTTCAATGACTTACCTGGTTAAATAAAGGTAAAAATATACATTGAGGGGAAAAAAATAGGTTATGGCTTTGTTCTAAAGTGGGTGAAATAAATACACTAACCCATAAGGGAAAACGGTTCATTAGAAAAACGCATACCGTATATAAGTATTCAGACCCTTTGCTGTGAGACTTGACATTGAGCTCAAGTGCATTCTGTTTCCATTGATCATCCTTGAAATGTTTCTACAATTTGATTGGAGGCCACCTGTGGTCAATTCAATTGATTGGACATGATTTGGAAAGGTACACACCTGTCTATATAAGGTCCCACAGTTGACAGTGGATGTCAGAGCAAAAACCAAGTCATGAGGTCGAAGGAGTTGTCCACAGAGCTCAGAGACAGGATTGTGTCGAGGCACAGATCTGGGCAAGGGTACCAAAACATTTCTGCAGCATTGAAGGTCCCCAAGAACACAGTGGCCAGCCAAGACAACACAGGAGTGGCTTTAGGACAAGTCTCTGAAAGTCCTTGAGTGGCCCAGCCAGAGCCCAAACTTGAACCCAATCCAACATCTCTGGAGAGACCTGAAAATAGCTGTGCAGTGACGCTCCCCATCCAACCTGACAGAGCTTGAGAGGATCTGCAGAGAAGAATGGGATAAACTCCCCAAATACAGGTGTGCCAAGCTTGTAGGGTCAGACCCAAGAAGACTCGAGCCTGTAATTACTGCCCAAGGTGCTGCAACAAGGTACTGAATTAAGGGTCTGAATACTTAGGTAAATGTGATATCGTTTTTTTTAGAAATTAGCAAAAACCTTTTTACTTTGTCATTATGGGGCATTGTGTGCAGATTGTGGGGGGACAATTGAATCCATTTTAGAATAAGTTTGTCACGTAACAAAATGTGGAAAAAGTCAAGGGGTCTGAATACTTCCTGAAGCCACTGAAGAACAACCCTTGAATAATTCGGTGTCCCAACTTTTGACTGGTACTGTATATGTTCTGGTAGATGCCCTGGTTGCCATGGAGAAGGCGATGAAGCGAGACAAGATCCAGGTGAACGATCGTCAGCTGGCGTGCGCCCGTATCTTTTCAGAGGAGGGACAAGACTACCTGAAAGGAATGGCCGCTGCCGGCAACTATGCCTGGGTCAACCGTTCCTCTATGACCTTCCTCACACGACAGGTAACTGACCCTAACGGACCGCACCTGAGACAGGTAACTGACCGCCCCTGAGACAGGTAACTGACCCTAACGGACCGCACCTGAGAAAGGTAACTGACCCTAACTGAGACTGGTAACTGACCCTAACGGACCGCACCTGAGACAGGTGACTGACCCTACCTGAGACTGGTAACTGACCCTACCTGAGACAGGTAACTGACCCTAACGGACCGCACCTGAGACAGGTAACTGACCCTAACGGACCGCACCTGAGACAGGTAACTGTCCCTACCTGAGACAGGTAACTGACCCTAACTGACCGCACCTGAGACAGGTAACTGACCCTAACGGACCGCACCTGAGACAGGTAACTGACCGCACCTGAGACAGGTAACTGACCGCACCTGAGACTGGTAACTGACCGCACCTGAGACAGGTAACTGACCCTAACGGACCGCACCTGAGACGGGTAACTGACCCTAACGGACCGCACCTGAGACAGGTGACTGACCGCACCTGAGACAGGTGACTGACCGCACCTGAGACAGGTAACTGACCCTAACTGAGACAGGTAACTGACCCTAACGGACCGCACCTGAGACAGGTAACTGACCGCCCCTGAGACAGGTAACTGACCCTAACGGACCGCACCTGAGAAAGGTAACTGACCCTAACTGAGACTGGTAACTGACCCTAACGGACCGCACCTGAGACAGGTGACTGACCCTACCTGAGACTGGTAACTGACCCTACCTGAGACAGGTAACTGACCCTAACGGACCGCACCTGAGACAGGTAACTGACCCTAACGGACCGCACCTGAGACAGGTAACTGTCCCTACCTGAGACAGGTAACTGACCCTAACTGACCGCACCTGAGACAGGTAACTGACCCTAACGGACCGCACCTGAGACAGGTAACTGACCGCACCTGAGACAGGTAACTGACCGCACCTGAGACTGGTAACTGACCGCACCTGAGACAGGTAACTGACCCTAACGGACCGCACCTGAGACGGGTAACTGACCCTAACGGACCGCACCTGAGACAGGTGACTGACCGCACCTGAGACAGGTGACTGACCGCACCTGAGACAGGTAACTGACCCTAACTGAGACGGGTAACTGACCCTAACTGAGACGGGTAACTGACCCTAACTGAGACGGGTAACTGACCCTAACTGAGACGGGTAACTGACCCTAACGGACCGCACCTGAGACAGGTGACTGACCGCACCTGAGACAGGTAACTGACCCTACCTGAGACTGGTAACTGACCCTAACTGAGACGGGTAACTGACCCTAACTGAGACGGGTAACTGACCCTAACTGAGACGGGTAACTGACCCTACCTGAGACGGGTAACTGACCCTAACTGACCGCACCTGAGACAGGTAACTGTCCCTACCTGAGACAGGTAACTGACCCTAACGGACCGCACCTGAGACAGGTAACTGACCGCACCTGAGACTGGTAACTGACCGCACCTGAGACAGGTAACTGACCCTAACGGACCGCACCTGAGACAGGTAACTGACCCTACCTGAGACGGGTAACTGACCGCACCTGAGACGGGTAACTGACCGCACCTGAGACGGGTAACTGACCCTACCTGAGACAGGTAACTGACCGCACCTGAGACAGGTAACTGACCCTACCTGAGACGGGTAACTGACCCTACCTGAGACGGGTAACTGACCCTAACTGACCGCACCTGAGACAGGTAACTGACCCTACCTGAGACGGGTAACTGACCCTAACTGACCGCACCTGAGACAGGTAACTGACCCTACCTGAGACGGGTAACTGACCCTACCTGAGACAGGTAACTGACCGCACCTGAGACAGGTAACTGACCCTACCTGAGACGGGTAACTGACCCTAACTGACCGCACCTGAGACAGGTAACTGACCCTACCTGAGACGGGTAACTGACCCTAACTGACCGCACCTGAGACAGGTAACTGACCGCACCTGAGACGGGTAACTGACCGCACCTGAGACAGGTAACTGACCGCACCTGAGACAGGTAACTGACCGCACCTGAGACAGGTAACTGACCGCACCTGAGACTGGTAACTGACCGCACCTGAGACTGGTAACTGACCGCACCTGAGACTGGTAACTGACCCTAATTGAGACAGGTAACTGACCCTAATTGAGACAGGTAACTGACCCTAATTGAGACAGGTAACTGACCGCACCTGAGACAGGTAACTGACCCTAATTGAGACAGGTAACTGACCCTAATTGAGACAGGTAACTGACCCTAATTGAGACAGGTAACTGACCCTAATTGAGACAGGTAACTGACCCTAATTGAGACAGGTAACTGACCCTAATTGAGACAGGTAACTGACCCTAATTGAGACAGGTAACTGACCCTAATTGAGACAGGTAACTGACCCTAATTGAGACAGGTAACTGACCCTAATTGAGACAGGTAACTGACCCTAATTGAGACAGGTAACTGACCCTAATTGAGACAGGTAACTGACCCTAATTGAGACAGGTAACTGACCCTAATTGAGACAGGTAACTGACCGCACCTGAGACAGGTAAATGACCGCACCTGAGACAGGTAACTGACCCTAACTGAGACAGGTAACTGACCCTAACTGACCCCACCTGAGACGGGTGACTGACCGCACCTGGGACGGGTAACTGACCCCTCCAGTGTGACTTCTCCGCGTCTGTCTCCTCCAGGCGTTTGCCAAGGTGTTCACCACGACCCCTGATGACCTGGATATGCATGTGATCTATGACGTGTCTCATAACATCGCCAAGGTGGAGGAACACATGGTCGATGGGAAACAGAAGACTCTACTGCTGCATCGCAAGGGATCCACCCGGGCCTTCCCTCCACACCACCCCCTCATCCCTGTAGACTACCAGGTACCCCACTCTCATCCCTTTAGACTACCAGGTACCTCCCCCTCATCCCTGTAGACTACCAGGTACCTCCCCCTCATCCCTGTAGACTACCAGGTACCACCCCCCTCATCCCTGTAGACTACCAGGTACCACCCCCTCATCCCTGTAGACTACCAGGTACCCCCCTCTCATCCCTGTAGACTACCAGGTCCCCCCTCTCATCCCTGTAGACTACCAGGTCCCCCTCTCATCCCTGTAGACTACCAGGTACCCCCTCATCCCTGTAGACTACCAGGTACCTCCCCCTCATCCCTGTAGACTACCAGGTACCACCCCCTCATCCCTGTAGACTACCAGGTACCCCCTCTCATCCCTGTAGACTACCAGGTACCACCCCCTCATCCCTGTAGACTACCAGGTACCACCCCCTCATCCCTGTAGACTACCAGTTACCCCCCTCATCCCTGTAGACTACCAGGTACCACCCCCCTCATCCCTGTAGACTACCAGGTCCCCCTCTCATCCCTGTAGACTACCAGGTACCACCCCCTCATCCCTGTAGACTACCAGGTACCACCCCCTCATCCCTGTAGACTACCAGGTCCCCCCTCTCATCCCTGTAGACTACCAGGTACCACCCCCTCATCCCTGTAGACTACCAGGTCCCCCCTCTCATCCCTGTAGACTACCAGGTACCACCCCCTCATCCCTGTAGACTACCAGGTACCACCCCCTCATCCCTGTAGACTACCAGGTCCCCCTCTCATCCCTGTAGACTACCAGGTACCACCCCCTCATCCCTGTAGACTACCAGGTACCCCCCTCTCATCCCTGTAGACTACCAGGTACCACCCCCTCATCCCTGTAGACTACCAGGTACCACCCTCTCATCCCTGTAGACCACCAGGTACCTCCCCCTCATCCCTGTAGACTACCAGGTACCACCCCCTCATCCCTGTAGACTACCAGGTACCACCCCCTCATCCCTGTAGTCTACCAGGTACCCCCTCATCCCTGTAGACTACCAGGTACCCCCTCATCCCTGTAGACTACCAGGTACCCCCTCTCATCCCTGTAGACTACCAGGTACCCCCTCTCATCCCTGTAGACTACCAGGTCCCCCCCCCTCAACATCAATACAGAATTAAGTTATGGTTTAATGTTACCTATAACATTATAGACTATCTACTTTAGGCACTGCTTTAGGGCCAATCTGACAGCCCTATGTGTCTCTGGCCCTAAAGTAGTGCCATTTTGATGCAGACTGTTTTTAAAACGCTTCCTGTTTCTGGTCCAATCAGCTGACAGGCCAGCCGGTGTTGATCGGGGGCACGATGGGCACCTGCAGTTACGTCCTGACGGGCACGGAACAGGGCATGACAGAGACCTTCGGCACCACCTGCCACGGCGCGGTAAGGCTTTACTGCACCTCTGTGGCTTTACTGCACCTCTCTGTGGCTTTACTGCACCTCTCTGTGGCTTTACTGCACCTCTCTGTGGCTTTACTGCACCTCTCTGTGGCTTTACTGCACCTCTCTGTGGCTTTACTGCACCTCTCTGTGGGTTTACTGCACCTCTCTGTGGCTTTACTGCACCTCTCTGTGGCTTTACTGCACCTCTCTGTGGCTTTACTACACCTCTCTGTGGCTTTACTACACATCTCTGTGGCTTTACTGCACCTCTCTGTGGCTTTACTACACCTACCTCTGTCGCTGTGTTCCTTGGTATGTCCATACTATAACAAGTAGTAACGGTGGACTGCATCCATCTGTTCATTATCAAGAACATGTTTTATCTTTTACTCAACATTGAACTCTTGTCTCCAGGGTCGGGCTCTGTCTCGGGCCAAATCCCGCAGGAACATCGACTTCCAGGACGTGTTGGACAAGCTGGCAGACAAGGGTATCGCCATCAGGGTGGCTTCGCCCAAACTAGTCATGGAAGAGGTAGGCTTCGCTTCGCCCAGACTAGTCATGGAAGGGGTAGGCTTCGCTTCGCCCAGACTAGTCATGGAAGGGGTAGGCTTCGCTTCGCCCAGACTAGTCATGGAAGGGGTAGGCTTGGCTTGGCCCAGACTAGTCATGGAAGGGGTAGGCTTCGCTTCGCCCAGACTAGTCATGGAAGGGGTAGGCTTCGCTTCGCCCAGACTAGTCATGGAAGGGGTAGGCTTCGCTTCGCCCAGACTAGTCATGGAAGGGGTAGGCGTCGCTTCGCCCAGACTAGTCATGGAAGGGGTAGGCTTCGCTTCGCCCAGACTAGTCATGGAAGGGGTAGGCTTCGCTTCGCCCAGACTAGTCATGGAAGGGGTAGGCTTCGCTTCGCCCAGACTAGTCATGGAAGCGGTAGGCATCGCTTCGCCCAGACTAGTCATGGAAGGGGTAGGCTTCGCTTCGCCCAGACTAGTCATGGAAGATATAGGCTTTGCCCAGACTAGTCATGGAAGGGGTAGGTTTGCCCAGACTAGTCATGCTATAGCTACAGTGAGGGGGGTGTCGTCGTCATGGTTATAGTGTTAAAAGGCTAACAGTATTTTCTTACCATTCCTAGGCTCCAGAGTCGTACAAAAACGTGTGTGATGTCGTCAACACGTGTCACGATGCTGGAATCAGCAAGAAAGCCATCAAACTACGACCCATCGCTGTGATCAAGGGATAAGGCTGCACCACTCTGCTCGTGACAGCATTGGCCATGGCACTCCCTCCAGGAGCCAATCACCAGGCAGAGAGCTGGCGGAGAAGGAGCCAATGGGGAAGTGTCTGAGCATGTCCGTCTTCATAGACTGACTTGACAAGGGATCGGTATCCTCCACTTCCTGTCTATGACCAGTATGATTATTTTGACATGGGGGGTTTGTCCGTTGAGTGATCAATTTAATTGGACCGGATGGGCTCTTTAATATTGTAAAGTCTGAGAGGGTGAAGTGTCTTGGGTTTACTTTTCATTCATGGCTAAATCACTGTGGAATATAACCTTGAGATTCAGGTTAAACCACAGATAATAAAATACAAGACGACAGATTGATCTACTTGCATCTAACGCCTGGTTGTCAGTCACTTTGTTCCAACATCTGAAGAAAACAAACACGTAAAGCTGATCAGATGGTTTGGGAACTCTGTTCTCTGACCAGATTGATTTTCCCTCACGACCTCTCACCCATTGAGAGGAGAAACCCTGGTGTCTGGATTAGTAAACACTGAATGTTGTTTTGATGAACCAATAAAGACAGATTAATACAGGATGAACATCTGTTTTCTTCTCCAGTCCGCCAAAACATTTGACTGCCTTCAGTCTCCCCTCCACAACCGGTCCTGGTTCTGGGTGGCCAGATGCGATCCGTTCTGTTCTTCCAACACCACATTTAGATCCAGTCTGGATCATCTTTATTTAAATCCATTAGTCTGGTCTGTAGGTAAGCTGGCTGTGATAATATCTGAATATCCATTAGTCTGGTCTGGTGAGGTGGCTGTGATAATATCTGAATATCCATTAGTCTGGTCTGGTAAGCTGTCTGGATCATATCTGAATATCCATTAGTCTGGTCTGGTAAGCTGTCTGGATCATATCTGAATATCCATTAGTCTGGTCTGGTGAGGTAAGCTGTCTGGATCATATCTGAATATCCATTAGTCTGGTCTGGAGGTAAACTGTCTGGGATCATATCCATTAGTCTGGTCTGGTGAGGTAAGCTGTCTGGGATCATTTCTGAATATCCATTAGTCTGGTCTGGTGAGGTAAGCTGTCTGGGATCATTTCTGAATATCCATTAGTCTGGTCCGGTGAGGTAAGCTGTCTGGGATCATATCCATTAGTCTGGTGAGGTAAGCTGTCTGGGATCATTTCTGAATATCCATTAGTCTGGTCTGGTGAGGTAAGCTGTCTGGATCATATCTGAATATCCATTAGTCTGGTCTGGAGGTAAACTGTCTGGGATCATATCCATTAGTCTGGTCTGGTGAGGTAAGCTGTCTGGGATCATTTCTGAATATCCATTAGTCTGGTCTGGTGAGGTAAGCTGTCTGGGTTCATATCCATTAGTCTGGTCTGGTGAGGTAAGCTGTCTGGGATCATTTCTGAATATCCATTAGTCTGGTCTGGTGAGGTAAGCTGTCTGGGTTCATATCCATTAGTCTGGTCTGGTGAGGTAAGCTGTCTGGGATCATTTCTGAATATTCATTAGTCTGGTAAACTGGCTGGGATCATTTCTGAATATCCATTAGTCTGGTCTGGTGAGCTGTCTGGGCCGAAGAGGATTAATTTGTAACAATGGCATAAATACCAGACCACTCAAATACAGCTCAACACACTGTGCAACACGGAGAAGTTTTAGCGTTCAACTGATTATTCTCCAGAGGGTGGACAGTAAGTACAGGTGGACATGCCGTTGGAAGGTGTTGACTGCTGAGGTGGTGGGCGTGGCCAACGGTGCCCTCCTGTTGACCCCGAATGGCTTCATTTCCCGCCAAACGCATTCCATGAAGGGGCCTGGCGACGTCTGGCGTCTCCCTTTCAGACAGTGACAACCAGGTCAGGGGAGTTCCTAATCAGATATAATCAGGTATCAGGGAGGAGCGAACCCCCCCCCCAACTGAAAGTGTTTTTGACACTAAGTGACTCGACATATCAATACTACCGTAGAAAATAACTGGGATTCAAGGGCAACGACACGAAACACGTTGGTTCCTGGGAGGAGCTGAAATAAAACATCCCAGAAATGTTGTGCACAACTTTGTTTCACGCCCCTTTCAGCGAACATTTCTCCTTGATGATTACACGTTATGATCATGACACAGGTGCACCTTGTGCTGGGGACAAAAGGCCACTAAAATGTGCAGTGTTATCATGCCACAGATGTCTCAAGTTGAGGGAGAATGCCGACTGTAGGAATGTCCACCAGAGATGTTTCCATAAGCTGCATCCAACATCGTTTTAGTGAGTAAATTTGGGAGACTGTCCAACCGGCCTCAACTGCAGGTGAAACCACGCCAGCCCAGGTCCTCTACATCTGATTTCTTCACCTGCGGGATCATGTGAGGGGGGTGCTGACCAGTATTTCTGTCTGTAATGAAGCCCTTTTGTCAGGAAAAACTAATTCTGGTTGGGTGGGCCTGGCTCCTGAGTGGGTGCCCTCCCAGGCCCACCCATGGCTACGCCTCTGCCCAGTCATGTGAATTCAATAGATTACGATCGAATGAATTTATTTCATTAAATGAACTGTAACGGAGTTGAAATCATTGACATGTTTGTTCAGTATATATATATTTAACAGGCAGGTTAGCGTTACCAATCACATTTCCTCATTGGTCAAACTGAATTGTGAGTAACAGTTGGGTATAACACGCTGTTGTCTGGTTATAGTCAGTTCATACATGGATCGCCCTGCTCAAACCTTTAAAGACGACACGAACTAACCTTTAATATTACATCTTTTCAGAAACGGAATAGAAGTTCAAAACAACAACAAACAAATGTATTTACATCCCAACATATTATTCCTTATTTAAAATAAAACTTAATATTTACATTTTGATCCACTATTAAAAGTCGTTAATTCCTTCTGGAAGTGACGGTGTCGTAACGACCACCGAGGTAAACACTTCGCCGGTCAGTCTGGTCCACATTTCTCCAGTTCACACCACCGTTAGAGGTCTGTCCTGTCTGTCATCCACCGTCAGAGGTCTGTCATCCACCGTTACAACAGTGGTCTGTCATCCACCGTTACAACAGCGGTCTGTCATCCACCGTTACAACAGCGGTCTGTCATCCACCGTTACAACAGCGGTCTGTCATCCACCGTTACAACAGCGGTCTGTCATCCACCGTTACAACAGCGGTCTGTCATCCACCGTTACAACAGCGGTCTGTCATCCACCGTTACAACAGTGGTCTGTCATCCACCGTTACAACAGCGGTCTGTCATCCACCGTTACAACAGCGGTCTGTCATCCACCGTTACAACAGCGGTCTGTCATCCACCGTTACAACAGTGGTCTGTCATCCACCGTTACAACAGCGGTCTGTCATCCACCGTTACAACAGTGGTCTGTCATCCACCGTTACAACAGCGGTCTGTCATCCACCGTTACAACAGCGGTCTGTCATCCACCGTTACAACAGCGGTCTGTCATCCACCGTTACAACAGCGGTCTGTCATCCACCGTTACAACAGCGGTCTGTCATCCACCGTTACAACAGCGGTCTGTCATCCACCGTTACAACAGGGGTCTGTCATCCACCGTTACAACAGGGGTCTGTCATCCACCGTTACAACAGCGGTCTGTCATCCACCGTTACAACAGCGGTCTGTCATCCACCGTTACAACAGCGGTCTGTCATCCACCGTTACAGGGGTCTGTCATCCACCGTTACAACAGCGGTCTGTAATCCACCGTTACAACAGGGGTCTGTCATCCACCGTTACAACAGGGGTCTGTCATCCACCGTTACAACAGGGGTCTGTCATCCACCGTTACAACAGGGGTCTGTCATCCACCGTTACAACAGGGGTCTGTCATCCACCGTTACAACAGGGGTCTGTCATCCACCGTTACAACAGGGGTCTGTCATCCACCGTTACAACAGTGGTCTGTCATCCACCGTTACAACAGGGGTCTGTCATCCACCGTTACAACAGGGGTCTGTCATCCACCGTTACAACAGGGGTCTGTCATCCACCGTTACAACAGTGGTCTGTCATCCACCGTTACAACAGTGGTCTGTCATCCACCGTTACAACAGTGGTCTGTCATCCACCGTTACAACAGTGGTCTGTCATCCACCGTTCCTACAGTGGTCTGTCATCCACCGTTACAACAGTGGTCTGTCATCCACCGTTAGAGGTCTGTCATCCACCGTTACAACAGCGGTCTGTCATCCACCGTTACAACAGCGGTCTGTCATCCACCGTTACTACAGCGGTCTGTCATCCACCGTTACTACAGCGGTCTGTCATCCACCGTTACTACAGCGGTCTGTCATCCACCGTTACTACAGCGGTCTGTCATCCACCGTTACTACAGCGGTCTGTCATCCACCGTTACTACAGCGGTCTGTCATCCACCGTTACAACAGCGGTCTGTCATCCACCGTTCCAACAGCGGTCTGTCATCCACCGTTCCTACAGCGGTCTGTCATCCACCGTTACAACAGTGGTCTGTCATCCACCTTTAGAGGTCTGTCATCCACCGTTACTACAGGGGTCTGTCATCCACCGTTACTACAGGGGTCTGTCATCCACCGTTACTACAGTGGTCTGTCATCCACCGTTACTACAGTGGTCTGTCATCCACCGTTACAACAGTGGTCTGTCATCCACCGTTACTACAGCGGTCTGTCATCCACCGTTACTACAGCGGTCTGTCATCCACCGTTACTACAGCGGTCTGTCATCCACCGTTACTACAGCGGTCTGTCATCCACCGTTACTACAGCGGTCTGTCATCCACCGTTACTACAGCGGTCTGTCATCCACCGTTACTACAGCGGTCTGTCATCCACCGTTCCTACAGCGGTCTGTCATCCACCGTTCCTACAGCGGTCTGTCATCCACCGTTACAACAGCGGTCTGTCATCCACCGTTACAACAGTGGTCTGTCATCCACCGTTAGAGGTCTGTCATCCACCGTTACAACAGCGGTCTGTCATCCACCGTTACTACAGCGGTCTGTCATCCACCGTTACTACAGCGGTCTGTCATCCACCGTTACTACAGCGGTCTGTCATCCACCGTTACTACAGCGGTCTGTCATCCACCGTTACTACAGCGGTCTGTCATCCACCGTTACTACAGCGGTCTGTCATCCACCGTTACTACAGCGGTCTGTCATCCACCGTTACTACAGCGGTCTGTCATCCACCGTTCCTACAGCGGTCTGTCATCCACCGTTACTACAGCGGTCTGTCATCCACCGTTCCTACAGCGGTCTGTCATCCACCGTTCCTACAGCGGTCTGTCATCCACCGTTCCTACAGCGGTCTGTCATCCACCGTTACAACAGTGGTCTGTCATCCACCGTTACAACAGGGGTCTGTCATCCACCGTTACAACAGTGGTCTGTCATCCACCGTTAGTGGTCTGTCATCCACCGTTACAACAGGGGTCTGTCATCCACCGTTACAACAGGGGTCTGTCATCCACCGTTACAGTGGTCTGTCCGGTCTGTCATCCACCGTTACAACAGTGGTCTGTCATCCACCGTTACAACAGTGGTCTGTCATCCACCGTTACAACAGTGGTCTGTCCGGTCTGTCATCCACCGTTAGTGGTCTGTCATCCACCGTTAGTGGTCTGTCATCCACCGTTACAGCGGTCTGTCATCCACCGTTTCTGTCCGGTCTGTCATCCACCGTTACAGTGGTCACGCCAAACTAAAACACATCCTACCCCCAACCATCCCATTTCTTCCACAACAGAAAAATCTAGAAAAATATGTCAAGCCAGCCCTTTTATTTAGTCCATCAATTCATTCACAGGGCAAAGAGAAACAAAACCTCCACGTTCAACCACTCAAATGAAAGATATCTTGAAAATGTTTTTAAAAAAACAACAAAAAAAACAACATTTTTATAAAGGAATAAATCCTAATCGTTAGATTGTGTTCAGGTCATTGTTGGATCATTACCAACAGACAGATGAGGCCTGTTAAAGGATACTTGGTAGTCTAATATGGAAGCCTTGTTCCATAAGCCTATACTCTAGTTTACTTCCTGTCTTGCAGAGAATTCAACCAATCACATCTTCACTTGACCAGGGTACCACCCCAGAGGGAGAGCACGTCCTTGATTGGTCCTGGATCATTGGAGGGGGGTGTGGTCACCCCAGTTAAAGCCTCCTTGTGTCTTGGCTCCGTTCCCTCCCGCGTGGACAGGATGGGCGGGGTTATGCAGTTACCTTCAGAAGTGCTAAGGCCGCTCCTATGCTAAGCTCTCCGTCTTTAAGATCTCTCTCCGTCCGTCTGTCTCTCCGTCCGGCTGTCCGTACTGAGTGGTACTATCTCACTACCAGTCTTCTCTTAGTTTCCAGTGTCCTCTCTCAATCCTTCCAGCTCGGTTCATATTTACAGTTTGGCTCGCTGAAAGAAAGCCTGTGGAGAGAGAGAGAGACACAGAGAGAGAGAGAGAGACAGAGAGAGAGAGAGACAGAGAGAGAGAGAGAGACACAGAGAGAGAGAGAGAGACACAGAGAGAGAGAGAGAGAGACACAGAGAGAGAGAGACAGAGAGAGAGAGAGAGAGACACAGAGAGAGAGAGAGAGACACAGACAGACACACAGAGAGAGAGAGACAGACAGAGAGAGAGACAGAGAGAGACAGACAGACAGAGAGAGAGACAGAGACAGACAGACAGAGAGACAGAGAGAGACAGAGAGAGAGATGAGAGGCAGAGAGATGAGAGGCAGAGAGATGAGAGGCAGAGAGAGAGAGACAGAGACTCTTGTCAGATGTTATTGCTCGTCTCAAGGCTGCAGAGTGGAGGTGTTTCCAAGGCAACAACCAGCTGACTCCGTACCTTCATGTAGTTTTTGAGGACCTTGGCGTCTGGCTGCTGAAGCACTTGACACACTTCCTGTGACAGGAAGAGGAGGAGTGTTACAGAACGGGGGAACAGGTGACATTTCCGTGCTCCAGCTGTGATCTGTTATGTGACAGTGGTACCTGTGTGATTTCGGGCGACACCTGTAGAGAAGGGAGGTACTCCTGTTGAAGGTACTGGATAAACTCCGGACCCTGCCGAACAGGAAGTACAAAACATCACCACAAACACCATGTCAGCCATGCATTCATTCGTTCATATAAAAAGTTCAAGATAGATGAACCAGACGAGCACAACGGAAAGGAAAACCAACGTGAAGCTTTACCCTTCTGAGATGAATCATCTTCAACGTCAGAGCACACTCTGACAACGTCTGGAGAAAGAACAACAAAACAACGTTTTTGTCAAATGAGTCCAAACGTGTAGGATGTAAAGAGACGCGTCTGGTTCCAGCTACTCACCAGGACGGTCTGAGCGTCTGTGAGATCAAAGGACGGTTTGAGAGGAGCCAGGAAGCATGCTGGGACGATGTGTTTATAGATGAAGTCTGGGAAACCAGCCATACCTTCTTTACCTCCTGAAGGACAAAACATCAAAATCAGTCCCGGTTCAAAACGGTTCGCTTTTACACCTGGGGTGTATTCATTAGTGCAAACCGTAGCAACAATGTTTTACAATGAAAACAAGAGTTTCTATCGGGATGAATTCAGCAAGGTCCCTGCCCGTTTCAGCACAAAAAGGTTTCTAGTGAACACAAACCAGTCCAAGACAAAAAAAACAAACTAATATCTGCTGGTTATGTTTCCAGAACAATTGTTCTGTCAGGAAGGATCAACAGCAGCAAGACAGGTGGTTGGATACGGAGGGAGGGAGGGACGGTGGTTGGATACGGAGGGAGGGAGGGACGGTGGTTGGATACGGAGGGAGGGTGGTTGGATACGGAGGGAGTGAGTGACGGACGGTGGTTGGATACGGAGGGAGTGAGTGACGGACGGTGGTTGGATACGGAGGGAGGGACGGTGGTTGGATACGGAGGGAGGGACGGTGGTTGGATACGGAGGGAGGGACGGTGGTTGGATACGGAGGGAGGGACGGTGGTTGGATACGGAGGGAGGGACGGTGGTTGGATACGGAGGGAGGGAGGGTGGTTGGATACGGAGGGAGGGACGGACGGTGGTTGGATACGGAGGGAAGGACGGACAGTGGTTGGATACGGAGGGAGGGACGGACGGTGGTTGGATACGGAGGGAGGGTGGTTGGATACGGAGGGAGGGAGGGAGGGACGGTGGTTGGATATGGAGGGAGGGACGGACGGTGGTTGGATACGGAGGGAGGGAGGGACGGACGGTGGTTGGATACGGAGGGAGGGAGGGTGGTTGGATACGGAGGGACGGTGGTTGGATACGGAGGGAGGGAGGGACAGTGGTTGGATATGGAGGGACGGTAGTTCTCACCCCAGAGTTCCACCAGCTTGGACAAGATGATGAAGCAGGTCTTCTGGGCGATGGGGTCGGGGAAGTCGACAGCTCCCTGGATGATGGTGAACAGAACCCGCTCTACGTTCTCAACACCTGGGGAGGAACCACACTTAGAACCCTGGAGAACCACACAACATATATTTATAGCTGAAGAACCACACACACACACACTTAGAACCCTGGAGAATCACACAACATATATTTATAGCTGAGGAACCACACACTTAGAACCCACTTAATGTTCTCAACACCTGGGTAACAGAACACACGCAGAACCCTGGAGAACCACAGTACACACTGAGCAGCAGCTCACCCTGGTTGGCCAGGACTTCATTCATCCCGCTGGAGGTTATCGTCTGTATGAAGGTGAAGTAGCTTCTACGTAACATTTGTTTCTCCAGAGCTGCTGCCTGGTCGTTGTCCTCAGCAGGTCGACACAACACCTCAAAGATGGCCAGGACCAGAGGCATGAACACCTGCTGCAGGAACGGAGAGACCTGGTCCTGGAGAGGAGAGAGACAGAGACAGAGAGGACCAGAGGCATGAACACCTGGTCCTGGAGAGGAGAGAGACAGAGAGGACCAGAGACATGAACACCTGGTCCTGGAGAGGAGAGAGACAGAGAGGACCAGAGGCATGAACACCTGGTCCTGGAGAGGAGAGAGACAGAGAGGACCAGAGGCATGAACACCTGGTCCTGGAGAGGAGAGAGACACCTGGTCCTGGAGAGGAGAGACACAGAGACACCTGGTCCAGGGAATGGGGACATTGACCTTCCCTAATTTTCCCTAACCCTAACCCTTTTAGCAGTCAGTCCTCTAAACCTAGCACTTGGCAGTGATCTGACTGATGAGTGGTATAAACTCCTGCAGGTCCCTGGGTACCTTGAACTTGGCAGTGATCTGACTGATGAGTGGTATAAACTCCTGCAGGTCCTTGGCCTCGCAGTCCTTCAGCATGTGTTCCGATGCCGCAGGGACGAAGGGCAGGACCTCTTCTTCGAGACAGATGATCATGCGGTGGAGGAAGGAGCGGACAGCGCTACGCAGAGACCCCCTCTGGACAGGACAGCTCAGTGCAGGCAGGAAGGTCTGCAGACAGTCTCTGTAGACTTCAGTACATCCACACTGCTTCACTGTCTGCTTGTTGCTGAACGCCTTACTGGTACGACTAGAGGGGGGGGGGGGCAGAGAGAGGAAGGAGGGGAGAGAGAGAGAGAGAGAGAGAGAGAGAGAGGAGGGGGGAGAGAGAGAGGGGAGAGAGAGAGAGAGAGAGAGGAGGAAGGGGAGAGAGAGGGGGGAGAGAGAGAGAGAGAGAGAGGAGGAAGGGGAGAGAGAGAGGAGGAAGGAGAGAGAGAGGAGGGGAGGGAGGAGAGAGGAGGAAGGGAGAGAAAGAGAGGAGGGAGGGGAGAGAGAGAGGGAGGGAGGGAGGGAGAGAGGAGGGAGGGGAGAGAGAGAGGAGGGAGGGGAGGGGGAGAGAGAGGAGGGAGGGGGAGAGAGAGAGGAGGGAGGGAGAGAGGAGGGGGAGAGAGAGAGAGAGGGAGGGAGAGAGAGAGAGAGGGAGGGAGGGGGGAGAGAGAGAGGAGGGAGGGGAGAGAGAGAGGAGGGAGGGGAGAGAGAGAGGGAGGGAGGGAGAGAGAGAGGGAGGAGGGGAGAGAGAGAGGGGAGGGGGAGAGAGAGAGAGGAGGGAGAGAGAGAGAGGGAGGGAGGGAGGGAGAGAGGAGGGAGGGAGAGAGGAGGAGGGAGGGAGAGAGAGAGAGGAGGGAGGGGAGAGAGAGAGAGGAGGGAGGGGAGAGAGAGGGAGGGAGGGGAGAGAGAGAGGAGGGAGGGGAGAGAGAGAGGAGGGAGGGGAGAGAGGAGGAGGGGGGAGAGAGAGAGAGGAGGGAGGGGAGGGAGAGAGAGGGAGGGAGGGGAGAGAGAGAGAGGGGAGAGAGAGAGGAGGGAGGGAGGGAGAGAGGAGGGAGAGAGAGAGAGATGTTGTATTAGCAGGAACAGAACTTGTAAACCCAGAGAGAAGAGTGCTGAGCGATTAGTGCTTTTTGAGGTGGGTTCGGTTTCAGTTCTATAAATAACTAGTGAATGTTTTATCATTATGTGGGCTGAATGCTGTAACAGAATGGAACAACAGTCTGTTACTGCTCATCACTTATTAACCATTTATTCACATGACTTTAATAAGACACATGACCAGACATTATCTCTGAATACTACTGTACATGACCAGACATTATCTCTGAAGACTGGTCTACACGACCAGACATTATCTCTGAAGACTACTGTACACGACCAGACATTATCTCTGAAGACTCCTGTACATGACCAGGCATTATCTCCGAAGACTACTGTACACGACCAGACATTATCTCTGAATACTAGTCAACACGACCAGACATTATCTCTGAAGACTACACTACACGACCAGACATTATCTCTGAAGACTCCTGTACATGACCAGGCATTATCTCCGAAGACTACTGTACATGACCAGACATTATCTCTGAAGACTAGTCAACACGACCAGACATTATCTCTGAAGACTACTGTACACGACCAGACATTATCTCTGAAGACTCCTGTACATGACCAGGCATTATCTCCGAAGACTACTGTACACGACCAGACATTATCTCTGAATACTAGTCAACACGACCAGACATTATCTCTGAAGACTACACTACACGACCAGACATTATCTCTGAAGACTCCTGTACATGACCAGGCATTATCTCCGAAGACTACTGTACATGACCAGACATTATCTCTGAAGACTAGTCAACACGACCAGACATTATCTCTGAAGACTACTGTACACGACCAGACATTATCTCTGAAGACTCCTGTACATGACCAGGCATTATCTCCGAAGACTACTGTACATGACCAGACATTATCTCTGAAGACTAGTCAACACGACCAGACATTATCTCTGAAGACTCGTCTACACGACCAGACATTATCTCTGAAGACTGGTCTACACGACCAGACATTATCTCTGAAGACTGGTCTACACGACCAGACATTATCTCTGAAGACTGGTCTACACGACCAGACATTATCTCTGAAGACTGGTCTACACGACCAGACATTATCTCTGAAGACTGGTCTACACGACCAGACATTATCTCTGAAGACTACACTACACGACTAGACATTATCTCTGAAGACTAGTCTACACGACCAGACATTATCTCTGAAGACTCGTCTACACGACCAGACATTATCTCTGAAGACTGGTCTACACGACCAGACATTATCTCTGAAGACTGGTCTACACGACCAGACATTATCTCTGAAGACTGGTCTACACGACTAGACATTATCTCTGAAGACTAGTCTACACGACCAGACATTATCTCTGAAGACTAGTCTACACGACCAGACATTATCTCTGAAGACTAGTCTACACGACCAGACATTATCTCTGAAGACTCGTCTACATTTACATGACTAGACATTATCTCTGAAGACTAGTCTACACGACCAGACATTATCTCTGAAGACTAGTCTACACGACCAGACATTATCTCTGAAGACTCGTCTACATTTACATGACTAGACATTATCTCTGAAGACTGGTCTACGTGACCGGACATTATCTCTGAAGACTACTGTACACGACCAGACATTATTTCTGAAGACTACTGTACATGACCAGACATTATCTCTGAAGACTGGTCTACGTGACCAGACATTATCTATGAAGACTACTGTACATGACCAGACATTATCTCTGAATACTACTGTACGTGACCAGACATTATCTCTGAAGAAATTGCTGCTATAACAGCCTCCACTCTTCTGGGAAGGCTTTCCACTAGATGTTGGAACATTGCTGCTATAACAGCCTCCACTCTTCTGGGAAGGCTTTCCACTAGATGTTGGAACATTGCTGCTATAACAGCCTCCACTCTTCTGGGAAGGCTTTCCACTAGATGTTGGAACATTGCTGCTATAACAGCCTCCACTCTTCTGGGAAGGCTTTCCACTAGATGTTGGAACATTGCTGCTATAACAGCCTCCACTCTTCTGGGAAGGCTTTCCACTAGATGTTGGACCATTGCTGCTATAACAGCCTCCATTCTTCTGGGAGGCTTTCCACTAGATGTAGGAACATTGCTGCTATACCAGCCTCCACTCTTCTGGGAAGGCTTTCCACTAGATGTTGGAACATTGCTGCTATAACAGCCTCCAATCTTCTGAGAAGGCTTTCCACTAGATGTTGGAACGTTGCTGTGGGGACTTGCTTCCATTCAGCAACAAGAACATTAGTGAGGTCGGGCACTGGTCGGGGGCTGATGTTGGGTGATTAGGTCTGGCTCGCAGTCACTTATTTTTATAAGAAACATTAATGTGCTGAAAATCCCTAATTGTTTGCGTAGTCAACTTACGCACAGCTCTGACACACACACTTAGACATGCCACCAGGGGTCTTTTCACCGTCCCCAAATCCAGAACCAATCCAAGAACAGTATTATATTGAGCCCTTATTGCATGGAACTCTGTTTCATCTCATATTGCTGAAATAAACAGCAAGCTGGGTTTCAGAAAACAGATGAAGCAACACCTCACGGCACAGCGCCTCTCCCCTATTGGTCCGAGATAGTCTGTGTGTATGTAGTGATATGTAGGATACGTGTGCCTTTAAAAATGTATGTAGTTCTGTCCTTGAGCTGTTCTTGTCTATTGTCTGTTCTTGTCTTCTGTATTATGTTTCATGTCGACCCCAGTGTTCTGTGTTCTGTGCTCTGTGTTCCGTGCTCCGTGTTCCGTGCTCCGTGTTCTGTGCTCCGTGTTCTGTGCTCCGTGTTCTGTGCTCGGTGTTCTGTGTGGAACCCCAGGAAGAGTAGCTGCTGCTTTTGCAACAGCTCATGTGGATCCTAATAAAATACCAAAATAGCCCAACCCGGACGATGCTGGGCCAATTGTGTGCCGCCTCATGGGTCTCCCGGTCGCGGGCCGGCTGCGACACAGCCTGGGATCAAACCCGGGTCAGTAGTAACGCCTCTAGCGCTGCGATGCAGTGCCTTAGACCGCTGGCCACTCGATACGCCCACTGGGCCTTACTTAAAACCAAATGTTGCAGTTGGCGTTTAGGGCTTAGTGTTACTGGGGGCTTAGTGTTACTGGGGCTTAGTGTTACTGGGGCTTAGTGTTACTGGGGGCTTAGTGTTCCTAATGTTACTAGTGCTTAGTGTTCCTAATGTTACTAGGGCTAAGTGTTACTAGGGCTTAGTGTTCCTAATGTTACTAGGGCTAAGTGTTACTAGGGCTTAGTGTTCCTAATGTTACTAGGGCTAAGTGTTACTAGGGCTTAGTGTTCCTAATGTTACTAGGGCTAAGTGTTACTAGGGCTTAGTGTTACTAATGTTCCTAGGGCTTAGTGTTCCTAGGGCTTAGTGTTCCTAGGGCTTAGTGTTCCTAGGGCTTAGTGTTACTAATGTTACGAGGGCTTAGTGTTACTAGTGTTGTACATCAGTGTTTGTACATCAGGGTCAGTGTTTGTACATCAGGGTCAGTGTTTGTACATCAGGGTCAGTGTTTGTACATCAGGGTCAGTGTTTGTACATCAGGGTCAGTGGTTGGATACCAACCTAGCGAAGCCAACAGCGTGACTCAGACAGTCGGCCAGCGCAGCCTGCCTCTCCTCCTCCCTCTCAGAGGCCAGTTTGGCCAGCAGCAGACGGAAGGCGTCGGTCAGCGGGGTCAGCAGGGATCTCATCAGAGCCTGCTTCCTCTCGGCGGGACTCTCTCCGTGGACGATCAACACCCCCGCCGTCTCAAATATAAACAGCTGGTCATCGCTGGTCAGCAGCGCAGGGAAACCGTTCTCCTGAGGCACATTTGGGGAGGGTAATGAAGGTCCGTACAGAGGGGAGGGGAATGAAGGTCAGTACAGAGGGGGGGGTAATGAAGGTCCGTACAGAGGGGAGGGGAATGAAGGTCAGTACAGAGGGAGGGGAATGTATGGAGAGGAATGAAGGTCCGTACAGAGGGAGAGAGCTGTAGAGGGTAATGTATGGAGGGGAAGTCAGTGGAGGGAGATGATGTAGAGGGTAATGCATGGAGGGTAAGTCAGTGGAGAGAGATGCTGTAGAGGGTAATGTATGGCGGGTAATGTATGGAGGGTAAGTCAGTGGAGGGAGATGCTTTAGAGGGTAATGAATGGAGGGTAAGTCAGGATAATGTATGAACGTGTTCTCTTGGGGGAACAGGTTAAATGTTATACTGTGGTCAGTGGGTTGGCATGGCAACAGGAGGACACTTCAATAACTTGAACTAAAGGTGCCAAGCAGGAAAAGACGTCTGGTCAAATGTCTGGTCTGGGGTATTATGGGATGGTATATGAGGGGAGGGGTAACATAGCTCAGCAGGTCTGTAAAGGGTAATGTATATGAGAGGAGAGGTAGCTTACAGGAGGTGCTAGTTCAGCAGGTCTGTAGAGGGTAATGTGTAGAGGGTAATGTATATGAGAGGAGAGGTAACTTACAGGAGGTGCTAGCTCCAGCAGGTCTGTAGAGGGTAATGTGTAGAGGGTAATGTATATGAGAGGAGAGGTAACTTACAGGAGCTAGCTCCAGCAGGTCTGTAGAGGGTAATGTGTAGAGGGTAATGTATATGAGAGGAGAGGTAACTTACAGGAGGTGCTAGCTCCAGCAGGTCTGTAGAGGGTAATGTGTAGAGGGTAATGTATATGAGAGGAGAGGTAGCTTACAGGAGGTGCTAGCTCCAGCAGGTCTGTAGAGGGTAATGTGTAGAGGGTAATGTATATGAGAGGAGAGGTAACTTACAGGAGGTGCTAGCTCCAGCAGGTCTGTAGAGGGTAATGTGTAGAGGGTAATGTATATGAGAGGAGAAGTAACTTACAGGAGGTGCTAGCTCCAATAGGTCTGTAGAGGGTAATGTGTAGAGGGTAATGTATATGAGAGGAGAGGTAACTTACAGGATGTGCTAGCTCCAGCAGGTCTGTAGAGGGTAATGTGTAGAGGGTAATGTATATGAGAGGAGAGGTAACTTACAGGAGGTGCTAGCTCCAGCAGGTCTGTAGAGGGTAATGTGTAGAGGGTAATGTATATGAGAGGAGAGGTAACTTACAGGAGGTGCTAGCTCCAGCAGGTCTGTAGAGGGTAATGTGTAGAGGGTAATGTATATGAGAGGAGAGGTAACTTACAGGAGGTGCTAGCTCCAGCAGGTCCTGTATCCTGGACAGGATGTCTTCAATGAAGGAGTTCATGTGTTTACTGGCAACAGAGTAAACAGAGGACAGGGTTGGGGTCAATCACAAAGAACCTTCTAGAACTATTACTGTAAACAGAGGACAGGGTTGGGGTCAATCACAAAGAACCTTCTAGAACTATTACTGCAAACAGAGGACAGGGTTGGGGTCAATCACAAAGAACCTTCTAGAACTATTACTGTAAACAGAGGACAGGGTTGGGGTCAATCACAAAGAACCTTCTAGAACTATTACTGTAAACAGAGGACAGGGTTGGGGTCAATCACAAAGAACCTTCTAGAACTATTACTGTAAACAGAGGACAGGGTTGGGGTCAATCACAAAGAACCTTCTAGAACTATTACTGTAAACAGAGGACAGGGTTGGGGTCAATCACAAAGAACCTTCTAGAACTATTACTGTAAACAGAGGACAGGGTTGGGGTCAATCACAAAGAACCTTCTAGAACTATTACTGTAAACAGAGGACAGGGTTGGGGTCAATCACAAAGAACCTTCTACAACTATTACTGTAAACAGAGGACAGGGTTGGGGTCAATCACAAAGAACCTTCTACAACTATTACTGCAAACAGAGGACAGGGTTGGGGTCAATCACAAAGAACCTTCTAGAACTATTACTGTAAACAGAGGACAGGGTTGGGGTCAATCACAAAGAACCTTCTAGAACTATTACTGTAAACAGAGGACAGGGTTGGGGTCAATCACAAAGAACCTTCTAGAACTATTACTGTAAACAGAGGACAGGGTTGGGGTCAATCACAAAGAACCTTCTAGAACTATTACTGTAAACAGAGGACAGGGTTGGGGTCAATCACAAAGAACCTTCTAGAACTATATAATGACATGTCCTGCTTTCTGGTGATCTGGTGTTGACTACCAGGACAGGGTACAACCAGTCTGCTGATAATACTGGTCCTATGACACAAATGGTACCCTACTATCTACAACAAGGACCCATAGAGCTCTGGTCTAAAGTAGTGTACTATATAGGGAATAGGGCTCTGGTCTAAAGTAGTGCACTATATAGGGAATAGGGCCCTGGTCTATAGTAGTGCACTATATAGGGAATAGGGCTCTGGTCTAAAGTAGTGTACTATATAGGAAATATAGCCCTGGTCTAAAGTAGTGTACTATATAGGGAATAGGGCCCTGGTCTATAGTAGTGTACTATATATGAAATAGGGCTCTGGTCTATAGTAGTGTACTATATAGGGAATAGGGCCCTGGTCTATAATAGTGTACTATATAGGGAATAGGTCTCTGGTCTAAAGTAGTGTACTATATAGGGAATAGGGCCCTGGTCTATAGTAGTGTACTATATATGAAATAGGGCTCTGGTCTATAGTAGTGTACTATATAGGGAATAGGGCCCTGGTCTAAAGTAGTGTACTATATAGGGAATAGGGCCCTGGTCTAAAGTAGTGTACTATATAGGGAATAGGGCTCTGGTCTAAAGTAGTGCACTATATAGGGATTAGGGGCCCATTGGGAACACGACGTAAGGCGTGCTTAGTGACGGTACAGCTGGACTTACTGCAGAGTCTTGACGAATCGTGAGAAGAGGTAGGCCACTCTGCTACGGACCTTAGGACTGCTGTGTCTCAGACCCCGATGGTCCAGAAAGGACATCTGCAGGGACACAGTAACACACTGATACAAAACCTCCCCTTTAACCATGGTCCACTGTCCCTCAACACTGATACAAAACCTCTCCTTTAACCATGGTCCACTGTCCCTCTCCTCTGATACAAAACCTCTCCTTTAACCATGGGTCCACTGTCCCTCTCCTCTCCTCAACACTGATACAAAACCTCCCCTTTAACCAGGGGTCTACTGTCCCTCTCCTCTCCTCAACACTGATACAAAACCTCCACTTTAACCAGGGGTCCACGGTCCCTCTCCTCCGATACAAAACCTCCCCTTTAACCAGGGGTCCACTGTCCCTCTCCTCCGATACAAAACCTCCCCTTTAACCAGGGGTCCACTGTCCCTCTCCTCTCCTCAACACTGATACAAAACCTCCCCTTTATATAGGGGTCCACTGTCCCTCTCCTCAGCACTGATACAAAACCTCCCCTTTAACCAGGGGTCCACTGTTCCTCTCCTCAACACTGATACAAAACCTCCCCTTTATCCAGGGGTCCACTGTACCTCTCCTCAACACTGATACAAAACCTCCACTTTAACCAGGGGTCCACTGTCCCTCTCCTCTCCTCAACACTGATACAAAACCTCCACTTTAACCAGGGGTCCACTGTCCCTCTCCTCAACACTGATACAAAACCTCCCCTTTAACCAGGGGTCCACTGTCCCTCAGCACTGATACAAAACCTCCCCTTTAACCAGGGGTCCACTGTCCCTCTCCTCAACACTGATACAAAACCTCCCCTTTAACCAGGGGTCCACTGTCCCTCAACACTGATACAAAACCTCCCCTGTCTCCAGGGGTCCACTGTCCCTCAGCACTGATACAAACCCTCCCCTTTATCCAGGGGTCCACTGTCCCTCTCCTCCGATACAAAACCTCCCCTTTAACCAGGGGTCCACTGTCCCTCTCCTCAACACTGATACAAAACCTCCCCTTTATCCAGGGGTCCACTGTACCTCTCCTCTCCTCAACACTGATACAAAACCTCCCCTTTAACCAGGGGTCCACTGTCCCTCTCCTCTCCTCAACACTGATACAAAAACCTCCCCTTTAACCAGGGGTCCACTGTCCCTCTCCTCTCCTCAACACTGATACAAAAACCTCCCCTTTAACCAGGGGTCCACTGTCCCTCTCCTCAACACTGATACAAAACCTCCCCTTTAACCAGGGGTCCACTGTCCCTCAACACTGATGCAAAACCTCCCCTTTAACCAGGGGTCCACTGTCCCTCTCCTCAACACTGATACAAAACCTCCCCTTTAACCAGGGGTCCACTGTCCCTCTCCTCAACACTGATACAAAACCTCCCCTTTAACCAGGGGTCCACTGTCCCTCTCCTCAACACTGATACAAAACCTCCCCTTTATCCAGGGGTCCACTGTACCTCTCCTCTCCTCAACACTGATACAAAACCTCCACTTTAACCAGGGGTCCACTGTCCCTCTCCTCCGATACAAAACCTCCCCTTTAACCAGGGGTCCACTGTCCCTCTCCTCAACACTGATACAAAACCTCCCCTTTAACCAGGGGTCCACTGTTCCTCTCCTCAACACTGATACAAAACCTCCACTTTAACCAGGGGTCCACTGTCCCTCTCCTCAACACTGATACAAAACCTCCCCTTTAACCAGGAGTCCACTGTCCCTCAACACTGATACAAAACCTCCCCTGTCTCCAGGGGTCCACTGTCCCTCAGCACTGATACAAAACCTCCCCTTTATCCAGGGGTCCACTGTCCCTCTCCTCAACACTGATACAAAACCTCCCCTTTAACCAGGGGTCCACTGTCCCTCTCCTCAACACTGATACAAAACCTCCCCTTTAACCAGGGGTCCACTGTCCCTCTCCTCAACACTGATACAAAACCTCCCCTTTAACCAGGGGTCCACTGTCCCTCTCCTCTCCTCAACACTGATACAAAAACCTCCCCTTTAACCAGGGGTCCACTGTCCCTCTCCTCAACACTGATACAAAACCTCCCCTTTAACCAGGGGTCCACTGTCCCTCAACACTGATGCAAAACCTCCCCTTTAACCAGGGGTCCACTGTCCCTCTCCTCAACACTGATACAAAACCTCCCCTTTAACCAGGGGTCCACTGTCCCTCTCCTCTCCTCAACACTGATACAAAACCTCCCCTTTATCCAGGGGTCCACTGTACCTCTCCTCTCCTCAATACTGATACAAAACCTCCACTTTAACCAGGGGTCCATTGTCCCTCTCCTCCGATACAAAACCTCCCCTTTAACCAGGGGTCCACTGTCCCTCTCCTCAACACTGATACAAAACCTCCCCTTTAACCAGGGGTCCACTGTTCCTCTCCTCTCCTCAACACTGATACAAAACCTCCACTTTAACCAGGGGTCCACTGTCCCTCTCCTCAACACTGATACAAAACCTCCCCTTTAACCAGGGGTCCACTGTCCCTCTCCTCAACACTGATACAAAACCTCCCCTTTAACCAGGGGTCCACTGTCCCTCTCCTCTCCTCAACACTGATACAAAACCTCCCCTTTAACCAGGGGTCCACTGTCCCTCAGCACTGATACAAAACCTCCCCTTTAACCAGGGGTCCACTGTCCCTCTCCTCAACACTGATACAAAACCTCCCCTTTAACCAGGGGTCCACTGTCCCTCTCCTCAACACTGATACAAAACCTCCCCTTTATCCAGGGGTCCACTGTCCCTCAACACTGATACAAAACCTCCCCTTTATCCAGGGGTCCACTGTCCCTCAACACTGATACAAAACCTCCCCTTTATCCAGGGGTCCACTGTCCCTCTCCTCAACACTGTGAAGACACGATGTTAAAAGGCAGAGTTCGTTGATTCAGCGACTGGGACAGACAGTCTCGTACTGCAGTACTGACCAGGACATTCGGGATGTGCTGCGGTTCAACCAGGAAGAACTTGTCGTAACGAACCACCGTCTCAAAGAACTCCAGCGACACAGACGTGTGTTGGTAACCACTGACACCAGAGGAGACCAGCTGAGGAGACAGGATATGATGTCAGACATTAGAAACAGACTGTGTGTTGGTAACCACTGACACCAGAGGAGACAGGATATGATGTCAGACATTAGAAACAAGGGTTGTCAGCGGACTGGCTGGCTGTGTGTAACTCACCGTTCTCATCATGTCCTGCAGGGCGGAGGTCTTGGCCGTGCGTAACTCACCGTTCTCATCATGTCCTGCAGGGCGGAGGCCTTGGCCGTGCGTAACTCACCGTTCTCATCATGTCCTGCAGGGCGGAGGCCTTGGCCGTGCGTAACTCACCGTTCTCATCATGTCCTGCAGGGCGGAGGTCGTGGCCGTGCGTAACTCACCGTTCTCATCATGTCCTGCAGGGCGGAGGTTGTGGCCGTGTGTAACTCACCGTTCTCATCATGTCCTGCAGGGCGGAGGTCTTGGCCGTGTGTAACTCACCGTTCTCATCATGTCCTGCAGGGCGGAGGTCTTGGCCGTGTGTAACTCACCGTTCTCATCATGTCCTGCAGGGCGGAGGTCGTGGCCGTGCGTAACTCACCGTTCTCATCATGTCCTGCAGGGCGGAGGTCTTGGCCGTGCGTAACTCACCGTTCTCATCATGTCCTGCAGGGCGGAGGTCGTGGCCGTGCGTAACTCACCGTTCTCATCATGTCCTGCAGGGCGGAGGTCTTGGCCGTGCGTAACTCACCGTTCTCATCATGTCCTGCAGGGCGGAGGTCGTGGCCGTGCGTAACTCACCGTTCTCATCATGTCCTGCAGGGCGGAGGTCTTGGCTGTGTGTAACTCACCGTTCTCATCATGTCCTGCAGGGCGGAGGTCTTGGCCGTGTGTAACTCACCGTTCTCATCATGTCCTGCAGGGCGGAGGTCTTGGCTGTGTGTAATTCACCGTTCTCATCATGTCCTGCAGGGCGGAGGTCGTGGCCGTGTATAACTCACCGTTCTCATCATGTCCTGCAGGGCGGAGGTCTTGGCCGTGCGTAACTCACCGTTCTCATCATGTCCTGCAGGGCGGAGGTCGTGGCCGTGTGTAACTCACCGTTCTCATCATGTCCTGCAGGGCGGAGGTCTTGGCCGTGTCGCCAGAGAAGTGAGCTCCGTGAGACGCAGGCAGAGCCTCTCCTAGCATGTACAGCAGCCTGACGGCCACCTCCACCTCCATGAAGGACGCCGTCTGCCAACGCCTGAGACACACAATCAGGATCAATGCACGCTTCTTCACAACAGTCGTTTAAAAAAAGGGGCAAAGTTAATAAATAAGGTGGACATCGGGGAACAAAACAAGATGGAGTCTCTTACTGTATGGTGTTGTTGAAGACTCTGCCCACAGCTTCCAGGAGCAGGTCAGGGGACACCTGAGCCAGGCGATCCAACAGCATCTTCAACTGTTTCCTGTACTCTACAAACATCGCTTCATCCTCCCCCTGAGAGAGACAGAGAGAGAGAGAAGGAGAGAGAGAAAGGAGAGACAGAAGGAGAAAGGAGAGAGGAGAGAGAGAAGGAGAAAGAGGAGAGAAAGGAGAGAGAGAGGAGAGAGAGAGAGAGAGGAGAAAGGAGAGACAGAAGGAGAAAGGAGAGAGAGAGGAGGAGAAAGGAGAGGAGAGAAAGGAGAGAGGAGAAAGGAGAGAGAGAAGGAGAAAGAGGAGAGAGGGAGAAAGAAGAGCGAGAGAATGAGAGGAGAGAGAAAGGAGTGAGAGAAGGAGAGAGAGGGGGGAAGAGATGGACAGAGGAAGATGGAGAGAGAGAGAGAGAAAGGAGTGAGAGAAGGAGAGAGAGAGGGGGGAAGAGATGGACAGAGGAAGATGGAGAGAGAGAGAGAGAGGAGAGAGAGAGAAGGAGAGAGAGAGAAGGAGAGAAAGAGGGGGGAAGAGATGGACAGAGGAAGATGGAGACAGTGTGTAATGAAAATGCTGTTCAACTCCCCCCACAATTTAAAACTCAGTCAAAGTTTTACCTCGCTGTCAAAGTTGTACTCTTCATCATAAGTTAGTTTCTTCATGACGGCCAACATGATGTCCTGGTGAGACAGAGAGCAGTCAACACACTGGACACAGTGAGGGAAACATGCATTTGATCCCCTGATGATTTTGTACGTTCGCCAACTGACAAAGAAATGATCAGTCTGTCATTTTAACGGTAGGTTTATTTGAACAGTGAGAGACAGAATAACAACAAAAAATCTAGAAAAACGCATGTCAAAAATGTTATAAATTGATTTGCATTTTATTTCCATACTAGATATATCTGCTAACAAGATGACAGATGGACAGACACAAGAAAATGTTTTAAAAGCTAGTGGCTGGTTTCTCCCTGACACAGAGTAATTATATTCCTGGAATACAATAAAATAAACATACAATAAAATAAACATATTTGTAGTCCAGAACTAGGCCTAATCTGTGTCTGGGAAACCAGCCCAAAGAGTTCCTGATGAAATCGCACCTCAACGTGAGTCTTCTGTTGGTCTGTCAGCAGCGGGAACTAGAAGAGGAGAGACACACACCAGAATGTTCTCATTGTGAGACACACAGCAGAATGTTCTCATTGTGAGAGACACACACCAGAATGTTCTCATTGTGAGACACACAGCAGAATGTTCTCATTGTGAGACACACAGCAGAATGTTCTCATTGTGAGACACACAGCAGAATGTTCTCATTGTGAGACACACAGCAGAATGTTCTCATTGTGAGACACACAGCAGAATGTTCTCATTGTGAGACACACAGCAGAATGTTCTCATTGTGAGACACACAGCAGAATGTTCTCAGTGTGAGACACACAGCAGAATGTTCTCAGTGTGAGACACACAGCAGAATGTTCTCAGTGTGAGACACACAGCAGAATGTTCTCAGTGTGAGAGACACCAGAATGTTCTCAGTGTGAGAGACACCAGAATGTTCTCAGTGTGAGAGACACCAGAATGTTCTCATTGTGAGAGACACCAGAATGCTCTCATTGTGAGACACCAGAATGCTCTCATTGTGAGACACCAGAATGTTCTCATTGTGAGACACACAGCAGAATGTTCTCATTGTGAGACACACAGCAGAATGTTCTCATTGTGAGACACACAGCAGAATGTTCTCATTGTGAGAGACACCAGAATGTTCTCATTGTGAGAAACACCAGAATGCTCTCATTGTGAGAGACACCAGAATGCTCTCATTGTGAGAGACACCAGAATGCTCTCATTGTGAGAGACACCAGAATGTTCTCATTGTGAGAGACACCAGAATGTTCTCATTGTGAGAGACACCAGAATGTTCTCATTGTGAGAGACACCAGAATGTTCTCATTGTGAGAGACACCAGAATGTTCTCATTGTGAGAGACACCAGAATGTTCTCATTGTGAGAGACACCAGAATGTTCTCATTGTGAGAGACACCAGAATGTTCTCATTGTGAGAGACACCAGAATGTTCTCATTGTGAGAGACACCAGAATGTTCTCATTGTGAGAGACACCAGAATGTTCTCATTGTGAGACACCAGAATGTTCTCATTGTGAGAGACACCAGAATGTTCTCATTGTGAGAGACACCAGAATGTTCTCATTGTGAGAGACACCAGAATGTTCTCATTGTGAGAGACACCAGAATGTTCTCAGTGTGAGAGACACCAGAATGCTCTCATTGTGAGAGACACACAGCAGAATGCTCTCATTGTGAGAGACACACAGCAGAATGCTCTCATTGTGAGAGACACACAGCAGAATGTTCTCATTGTGAGACACACAGCAGAATGTTCTCATTGTGAGACACACAGCAGAATGTTCTCATTGTGAGACACACAGCAGAATGTTCTCATTGTGAGAGACACCAGAATGCTCTCATTGTGAGAAACACCAGAATGCTCTCATTGTGAGAGACACCAGAATGCTCTCATTGTGAGAGACACCAGAATGCTCTCATTGTGAGAGACACCAGAATGTTCTCATTGTGAGAGACACCAGAATGTTCTCATTGTGAGAGACACCAGAATGTTCTCATTGTGAGAGACACCAGAATGTTCTCATTGTGAGAGACACCAGAATGTTCTCATTGTGAGAGACACCAGAATGTTCTCATTGTGAGAGACACCAGAATGTTCTCATTGTGAGAGACACCAGAATGTTCTCATTGTGAGAGACACCAGAATGTTCTCATTGTGAGAGACACCAGAATGTTCTCATTGTGAGAGACACCAGAATGTTCTCATTGTGAGAGACACCAGAATGTTCTCATTGTGAGAGACACCAGAATGTTCTCATTGTGAGAGACACCAGAATGTTCTCATTGTGAGAGACACCAGAATGTTCTCATTGTGAGAGACACCAGAATGTTCTCATTGTGAGAGACACCAGAATGTTCTCATTGTGAGAGACACCAGAATGTTCTCATTGTGAGAGACACCAGAATGTTCTCATTGTGAGAGACACCAGAATGTTCTCATTGTGAGAGACACCAGAATGTTCTCATTGTGAGAGACACCAGAATGTTCTCATTGTGAGAGACACCAGAATGTTCTCATTGTGAGACACCAGAATGTTCTCATTGTGAGACACCAGAATGTTCTCATTGTGAGAGACACCAGAATGTTCTCATTGTGAGAGACACCAGAATGTTCTCATTGTGAGACACCAGAATGTTCTCATTGTGAGACACCAGAATGTTCTCATTGTGAGACACCACAGGCCTTTTAATACAACGCAGTGGGCTATTCCAGATAACAGGACAGACTAGCCAGCAAACTATGATAAACACACACACACACACACACACACCTCTAAATGTTCTGCATCATTTAGGAAGGTAAACTTGAATGTGTTGTTGGTTTGTAAAGTCAATAATACCACGGTCATTTCCAAGTCAATATTTGTTGTAAATGTAGAATAATTCACAGTGAATCAGCTAATTCATTGCTAATTCAGCCCCCCCCCCCCTCCCCGGGTCAGTTAGTGTGGACAGTTTTCTCCACCTTGTCTGAGTCCCAGTACTCTTCAATGGCCTCCTGTCCTCCTCTCCCTACCTGACGCATGTTACTCTGCCACTCGGACCCCTTGAGGAAGATTAAGCAGATGAACACAGGTTTACGTCATGTTACCGTGCCAACCGGACCCTATTGAAGACGCTGTCACATGACAGTGGTCTGAGGGGCTACTCCACGCCCATTCTAGAGATTATATTTCTATGGTTTCCATCCTGTCTGGTAAAGACACATCTAGAGTGTCTCCCTCTCCTGTCTAGTAAATATACATCTAGAGTGTAGTGTCTCCCTCTCCTGTCTAGTAAATATACATCTAGAGTGTAGTGTCTCCCTCTCCTGTCTGGTAAATATACATCTAGAGTGACTCCCTCTCCTGTCTAGTAAATATACATCTAGAGTGACTCCCTCTCCTGTCTGGTAAATATACATCTAGAGTGACTCCCTCTCCTGTCTGGTAAATATACATCTAGAGTGACTCCCTCTCCTGTCTAGTAAATATACATCTAGAGTGACTCCCTCTCCTGTCTGGTAAATATACATCTAGAGTGACTCCCTCTCCTGTCTGGTAAATATACATCTAGAGTGTAGAGTGTCTCCCTCTCCTGTCTGGTAAATATACATCTAGAGTGTAGAGTGTCTCCCTCTCCTGTCTGGTAAATATACATCTAGAGTGTAGTGTCTCCCTCTCCTGTCTAGTAAATATACATCTAGAGTGACTCCCTCTCCTGTCTATTAAATATACATCTAGAGTGTAGTGCCTCCCTCTCCTGTCTAGTAAATATACATCTAGAGTGACTCCCTCTCCTGTCTGGTAAATATACATCTAGAGTGTCTGCCTTTCCTGTCTAGTAAATATACATCTAGAGTGTCTCCCTCTCCTGTCTAGTAAAGATACATCTAGTGACTCCCTCTCCCTTCATAGTGCACTACATTTGACCAGAGGGATGGAATAAGGTGACAGAGAATAGGGAGCCATATTCCCATAGGCCTCTGGTCAGATGTAGTGCACATAGAGAATAGGGAGCCATATTCCCAACTAGCAGGGTGTATCTCACCTGTTTGAGTACGTTCAGGTAGTCGTAGCAGAAGCCTACGATGTTGGCTGAGATGTCATCGTCGTCGTGGACCAACAGCTGGAGGAGCAGAGGAACCTTGGTCTCGAGGGCACGCAGCGCCTCGGCGGCCTCCTTCACGTCGCCCCCCTTGGCCAGTTTGGTCCAGCTCAGCACCAGAGACTGGCCCATCCCGTTCACCAGTCTGGAGAACTTGGCCAGGAAGTCCACATCCTCCTCCTGCCAAGACAGGAAACAGTTTCACGATACAGGAAACAGGAGGGGGGGGTGGCTTTTCAGGTATAAACAGGAAACAGTTTCACATCCATTCAGGAAGTAGAGGTGAGGAGGAAGAGGAAATGTTTTCCACTAGGATTCGTCCTGTGCTTAGCGAAATTGTTTTTTTTCCTCTCCCCTCTTTATCCTGAAAATCTCCCCGGTCCTTACCGATGACCAGCATACCCATAACATGATGCAGCCACCACCATGCTAGGCAATATGAAGAATGGTACTTTGTGTTCAGGACAGAGTTCATTTATTCGCGACATCAGGATGCCCTGTCTTGGAATATTTGTTATTCTGTTCAGGCGTCCTTCTCTCCACTCTGTCTTATAGATTACTATTGTGGAGTAACTACAATGTTAATCCGTCCTCAGTTTTCTATCACAGCCATTAAAACTCTGTTTTAAAGTCACCATTGGCCTCATATGGCCAATTCTGTGTTTGAAATTCACTCGTCGACTGAGGAACCTCACAGATATTTTAATGTGTGGGGATACAGAGATGAGGTCGTCATTCATAAATCATGTTGAACACTATCATTGAACACAGAGTGAGTCCATGCAGTTTATTATGTGACTTGTTAAGCAACATTTTGACTCCTGAACGTATTTAGGCTCCTTACCATAACAAAGGGGTTGAATACTTATTGACTCAATACATTTCAGCTTTTCATTTCGTATTAAATTTGTAAAGAAAAAGCAGAATTTCACGTTGACATTATGAAGGATTGTGTGTAGATCAGTGGCACAAATTATACATTGAATCCATTTTAAATTCAAACTGGAACACGACACAATGTGAAGGAAACTTTCTGAAGGGTGCCTGCCTGTCTGCCTGCCTGCCTGTCTGCCTGCCTGTCTGTGTGTGTCTGTGTGTGCCTGTCTGTGTGTGTCTGGGGGGGCACCTACCTGGTCCACGTTGAAGAAGCCAGCCGACTGCAGGACCTGACAGAGGGACTCGACCAGCTTGGTCTTGTCTGTCGGGTCCATTCCTTTATTGACAATCTCAAACAGACAGTCACACGCCTCCTCTCTCAGGTCCTCCACAGACATCTGACTCAGCAGCAGGTTCACAAACCTGGAGGGAGAGGAACACACTGGTTAAACACTGGTCCAGGACCAGTCATCTGATCTAGTGTCTGGTTCATAACCCTGGAGGGACAGGAACACACTGGTCCAGGACCAGTCATCTGATCTAGTGTCTGGTTCATAAACCTGGAGGGAGAGGAACACACTGGTTAAACACTGGTCCAGGACCAGTCATCTGATCTAGTGTCTGGTTCATAAACCTGGAGGGAGAGGAACACACTGGTCCAGGACCAGTCATCTGATCTAGTGTCTGGTTCATAACCCTGGAGGGAGAGGAACACACTGGTCCAGGACCAGTCATCTGATCTAGTGTCTAGTTCATAACCCTGGAGGGAGAGGAACACACTGGTCCAGGACCAGTCATCTGATCTAGTGTCTGGTTCATAAACCTGGAGGGAGAGGAACACACTGGTCCAGGACCAGTCATCTGATCTAGTGTCTAGTTCATAAACCTGGAGGGAGAGGAACACACTGGTCCAGGACCAGTTATCTGATCTAGTGTCTGGTTCATAAACCTGGAGGGACAGGAACACACTGGTCCAGGACCTGTCATCTGATCTAGTGTCTAGTTCATAAACCTGGAGGGACAGGAACACACTGGTCCAGGACCAGTCATCTGATCTAGGGTCTAGTTCATAAACCTGGAGGGAGAGGAACACACTGGTCCAGGACCAGTTATCTGATCTAGTGTCTAGTTCATAAACCTGGACCGTCAGACAACAACCACTGATGTTGATGGCAAGAAGGCGCGGACGGAGGAGGGCGACATCTGATGAGTTTCAACCCGATGCATTTGGGCTCAAATGTCCAGTCTCATAGGGTCTGAATAAGGCATCTGTTTTATTTTTAATACATTGGCAAAATTTCTAGACAACCTGTTCTCTCTTTGTCATTATGGGGTATTGTGATGTCACTATGGGGTATTGTGATGTCACTATGGGGTATTGTGATGTCACTATGGGGTATTGTATGTAGATTGATGAGGAAAAAAATAATTGAATCATTTTTAGAATAAGGCTGTAACTTACTGAAAGGGGAATGGTCTGAATTCACCATATCCAACTCATACCTTATTATTATCGATCCTGATGTCTAGTCACTTTACCCTGCCTTCATGTACATATCTACCTCAAATACCTTATTATCATCTATCCTGATGTCTAGTCACTTTACCCTGCCTTCATGTACATATCTACCTCAAATACCTTATTATCATCTATCCTGATGTCTAGTCACTTTACCCTGCCTTCATGTACATATCTACCTCTAATACCTTAATATCATCTATCCTGATTAGGGAGGCACGATATATCGGTGAACATATCAGAATCAGACGATATTAGCTAAAAATGCCAACATTGGTATCGGCCAGATATCTAGTTTAACGTCGATGTTAAAAACCGGATGTCAAAGCTATAGAACACGGCTACATGACGTAATGACGGCGCGTAGATTTTTTGCACTACACAGCATTCCTAACCCACAATGTCTGCTGTGTGGATCCACCAGTCAACAGGTCCAGCAGTCATTGGAAAGAATAAGAACATTTCACCGAGACGACTCAAAGACGAAATCCAAATTCCAAGATAATGATAATTCACTGCCCTTGACAATCAACCGTTCTGTCGTGTTGGCTTTTGCCGAGTGGTCGAGCACCGGAACCAAGTAGAGGTCGACCGATTAATCAGGGCCGATTTGCCGATTCTTAAAAAAAAAAAAATGTTTTTATATATCTTTATTTAACTAGGCAAGTCAGTTTAGAACACATTCTTACTTTCAATGACGGCGGTGGGTTAACTGCCTCGTTCAGGGGCAGAACGACAGATTTTCACCTTGTCAGCTCGGGGGATCCAGTCTTGCACCCTTACAGTTAACAAGACCAACGCAATTACGACCTGCCTCTCTCTCGTTGCACACCACAAGGAGACTGTTACGCGAACGCAGTAAGCCAAGGTAGGTTGCTAGCTAGCATTAAACTTATCTTAGAAAAAACAACCAATCACAATCACTAGTTAATGACACATGGTTACTAGATATTATCTAGCGTGTTCTGCGTTGCATATAATCTGACTGAGCGGGAAGGCATGTAAACATTCATTCAAACAGCACTTCCGTGTGTTTTGCCAGCAGCTCTTCATTGCGTCAAAAGCATTGCGCCGTTTATGACTTCAAGCCTATCAACTCCCGAGATGAGGCTGGTGTAACCGAAGTGAAATGGATGGCTAGTTAGCGCGCGCTAATAGCGTTTCAAAGGTCACTCGCTCTGAGCCTTCTAGTAGTTGTTCCCCTTGCTCTGCATGGGTAACGCTGCTGATGTGGTGGCTGTTGTCGTTGTGTTGCTGGTTCGAGCCCAGGGAGGAGCGAGGAGAGGGACGGAAGCTATACTGTTACACTGGCAATACTAAAGTGCCTATAAGAACATCCAATAGTCAAAGGTTAATGAAATACAAATGGTATAGAGGGAAATAGTCCTATAATTCCTATAATAACTACAACCTAAAACTTCTTACCTTGGAATATTGAAGACTCATGTTAAAAGGAAACACCAGCTTTCATATGTTCTCATGTTCTGAGCAAGGAACTGAAACGTTAGCTTTCTTACACAGCACATATTGCACTTTTACTTTCTTCTCCAACACTTTGTTTTTGCATTATTTAAACCAAATTGAACATGTTTCATTATTTTTCTTGAGGCTAAATTTATTTTATTTATGTATTATATTAAGTTAAAATAAGTGTTCATTCAGTATTGTTGTAATTGTCATTATTACAAATACATTTTAACATTAAAAATAATATATAAAAATAATAAAAAATGACCGATTAATCGGTATCGGCTTTTTTGGTCCTCCAATAAATCGGTATCTGCATTGAAAGATCATAATCAGTCGACCTCTAATTCAATCAAGTGTGATATTTTTCAGATGTTGCCCTACCGGAGTTACACAGTAATAGTGTCACTGCTATTAGCTTCACGACATACATACATACATACATACATACATACATACTACGGAATGCCGTTTAAGGGTCTTTGCGTGTCAAAAAGATACAGCAGCTCTGTCAAAGCTGTACAAAGAAGTCTGCAACACCGGCCACGAACGATGTGTTTTCAAGACCGCGTTGGTAATAAAGCATCATTTGTTCGACCGCAACTTCTGGGGTAGCTAGCTTTAGCTTGGTACCTAGCTAGCTTTAGCTTGGTACCTAGCTAGCTTTAGCTTGGTACCTAGCTAGCTTTAGCTTAGTACCTAGCTAGCTTTAGCTTAGTACCTAGCTAGCTTTAGCTTAGTACCTAGCTAGCTTTAGCTTAGTACCTAGCTAGCACCAGTCTGAAAAAAATGACCAGTAGAAACTGCAGTCACTTTCATTATTCTAAGCAATTATTTAGGAATCCCTGTGAGTAAGTATTAGCTAGGTTGCCACTTGTTGTTCGCCTATTGAAATTGAACTTCAGTTCATGAAAATAAATAATAATAAAAAATAATAGCTACTAGACAGCTACTTAACCCTGTTACCCAAAGCTAATGTTATAAGCAGCCAGCTAGCTTCATCTGGCTAGTGAGGATCGAATGGACCGGGTTATGTGTTGTGAAGCTAGCCACAATAAGGATTAGGCACAATAGTGGAATTTGCAGTTTGCCTTCAAATGAAAAGTATGTCATTGACAGGGATGCAAATTAATACAAATAGTACAATTATGCCATGCTTTTATTTTGAAGGCAAACCGCAAAGTCCACTAATTGTGGCTAATCCTTATTGTGGCTAGCTTCACATAGATGGGTCCGACTACCATTATAATCAAATAAGAACTGTCTGTTGGTTATTTTAGATGATGACACCTAGCTTTATAGTTAGTCAGAAGAACATTGTTTGCATCCATGAGCTAGCTAGCTTTTTGAAATGACCAGCACTGTAGGTGTGCGAGACAACTTGACCAGCATCACAGCAACGATGAATCATTGTGATATATGAAATACGAGGGATCGTCTAATCAATGTGTAATAACTACGTAGAAAATGTATTACATTACATTTAAGTCATTTAGCAGACGCTCTTATCCAGAGCGACTTACAAATTGGTGAATTCACCTTCTGACATCCAGTGGAACAGCTACTTTACAATAGTGCATCTAAATGCGTATTAATGCGTTAAATTATATGACATGCAGTCATATTCAGGTCCTGATTGGTCAACAAGCTTCATTGGCACGTCAAATAGTGTTTTTGGACACACAAAGACCAAAACGGCGTTCCATAGGAATCCTGGTTGAGAATAAAACGACTGACCACAGACAGACCCCACAGACAGACCAGACCACACAGACAGACCACACAGACTGACCACACAGACAGACACTGACCACCCAGACAGACACTGACCACACAGACAGACACTGACCACACAGACAGACACTGACCACACAGACTGACCACCCAGACAGACACTGACCACCCAGACAGACACTGACCACCCAGACAGACACAGACCACCCAGACAGACACAGACAGACCACACAGACAGACCAGACCACACCACACAGACAGACACAGACAGACACAGACCACACAGACTGACCACACAGACAGACCAGACCACACAGACAGACCAGACCACACAGACAGACCACACAGACAGACACTGACCACACAGACAGACAGACCAGACAGACCACACAGACAGCCATTGACCACACAGACAGACACTGACCACACAGACAGCCATTGACCACACAGACAGCCATTGACCACACAGACAGCCACTGACCACACAGACAGCCACTGACCACACAGACAGCCATTGACCACACAGACAGACACTGACCACACAGACAGCCATTGACCACACAGACAGACACTGACCACACAGACAGCCATTGACCACACAGACAGACACTGACCACACAGACAGCCATTGACCACACAGACAGCCACTGACCACACAGACAGCCATTGACCACACAGACAACCACTGACCACACAGACAGCCATTGACCACACAGACAGCCACTGACCACACAGACAGCCATTGACCACACAGACAGACACTGACCACACAGACAGCCATTGACCACACAGACAGACACTGACCACACAGACAGCCATTGACCACACAGACAGACACTGACCACACAGACAGCCATTGACCACACAGACAGCCACTGACCACACAGACAGCCATTGACCACACAGACAACCACTGACCACACAGACAGCCATTGACCACACAGACAGCCACTGACCACACAGACAGCCATTGACCACACAGACAGACACTGACCACACAGACAGCCATTGACCACCCAGACAGACACTGACCACACAGACAGACACTGACCACACAGACTGACCACCCAGACAGACACTGACCACCCAGACAGACACAGACCACCCAGACAGACACAGACCACCCAGACAGACACAGACAGACCACACAGACAGACCAGACCACACCACACAGACAGACACAGACAGACACAGACCACACAGACTGACCACACAGACAGACCAGACCACACAGACAGACCAGACCACACAGACAGACACAGACAGACACAGACCACACAGACAGACCACACAGACAGACACTGACCACACAGACAGCCACAGACAGACACTGACCACACAGACAGACAGACCAGACAGACCAGACAGACAGACCACACAGACAGCCATTGACCACACAGACAGACACTGACCACACAGACAGCCATTGACCACACAGACAGCCATTGACCACACAGACAGCCATTGACCACACAGACAGCCACTGACCACACAGACAGCCATTGACCACACAGACAGACACTGACCACACAGACAGCCATTGACCACACAGACAGACACTGACCACACAGACAGCCATTGACCACACAGACAGACACTGACCACACAGACAGCCATTGACCACACAGACAGCCACTGACCACACAGACAGCCATTGACCACACAGACAACCACTGACCACACAGACAGCCATTGACCACACAGACAGCCACTGACCACACAGACAGCCATTGACCACACAGACAGACACTGACCACACAGACAGCCATTGACCACACAGACAGACACTGACCACACAGACTGACCACACAGACTGACCACACAGACCACACAGACTGACCACACAGACTGACCACACAGACAGCCATTGACCACACTGACAGACACTGACCACACAGACTGACCACACAGACAGCCACTGACCACACAGACAGCCACAAACAGACACTGACCACACAGACAGCCATTGACCACACAGACAGACACTGACCACACAGACAGAGACTGACCACACAGACAGAGACTGACCACACAGACAGCCACAAACAGACACTGACCACACAGACAGCCATTGACCACACAGACAGACACTGACCACACAGACAGACACAGACCACACTGACAGACCACACAGACAGACGTACCTGTCGTTGGCGATGAGGTTGAGGTCTATCCAGGAGACGTATGCCCCCACTACCTCCAGACATTGACAGGTGATCTCAGGGTGAGACTGCTGATAGGCCCCGAGGATCTGGTACCAGGACTCAACCAGGCTGGGAATGACCTGCTCCCTCATACCATCTTTTATTAATGTGTTCCTACGAACCTCCTAGAGAGGAGAGAGAGAGGAGTTAGAGACTGGGGATGACCTGCTCCCTCATACCATCTTTTATTAATGTGTTCCTACGAACCTCCTAGAGGGAAGAGAAGGAGAGAAAAAGAGAGAGAGGTGGAGAGAAAAAGAGAGAAAGAAGAGAAGGAGAGAAAGAAGAGAAGGAGAGAAAGAAGAGAGAAGAGAAGGAGAGAAAGAAGAGAGAAGAGAAGGAGAGAAAGAAAAGAGAAGGAGAGAGAAGAGGAGGAGAGAGAAGAGAAGGAGAGAAAGAAAAGAGAAGGAGAGAGAAGAGGAGGAGAGAGAAGAGAAGGAGAGAAAGAAGAGAGAGAGGAGGAGAGAAAAAGAAGAGAAGGAGAGAAAGAAGAGAAGGAGAGAAAGAAGAGAGAGGAGGAGAGAAAAAGAGAGAAAGAAGAGAAGGAGAGAAAGAAGAGAAGGAGAGAAAGAAGAGAGAAGAGAAGGAGAGAAAGAAAAGAGAAGGAGAGAGAAGAGGAGAGAGAAGAGAAGAGAAGGAGAGAAAAAGAGAGAGAGGAGGAGAGAAAGAGAGAAAGAAGAGAAGGAGAGAAAGAAGAGAAGGAGAGAAAGAAGAGAGAAGAGAAGGAGAGAAAGAAGAGAGAGAAAAGAGAAGGAGAGAGAAGAGGAGAGAGAAGAGAAGGAGAGAAAAAGAGAGAGGAGGAGAGAAAAAGAGAGAAAGAAGAGAAGGAGAGAAAGAAGAGAAGGAGAGAAAGAAGAGAGAAGAGAAGGAGAGAAAGAAGAGAGAAGAGTAGGAGAGAAAGAAAAGAGAAGGAGAGAGAAGAGGAGGAGAGAGAAGAGAAGGAGAGAAAGAAGAGAGAAGAGAAGGAGAGAAAGAAGAGAGAAGAGAAGGAGAGAAAGAAAAGAGAAGGAGAGAGAAGAGGAGAGAGAAGAGAAGAGAAGGAGAGAAAAAGAGAGAGAGGAGGAGAGAAAGAGAGAAAGAAGAGAAGGAGAGAAAGAAGAGAAGGAGAGAAAGAAGAGAAGGAGAGAAAGAAGAGAGAAGAGAAGGAGAGAAAGAAAAGAGAAGGAGAGAGAAGAGGAGAGAGAAGAGAAGGAGAGAAAAAGAGAGAGGAGGAGAGAAAAAGAGAGAAAGAAGAGAAGGAGAGAAAGAAGAGAAGGAGAGAAAGAAGAGAGAAGAGAAGGAGAGAAAGAAGAGAGAAGAGTAGGAGAGAAAGAAAAGAGAAGGAGAGAGAAGAGGAGGAGAGAGAAGAGAAGGAGAGAAAGAAGAGAGAAGAGAAGGAGAGAAAGAAGAGAGAAGAGAAGGAGAGAAAGAGAGAAGAGAAGGAGAGAAAGAGAGAGAAGACAAGGAGAGAAAGAAGACAAGGAGAGAAAGAAGAGAAGGAGAGAAAGAAGAGAAGGAGAGAAAGAAGAGAAGGAGAGAAAGAAGAGAAGGAGAGAAAGAAGAGAAGGAGAGAAAGAAGAGAAGGAGAGAAAGAAGAGAAGGAGAGAAAGAAGAGAAGGAGAAAGAGAGAAGGAGAAAGAGAGAAATAGAGAGAGAAGAGAAAAAGAGGACGCCTCAGTGTCCTCTTACCTCAGGGGAGAGCAGGGTGTCTCTGTCCACCAGTGTCCTCTTACCTCAGGGGAGAGCAGGGTGTCTCTGTCCACCACCTCAGTGTCCTCTTACCTCAGGGGAGAGCAGGGTGTCTCTGTCCACCAGTGTCCTCTTACCTCAGGGGAGAGCAGGGTGTCTCTGTCCACCACCTCAGTGTCCTCTTACCTCAGGGGAGAGCAGGGTGTCTCTGTCCACCAGTGTCCTCTTACCTCAGGAGAGAGCAGGGTGTCTCTGTCCACCACCTCAGCGTCCTCTTACCTCAGGGGAGAGCAGGGTGTCTCTGTCCACCAGTGTCCTGTCTTACCTCAGGGGAGAGCAGGGTGTCTCTGTCCACCAGTGTCCTCTTACCTCAGGAGAGAGCAGGGTGTCTCTGTCCACCAGTGTGCTCTTACCTCAGGGGAGAGCAGGGTGTCTCTGTCCACCAGTGTCCTCTTACCTCAGGGGAGAGCAGGGTGTCTCTGTCCACCAGTGTCCTCTTACCTGTCCTCTTACCTCAGGGGAGAGCAGGGTGTCTCTGTCCACCAGTGTCCTCTTACCTCAGGGGAGAGCAGGGTGTCTCTGTCCACCAGTGTCCTCTTACCTCAGGGGAGAGCAGGGTGTCTCTGTCCACCAGTGTCCTCTTACCTCCAGTGGGGGAGAGCAGGGTGTCTCTGTCCACCAGTGTCCTCTTACCTCAGGGGAGAGCAGGGTGTCTCTGTCCACCAGTGTCCTCTTACCTCTCTGTCCACCAGTGTCCTCTTACCTCAGGGGAGAGCAGGGTGTCTCTGTCCACCAGTGTCCTCTTACCTCAGGGGAGAGCAGGGTGTCTCTGTCCACCAGTGTCCTCTTACCTCAGGGGAGAGCAGGGTGTCTCTGTCCACCAGTGTCCTCTTACCTCAGGGGAGAGCAGGGTGTCTCTGTCCACCAGTGTCCTCTTACCTCAGGGGAGAGCAGGGTGTCTCTGTCCACCAGTGTCCTCTTACCTCAGGGGAGAGCAGGGTGTCTCTGTCCACCAGTGTCCTCTTACCTCAGGGGAGAGCAGGGTCTTACCTCAGGGGAGAGCAGGGTGTCTCTGTCCACCAGTGTCCTCTTACCTCAGGGGAGAGCAGGGTGTCTCTGTCCACCAGTGTCCTCTTACCTCAGGGGAGAGCAGGGTGTCTCTGTCCACCAGTGTCCTCTTACCTCAGGGGAGAGCAGGGTGTCTCTGTCCACCAGTGTCCTCTGTCTCTGTCCACCTGTCAGGGGAGAGCAGGGTGTCTCTGTCCACCAGTGTCCTCTTACCTCAGGGGAGAGCAGGGTGTCCTCCACCAGTGTCCTCTTACCTCAGGGGAGAGCAGGGTGTCTCTGTCCACCACCTCAGTGTCCTCTTACCTCAGGGGAGAGCAGGGTGTCTCTGTCCACCAGTGTCCTCTTACCTCAGGGGAGAGCAGGGTGTCTCTGTCCACCAGTGTCCTCTTACCTCAGGGGAGAGCAAGGTGTCTCTGTCCACCAGTGTCCTCTTACCTCAGGGGAGAGCAGGGTGTCTCTGTCCACCAGTGTCCTCTTACCTCAGGGGAGAGCAGGGTGTCTCTGTCCACCAGTGTCCTCTTACCTCAGGGGAGAGCAGGGTGTCTCTGTCCACCAGTGTCCTCTTACCTCAGGGGAGAGCAGGGTGTCTCTGTCCACCAGTGTCCTCTTACCTCAGGAGAGTGCAGGATGTCTCTGTCCACCACCTCAGCGTCGATAGCCATCAGTGTTCTGAGGTAGACGTCGACCCCGTGTGGGTTCAGGCCCACTAGGGACAGCAGGTCGTAGAAGAACTTGGGCCAGTGGGTCAGGTACTCCATCACGAAGGTCAGAGCAAACACCTGGGCTGCCTTGTTACGGATGAACGGCTTCTCTGGCTGGGAGTTCATTAACTGGAGAGGAGGGGGGGGGGGGGGGGGGAAGAGGAGGGGAAGAGGGGGAAGAGGAGGAGGAGGAAGAAGAGGAGGAGGGGGGAGGAAGAAGAGGAGGAGGAAGAAGGAGGAAGAAGAGGAGGAGGAAGAAGGAGGGGGGAGGAAGAAGGAGGAAGAAGAGGAGGAGGAGGAGGAGGAGGAGGAGGAGGAGGAAGGAATAAGAAGAGGAGGAGGGGAGGAAGAAGATGAAGAGGAGGGGGGGATTGTCGGGATAGCAGAGAAGGAGAATATTATATTGAAATTAATTTTCTAATACAATTTTTCAATTCAGGAATTCAGGTGTGGAAGAGTCAACTTCATGACAGTATAAAAACGTGTAACGACCGACAGCTCAAGTAACAAATAGAGTTGATGATGAAACGTGTAACGAACGACAGTTGTTGTTGTGACAGGTTGACGAAGTGACAGAGAAGCCCCACCTGACCCTGCAGCCACTTCATCAGGGTTTCTCTGATCAGCTGTTGCTGGGCAGGACTGAGCCCTCCATGTCTGGGACAAAACACAACACACAGTCACCTTCTGCTCAGAACTAGTTCATAGAGGAATCCTGCTGACAGAGACACATGGTTTTCAGTCAGACGTTAGGAAGAAACAGGACAGTACTTTAATGCTCTCCTGTGAAAGCATGAGAAAAGGTGACAGTACTTTAATGCTCTACTTTGAAAGCATGGGAAAAGGTGACAGTACTTTAATGCTCTACTGTGAAAGCATGGGAAAAGGTGACAGTACTTTAATGCTCTACTGTGAAAGCATGAGAAAAGGTGACAGTACTTTAATGCTCTACTGTGAAAGCATGAGAAAAGGTGACAGTACTTTAATGCCCTACTGTGAAAGCATGGGAAAAGGTGACAGTACTTTAATGCTCTACTTTGAAAGCATGGGAAAAGGTGACAGTACTTTAATGCTCTACTGTGAAAGCATGGGAAAAGGTGACAGTACTTTAATGCTCTACTGTGAAAGCATGAGAAAAGGTGACAGTACTTTAATGCCCTACTGTGAAAGCATGGGAAAAGGTGACAGTACTTTAATGCTCTACTGTGAAAGCATGAGAAAAGGAGACAGTACTTTAATGCCCTACTGTGAAAGCATGAGAAAAGGAGACAGTACTTTAATGCCCTACTGTGAAAGCATGGGAAAAGGTGACAGTACTTTAATGCCCTACTGTGAAAGCATGGGAAAAGGTGACAGTACTTGAATGCTCTACTGTGAAAGCATGGGAAAAGGTGACAGTACTTTAATGCCCTACTGTGAAAGCATGAGAAAAGGAGACAGTACTTTAATGCTCTACTGTGAAAGCATGAGAAAAGGTGACAGTACTTTAATGCTCTACTGTGAAAGCATGAGAAAAGGTGACAGTACTTTAATGCTATACTGTGAAAGCATGAGAAAAGGTGACAGTACTTTAATGCTCTACTGTGAAAGCATGGGAAAAGGTGACAGTACTTTAATGCTCTACTGTGAAAGCATGGGAAAAGGTGACAGTACTTTAATGCTCTACTGTGAAAGCATGAGAAAAGGTGACAGTACTTTAATGCTCTACTGTGAAAGCATGAGAAAAGGTGACAGTACTTTAATGCTCTCCTGTGAAAGCATGAGAAAAGGTGACAGTACTTTAATGCTCTCCTGTGAAAGCATGAGAAAAGGTGACAGTGCTTTAATGCTCTACTGTGAAAGCATGGGAAAAGGTGACAGTACTTTAATGCTCTACTGTGAAAGCATGGGAAAAGGTGACAGTACTTTAATGCCCTACTGTGAAAGCATGAGAAAAGGTGACAGTACTTTAATGCCCTACTGTGAAAGCATGAGAAAAGGTGACAGCATTAGCTGTTATCTGGAGTCAATGGGAGGAACAGTCAACCTATTATCACAGACTTCCTAATTCATCATCTCTCAGACTAGTGGCAGGATGACAGCTTAGAGGTACTTCCTCTCCTCCCCTCCTCTCCTCCCCCTCCTCTCCTCACCCCCTCCACCTCTCCTCCCCTTCCCCTACCAGTTCCCCCTCCTCCACCTGTTCCCCCTCCTCCACCTGTTCCCCCTCCTCCACCTGTTCCCCCTCCTCCACCTGTTCCCCCTCCACCTCTCCTCTTCCCCTCTCCTCCCCTCCTCCACCACCCTCTCCTCCCCTCCCCCTCCAGCTCTTCTTCCCCTCACCTGTACTTGATCTGGTGCTCCAGGACTTGGAAACAGAAGAACTTCACATGGTCGTCACTGAGAGATGGATTAATAAAGATATTACAATACAACACAGGGTTGTCACAGAGAGGGATTAATAAAGATATTACAATACAACACAGGGTTGTCACAGAGAGAGGGATTAATAAAGTTATTACAATACAACACAGGGTTGTCACTAAGAGAGAGGGATTAATAAAGATATTACAATACAATACAGGGTTGTCACAGAGAGAGGGATTAATAAAGATATTACAATACAAAACAGGGTCGTCACTAAGAGAGGGATTAATAAAGTTATTACAATACAATATATGGTCTGGGAGACCAGATTCCAGAGAAGGACCAACAGGGAGACCAACAGGGAGACCAGAGAAGGACCAACAGGGAGACCAGAGAAGGACCAACAGGGAGACCAACAGGGAGACCAGAGAAGGACCAACAGAGAAGGACCAACAGGGACACCAGAGAAACCCAACAGGGAGACCAGAGGAGGACCAACAGGGACACCAGAGAAGGACCAACAGGGAGACCAACAGGGAGACCAACAGGGAGACCAGAGTAGGACCAACAGGGAGACCAGAGTAGGACCAACAGGGAGACCAGAGTAGGACCAACAGGGAGACCAGAGAAGGACCAACAGGGAGACCAGAGAAGGACCAACAGGGAGACCAGAGAAGGACCAACAGGGAGACCAGAGTGAGACCAACAGGGAGACCAGAGTGAGACCAACAGGGAGACCAGAGAAGGACCAACAGGGAGACCAGAGAAGGACCAACAGGGAGACCAGAGAAGGACCAACAGGGAGACCAACAGGGAGACCAGAGTAGGACCAACAGGGAGACCAGAGTAGGACCAACAGGGAGACCAGAGAAGGACCAACAGGGAGACCAGAGAAGGACCAACAGGGAGACCAGAGAAGGACCAACAGGGAGACCAGAGAAGGACCAACAGGGAGACCAGAGAAGGACCAACAGGGAGACCAACAGGGAGACCAACAGGGAGACCAGAGTAGGACCAACAGGGAGACCAGAGAAGGACCAACAGGGAGACCAGAGAAGGACCAACAGGGAGACCAGAGAAGGACCAACAGGGAGACCAGAGAAGGACCAACAGGGAGACCAGAGAAGGACCAACAGGGAGACCAGAGATGGACCAACAGGGAGACCAGAGAAGGACCAACAGGGAGACCAGAGAAGGACCAACAGGGAGACCAGAGAAGGACCAACAGGGAGACCAACAGGGAGACCAGAGTAGGACCAACAGGGAGACCAACAGGGAGACAAACAGGGAGACCAACAGGGAGACCAGAGAAGAACCAACAGGGAGTCCAGAGAAGGACCAACAGGGAGACCAGAGAAGGACCAACAGGGAGCCCAGAGAAGGACCAACAGGGAGCCCAGAGAAGGACCAGCAGGGAGACCAGAGAAGTACCAACAGGGAGACCAGAGTAGGACCAACAGGGAGACCAGAGAAGGACCAACAGGGAGACCAGAGAAGGACCAACAGGGAGACCAGAGAAGGACCAACATGGAGACCAGAGAAGGACCAACAGGGAGACCGGAGTAGGACCAACAGGGAGACCGGAGTAGGACCAACAGGGAGACCAGAGTAGGACCAACAGGGAGACCAGAGTAGGACCAACAGGGAGACCAGAGAAGGACCAACAGGGAGACCAGAGAAGGACCAACAGGGAGACCAGAGAAGGACCAACAGGGAGACCAGAGAAGGACCAACAGGGAGACCAGAGTAGGACCAACACGGAGACCAGAGTAGGACCAACAGGGAGACCAGAGTAGGACCAACAGGGAGACCAGAGTAGGACCAACAGGGAGACCAGAGTAGGACCAACAGGGAGACCAGAGTAGGACCAACAGGGAGACCAGAGTAGGACCAACAGGGAGACCAGAGTAGGACCAACAGGGAGACCAGAGTAGGACCAACAGGGAGACCAGAGTAGGACCAACAGGGAGACCAACAGGGAGACCAGAGTAGGACCAACAGGGAGACCAACAGGGAGACCAGAGTAGGACCAACAGGGAGACCAGAGTAGGACCAACAGGGAGACCAGAGTAGGACCAACAGGGAGACCAGAGTAGGACCAACAGGGAGACCAACAGGGAGACCAGAGTAGGACCAACAGGGAGACCAGAGAAGAACCAACAGGGAGACCAACAGGGAGACCAGAGTAGGACCAACAGGGAGACCAGAGTAGGACCAACAGGGAGACCAGAGTAGGACCAACAGGGAGACCAGAGTAGGACCAACAGGGAGACCAGAGTAGGACCAACAGGGAGACCAGAGTAGGACCAACAGGGAGACCAGAGTAGGACCAACAGGGAGACCAGAGTAGGACCAACAGGGAGACAAAGCAGTAGAACAGGTTGGAATCTGAAACCTCCCAGGTGTGACTAGAAGGATACTGTGCCGTCTCTAATCAGAATCCTACTAACTAATGGGTCTCACCTGTAAATGCCTTTAGCCAGGGCCTCTGCACACACCTCCCAGGCATCCTGGGACTCCTTCAACTGCTCAAAATACACCATCGCCTGAGGAGGAGAAACAGGAGCAGAGAGAGAGAAACAGGAGCAGAGAGAGAGAAACAGGAGCAGAGAGAGAGAAACAGGAGCAGAGAGAGAGAAACAGGAGCAGAGAGAGAGAACAGGAGCAGAGAGAGAGAGAGAGAACAGGAGCAGAGAGAGAGAAACAGGAGCAGAGAGAGAGAACAGGAGCAGAGAGAGAGAGAGAGAACAGGAGCAGAGAGAGAGAAACAGGAGCAGAGAGAGAAACAATAGTTAGAAAAGGGAGAGGGACAGAGCTTCTGAATCAGACACACAACTACCCCATTCTGCAGCCAGCCAGCAACACAACCCCCATAACTACCCCATTCTACAGCCAGCCACACAACCCCCATAACTACCCCATTCTACAGCCAGCCACACAACCCCATAACTACCCCATTCTGCAGCCAGCCACACAACCCCCATAACTACCCCATTCTGCAGCCAGCCACACAACCCCCATAACTACCCCATTCTACAGCCAGCCACACAACCCCCATAACTACCCCATTCTGCAGCCAGCCAGCCACACTACCCCCATAACTACCCCATTCTACAGCCAGCCACACAACCCCCATAACTACCCCATTCTGCAGCCAGCCAGCCACACTACCCCCATAACTACCCCATTCTACAGCCAGCCACACAACCCCCATAACTACCCCATTCTGCAGCCAGCCAGCCACACTACCCCCATAACTACCCCAGTCTACAGCCAGGAACACAACCCCCATAACTACCCCATTCTGCAGCCAGCCACACAACCCCCATAACTACCCCAGTCTACAGCCAGCCACACAACCCCCATAACTACCCCATTCTACAGCCAGCCACACAACCCCCATAACTACCCCATTCTGCAGCCAGCCAGCCACACTACCCCCATAACTACCCCATTCTACAGCCAGCCACACAACCCCCATAACTACCCCATTCTGCAGCCAGCCAGCCACACTACCCCATTCTACAGCCAGCCACACAACCCCCATAACTACCCCATTCTGCAGCCAGCCAGCCACACTACCCCCATAACTACCCCATTCTGCAGCCAGCCACACAACCCCCATAACTACCCCATTCTACAGCCAGCCACACAACCCCCATAACTACCCCATTCTGCAGCCAGCCACACAACCCCCATAACTACCCCATTCTGCAGCCAGCCACACAACCCCCATTAACTACCCCATTCTATAGCCACCCAGCCACACTACCCCCATAAATACCCCATTCTGCAGCCAGCCAGCCACACTACCCCCATAACTACCCCATTCTGCAGCCAGCCAGCCACACTACCCCCATAACTACCCCATTCTGCAGCCAGCCAGCAACACAACCCCCATAACTACCCCATTCTATAGCCAGCCACACAACCCCCATAACTACCCCAGTCTACAGCCAGCCACACAACCCCCATAACTACCCCATTCTATAGCCAGCCAGCCACACTACCCCCATAACTACCCCATTCTGCAGCCAGCCAGACAACCCCCATAACTACCCCATTCTACAGCCAGCCACACTACCCCCATAACTACCCCATTCTGCAGCCAGCCACACAACCCCCATAACTACCCCATTCTACAGCCAGCCAGCCACACAACCCCCATAACTACCCCATTCTACAGCCAGCCAGCCACACAACCCCTATAACTACCCCATTCTGCAGCCAGCCACACAACCCCCATAACTACCCCATTCTGCAGCCAGCCAGCAACACAACCCCCATAACTACCCCATTCTACAGCTAGCCAGCCACACTACCCCCATAACTACCCCATTCTGCAGCCAGCCAGCCACACAACCCCCATAACTACCCCATTCTACAGCCAGCCACACAACCCCCATTACTACACCATTCTGCAGCCAGCCAGCAACACAACCCCCATAACTACCCCATTCTGCAGCCAGCCACACAACCCCCATAACTACCCCATTCTGCAGCCAGCCACACAACCCCCATAACTACCCCATTCTGCAGCCAGCCAGCAACACAACCCCCATAACTACCCCATTCTGCAGCCAGCCACACAACCCCCATAACTACCCCATTCTACAGCCAGCCACACAACCCCATAACTACCCCATTCTGCAGCCAGCCACACAACCCCCATAACTACCCCATTCTGCAGCCAGCCACACAACCCCCATAACTACCCCATTCTTCAGCCAGCCACACAACCCCCATAACTACCCCATTCTGCAGCCAGCCAGCCACACTACCCCCATAACTACCCCATTCTACAGCCAGCCACACAACCCCCATAACTACCCCATTCTGCAGCCAGCCAGCCACACTACCCCCATAACTACCCCATTCTACAGCCAGCCACACAACCCCCATAACTACCCCATTCTGCAGCCAGCCAGCCACACTACCCCCATAACTACCCCAGTCTACAGCCAGGAACACAACCCCCATAACTACCCCATTCTGCAGCCAGCCACACAACCCCCATAACTACCCCAGTCTACAGCCAGCCACACAACCCCCATAACTACCCCATTCTACAGCCAGCCACACAACCCCCATAACTACCCCATTCTGCAGCCAGCCAGCCACACTACCCCCATAACTACCCCATTCTACAGCCAGCCACACAACCCCCATAACTACCCCATTCTGCAGCCAGCCAGCCACACTACCCCATTCTACAGCCAGCCACACAACCCCCATAACTACCCCATTCTGCAGCCAGCCAGCCACACTACCCCCATAACTACCCCATTCTGCAGCCAGCCACACAACCCCCATAACTACCCCATTCTACAGCCAGCCACACAACCCCCATAACTACCCCATTCTGCAGCCAGCCACACAACCCCCATAACTACCCCATTCTGCAGCCAGCCACACAACCCCCATTAACTACCCCATTCTATAGCCACCCAGCCACACTACCCCCATAAATACCCCATTCTGCAGCCAGCCAGCCACACTACCCCCATAACTACCCCATTCTGCAGCCAGCCAGCCACACTACCCCCATAACTACCCCATTCTGCAGCCAGCCAGCAACACAACCCCCATAACTACCCCATTCTATAGCCAGCCACACAACCCCCATAACTACCCCAGTCTACAGCCAGCCACACAACCCCCATAACTACCCCATTCTATAGCCAGCCAGCCACACTACCCCCATAACTACCCCATTCTGCAGCCAGCCAGACAACCCCCATAACTACCCCATTCTACAGCCAGCCACACTACCCCCATAACTACCCCATTCTGCAGCCAGCCACACAACCCCCATAACTACCCCATTCTACAGCCAGCCAGCCACACAACCCCCATAACTACCCCATTCTACAGCCAGCCAGCCACACAACCCCTATAACTACCCCATTCTGCAGCCAGCCACACAACCCCCCTAACTACCCCATTCTGCAGCCAGCCAGCAACACAACCCCCATAACAACCCCATTCTACAGCTAGCCAGCCACACTACCCCCATAACTACCCCATTCTGCAGCCAGCCAGCCACACAACCCCCATAACTACCCCATTCTACAGCCAGCCACACAACCCCCATTACTACACCATTCTGCAGCCAGCCAGCAACACAACCCCCATAACTACCCCATTCTGCAGCCAGCCACACAACCCCCATAACTACCCCATTCTGCAGCCAGCCACACAACCCCCATAACTACCCCATTCTGCAGCCAGCCATAACAACACTCGTGCTGACAGCAGAGAGGGAACAAGTTAGGCAGGCTGGCTGGTTGGCTGGCTGGTTGGCTGGCTGGCTGGTTGGCTGGCTGCCTCAAGGACACAGAGTTGGTGTGGGTCTCCTAGACATGTATTTCTGTGTAGGCCTACATCTGAAAAAGCATGGTGGAAGCCTTGTGTTCCACAGCAGATCCCTGGTGGAAGCCTTGTGTTCCACAGCAGATCCCTGATGGAAGCCTTGTGTTCCACAGCAGATCCCTGATGGAAGCCTTGTGTTCCACAGCAGATCCCTGATGGAAGCCTTGTGTTCCACAGCAGAACAGCAGATCCCAGGGAGAAGCCTTGTGTTCCACAGCTATTGCTGCTGTATTACTGAATATGTGTATATTACTGTATATAGAGGCCTATTGGTCTGTAGCGAACTGCTCAAACCCACTCATTGACTTCCTGTAGCCATGTTTAACTTCCTGAGGGGTACTGGTCTCTGTAAACAGCACCAGTTACAACATAACAACTTAATGCGGAGAGAACTTGTCAAGTTGGATGGAGAGTCTGACGAGACAGAGCGCTGGTTCAAGTCCCACGGATGGAGAGTCTGACGAGACAGAGCGCTGGTTCAAGTCCCACGGATGGAGAGTGACGAGACAGAGCGCTGGTTCAAGTCCCACGGATGGAGAGTGACGAGACAGAGCGCTGGTTCAAGTCCCACGGATGGAGAGTCTGACGAGACAGAGCGCTGGTTCAAGTCCCACGGATGGAGAGTCTGACGAGACAGAGCGCTGGTTCAAGTCCCACGGATGGAGAGTCTGACGAGACAGAGCGCTGGTTCAAGTCCCACGGATGGAGAGTCTGACGAGACAGAGCGCTGGTTCAAGTCCCTCGTGGAGAGTCTGACGAGACAGAGCGCTGGTTCAAGTCCCACGGATGGAGAGTGACGAGACAGAGCGCTGGTTGTCAAGTCCCACGGATGGAGAGTCTGACGAGACAGAGCGCTGGTTCAAGTCCCACGGATGGAGAGTCTGACGAGACAGAGCGCTGGTTCAAGTCCCACGGATGGAGAGTCTGACGAGACAGAGCGCTGGTTCAAGTCCCACGGATGGAGAGTCTGACGAGACAGAGCGCTGGTTCAAGTCCCACGGATGGAGAGTCTGACGAGACAGAGCGCTGGTTGTCAAGTCCCACGGATGGAGAGTCTGACGAGACAGAGCGCTGGTTCAAGTCCCATGGATGGACAGTGTGACGAGAGAGCGCTGGTCCCCTGGATGGAGAGTCTTCATGGGTCAGTCTACATGGCTCTAAGAATCATTTGCAGGAGCCAATGTGTTTGGTTCAAGTTCAGTCTACATGGGTCAGTCTACATGGGATCTGAGAATCATTTGTAGGAGTCAACGCGTTTGGATCTTCAAGATTTGTCCTCTACAAGCACATGAATGAACTGCACACACACACACAGTGTAATGAGACTTACCTTCTGCCTATAGCAGGCGTCTGCGTTAGGGTTGAGCCCCAGCAGGGCCTGCTCGTCCATGTTGATGATGGAGACAGACTGGCAGGCCATGAGAAGGTCTGCTGTTGCTGCCCTCCACGGTAGTGTCACTGTCTTCTGTTGCTGCCCTCCACGGTAGTTTCACTGTCTTCTGTTGCTCCCCTCCGGCAGGCCAAGCACATCTACACACAACAAAAATAACATCAACAATTAATAATTAGGGCTGGGAATTGCCAGGGACCTCACAATAGGATATCATGAAACATAGGTGTCAATACAATGTGTAATGCGATTCTCCATATTGATTGAGATTCTATATGTAAACTGATTCGATACTGTGATTTTATTGCAATTTGATGTTCCAAACATATCGCTCACCAATATGTCTGCTGGAGAGCGACAAGAGAACACAAGCTTTTGTAAAAATAATAATATAATTAAACGTTTAACAAATTTTCTCCACAACTTCGTGATATCCAAATTGGTAGGTGCAGTCTTGTCCCATCGCTGCAACTCCGTACGGACTCAGGAGAGGCGAAGGTCGAGAGCCGTGCGTCCTCCGAAACACGACCCTGCCAAGACGCACTGCTTCTTGACACACTGCTCGCTTAACCCAGAAACCAGCCGCACCGATGTGTCGGAGGAAACACTGTCAGCCGGACCAAGGATACCCGGAGTCACTAGAGCGCAAACGGGACAAGGATATCCTGGCTGGTCAAACCCTCCCCTAACCCGGACGACGCTGGGCCAATTGTGCGTCGCCTCATAAGGTCTCCGGTCACGGCCGGCTGTGACACAGCCTGGGACCGAACGGTGAAACAACCGTGGAGGGGAGCAACATGTCTGTAATGATGCCACAAGCACTGCGATGCAGTACCTTAGACCGCCACGCCACTCGGGAGGCCCGAGAAAACCATTTTGATCAGTCATGGAACTAAAAAAAGTGCTGAAAACAAAATTGGCTCCCTATTTAAAAATACATAAGTTATGACAGCTATGACAGCCAACTAACACAAAATTATATTGTGAATAAATACCCTGATATGCAACTATCAATCCCCCCAATCACTAATAATAATAATAATAATAATAATAATGATTTGAAAGCCTGAGATAATTTACTGAACACTTATGGATACACACACACACACACACACACACACACACACACACACACACACACACACACACACACACGTTAACAACCACAACACACAAGGAAGAAGAACGATGATGATGTGGAAGTCTGCCACATTTGAAACCCATTATAATCTATGGAATACATTCAAATCCACCTGTTTACCAAACGGCAGTTATGATGACTTGATTAAATCCACCAGCCAGTCTCCACTCCCTAGCGGCAGAGCCAGTCTCCACTCCCTAGCGGCAGAGCCAGTCTCCACTCCCTAGCGGCAGAGCCAGTCTCCACTCCCTAGCGCAGAGCCAGTCTACACTCCCTAGCGCAGAGCCAGTCTACACTCCTTAGCTAGTGGTGCTGTTGAGTTCCATTGTGTGATTGAGTCATTGACTCAGTGGCAGCTGACCAGCATACCCAGGACAACTGCACAACAGTAGCTAACGAGCACAGCAGTGTAGTGACCTGTATGGCACTGCAAGTGTCAGCGTGTGTGTGTGTGGCTAATATTGTTTGACACACACACACACACACACACACACACACACACACACACACACACACACAAAGAGAGTAACGCTGAGTCAACAGAAACACGTAGGTGTTGATGGGAGGGCCAGACAGACCCTGTAACTGGCCTCTCCCCTCTCCATAATGAACAATACCCGGCAGCTAACCCCAGTTCCCCTGCTGTACCCCTGCGGCTAACCCCAGTTCCCCTGCGGCTAACCCCAGTTCCCCTGCTGTACCCCTGCGGCTGACCCCAGTTCCCCTGCGGCTAACCCCAGTTCCCCTGCGGCTAACCCCAGTTCCCCGGCGGCTAACCCCAGTTCCCCTGCTGTACCCCTGCGGCTAACCCCAGTTCCCCTGCGGCTAACCCCAGTTCCCCTGCTGTTCCCCTGCGGCTAACCCCAGTTCCCCTGCGGCTAACCCCAGTTCCCCTGCGGCTAACCCCAGTTCCCCTGCGGCTAACCCCAGTTCCCCGGCGGCTAACCCCAGTTCCCCGGCGGCTAACCCCAGTTCCCCTGCGGCTAACCCCAGTTCCCCTGCTGTTCCCCTGCGGCTAACCCCAGTTCCCCTGCGGCTAACCCCAGTTCCCCGGCGGCTAACCCCAGTTCCCCTGCTGTCCCCCGGCGGCTAACCCCAGTTCCCCGGCGGCTAACCCCAGTTCCCCGGCGGCTAACCCCAGTTCCCCTGCGGCTAACCCCAGTTCCCCGGCGGCTAACCCCAGTTCCCCTGCGGCTAACCCCAGTTCCCCGGCGGCTAACCCCAGTTCCCCGGCGGCTAACCCCAGTTCCCCTGCGGCTAACCCCAGTTCCCCTGCGGCTAACCCCAGTTCCCCGGCGGCTAACCCCAGTTCCCCTGCGGCTAACCCCAGTTCCCCGGCGGCTAACCCCAGTTCCCCTGCGGCTAACCCCAGTTCCCCGGCGGCTAACCCCAGTTCCCCGGCGGCTAACCCCAGTTCCCCTGCGGCTAACCCCAGTTCCCCTGCTGTACCCCGGCGGCTAACCCCAGTTCCCCTGCGGCTAACCCCAGTTCCCCTGCGGCTAACCCCAGTTCCCCTGCTGTACCCCGGCGGCTAACCCCAGTTCCCCGGCGGCTAACCCCAGTTCCCCGGCGGCTAACCCCAGTTCCCCGGCGGCTAACCCCAGTTCCCCGGCGGCTAACCCCAGTTCCCCTGCTGTACCCCGGCGGCTAACCCCAGTTCCCCGGCGGCTAACCCCAGTTCCCCGGCGGCTAACCCCAGTTCCCCTGCGGCTAACCCCAGTTCCCCTGCGGCTAACCCCAGTTCCCCGGCGGCTAACCCCAGTTCCCCGGCGGCTAACCCCAGTTCCCCGGCGGCTAACCCCAGTTCCCCGGCGGCTAACCCCAGTTCCCCGGCGGCTAACCCCAGTTCCCCGGCGGCTAACCCCAGTTCCCCGGCGGCTAACCCCAGTTCCCCGGCGGCTAACCCCAGTTCCCCGGCGGCTAACCCCAGTTCCCCGGCGGCTAACCCCAGTTCCCCGGCGGCTAACCCCAGTTCCCCTGCTGCTAACCCCAGTTCCCCTGCTGTACCCCTGCGGCTGACCCCAGTTCCCCTGCGGCTAACCCCAGTTCCCCTGCTGTACCCAGTAGCTAACAGTTACACAACACATAGCTAGCATGATGCAACATGGACAATATTTCTAATCAGTTAAGTACACAGATAACATAACAGGTGCAGCGAATGCTTGTCTTTCTAGCTCCAACAGTACAGTAATATATAATGTTTGTGTTTCTAGCTCCAACAGTACAGTAATATATAATGTTTGTGTTTCTAGCTCCAACAGTACAGTAATATATAATGTTTCTAGCTCCAACAGTACAGTAATATATAATGCTGGTCTTTCCAGCTCCAACAGTACAGTAATATATAATGTTTACCAAACAATACACACAAATCCCTAAATTAAAAATAAATGTGGGAACGAGCAATGTCAGAGTCCGTAATATAAATATGTATAATGGTGTGTTTAAAAAATGTTTAAATATATATTTTTAACACCTTTATTCAACCAGGTAGGCCAGTTGAGAACAAGCTCTCAATTACATGACATGGCCAAGACAAAGCAAAGCGACACAGACAACAGAGTTACACAGAGTTACACATGGACCAGACAGAGTTACACGTGGACCACACAGAGTTACACGTGGACCACACAGTGTTACACAGAGTTACACGTGGACCACACAGAGTTACACATGGACTACACAGAGTTACACATGGACTACACAGAGTTAAACGTGGACCACACAGAGTGACACGTGAACCACACAGAGTGACACGTGAACCACACAGAGTAACACGTGAACCACACAGAGTTACACGTGGACCAGACAGAGTTACACGTGGACCAGACAGAGTTACACAGAGTTACACGTGGACCACACAGAGTTACACGTGGACCAGACAGAGTGACACGTGGACCAGACAGAGTGACACGTGGACCAGACAGAGTGACACGTGGACCAGACAGAGTGACACGTGGACCAGACAGAGTGACACGTGGACCAGACAGAGTGACACGTGGACCAGACAGAGTGACACGTGGACCACACAGAGTGACACGTGGACCACACAGAGTGACACGTGGACCACACAGAGTTACACGTGGACCACACAGAGTTACACGTGGACCACACAGAGTTACACGTGGACCACACAGTGTTACACAGAGTTACACGTGGACCACACAGAGTTACACATGGACTACACAGAGTTACACATGGACTACACAGAGTTAAACGTGGACCACACAGAGTGACACGTGAACCACACAGAGTGACACGTGAACCACACAGAGTGACACGTGAACCACACAGAGTTACACGTGGACCAGACAGAGTTACATGTGGACCAGACAGAGTTACACAGAGTTACATGTGGACCACACAGAGTTACACGTGGCCCAGACAGAGTGACACGTGGACCAGACAGAGTTACATGTGGACCAGACAGAGTTACACAGAGTTACACGTGGACCACACAGAGTTACACGTGGACCAGACAGAGTGACACGTGGACCAGACAGAGTGACACGTGGACCAGACAGAGTGACACGTGGACCAGACAGAGTGACACGTGGACCAGACAGAGTGACACGTGGACGACAGAGTGACACGTGGACCACACAGAGTTACACGTGGACCACACAGAGTTACACGTGGACCACACAGAGTTACACGTGGACCACACAGAGTTACACGTGGACCACACAGAGTTACACGTGGACCAGACAGAGTTACACGTGGACCAGACAGAGTGACACGTGGACCAGACAGAGTGACACGTGGACCAGACAGAGTGACACGTGGACCAGACAGAGTGACACGTGGACCAGACAGAGTGACACGTGGACCAGACAGAGTGACACGTGGACCAGACAAAGTTACACAGAATTACACGTGGACCACACAGAGTTACACCTGGACCAGAGAGTTACACAGAGTTACACGTGGACCAGACAGAGTGACACGTGGACCAGACAGAGTGACACGTGGACCAGACAGAGTGACACGTGGACCAGACAGAGTGACACGTGGACCAGACAGAGTGACACGTGGACCAGACAGAGTGACACGTGGACCAGACAGAGTGACACGTGGACCAGACAGAGTTACACAGAATTACACGTGGACCAGAAAGTATATGAATACAAAAAGTGAACAGCAGTAGTTGTACAGGATTTGCCTTGACTAGAATACAGTATATACACACACGAGTAAAACAGTATGGAAACATGATTAAAGTGACCAGTGGTAGCAGGCTAGAGTACCGGGTGGTGGCAGGCTAGAGTACCGGGTGGTAGCAGGCTAGAGTACCGGGTGATAACAGGGTAGAGTACCGGGTGGTAGCAGGCTAGAGTACCGGGTGGTAGCAGGGTAGAGTACCGGGTGGCAGCAGGCTAGAGTACCGGGTGGTAGCAGGCTAGAGTACCGGGTGGTAGCAGGCTACAGTACCGGGTGGTAGCAGGCTACAGTACCGGGTGGTAGCAGGCTAGAGTACCGGGTGGTAGCAGGCTAGAGTACCGGGTGATAGCAGGCTAGAGTACCGGGTGGCAGCAGGCTAGAGTACCGGGTGGCAGCAGGCTAGAGTACCGGGTGGCAGCAGGCTAGAGTACCGGGTGGCAGCAGGCTAGAGTACCGGGTGGCAGCAGGCTAGAGTACCGGGTGGCAGCAGGCTAGAGTACCGGGTGGTAGCAGGCTAGTAACAGTGACTAAAGTTCAGGGAAGGGTACTATGCGGAGGCAGAGTACTGGGTGGGGACGAGTGGTTTCTAACAGTCTGATGGCCTGGAGATATAAGCTGTTCAGTTTCTCTGTCGCAGCTTCGATGCACATGTACTGTCTCCACCTTCTAGATGGTAGAAGGGAGAACAGGCAGTGGCTCGGGTGGCTGAGGTGCTTGATGATCAAATCAAAATGTTATTTGTCACATGCGCCGAATACAAACAGGTGTAGACCGTACTGTGAAATGTTTACTGACAAGCCCTTAACCAATGAGCGGTTGCCATACCAGGAAGTGATGAGGATCTTCTCATCTTCTTGGCTGATACCAATATACAATATTTTCCTTGCCAAAAACAATTAGACCGATACTAAAAATGTTGCCGGCCTTTTAAGCCTGAAAGTTAAATAGTTAACACACACGCGGATGCAGAGGTCTAAGGCACTGCATCTCAGAGCAAGAGGCGTCACTACATTCCCTGGTTCGAATCCAGGCTGTACCACATCCGGCCGTGATTGAGAGTTCCATAGGGCGGCTCACCATTAGCCCAGTCTGGGTTTGGCTGAGGTAGGCAGTCATTGGAAATATTAATGCGTTCTTAACTGACTTGCTAGTTAAAGAAAGGTTACACACACACACACACACTGACCATAAAGTGAATTTGTTGGCATTTACGCATGTCCCCATTACCAGTGAAAACATAATCAATACCTGTTTCTTTCACTTACTTGCTGTGCTGTTTGGTTGTTCAGTCATTTCATTCTCAACCAGGATTGCTACGGAACGCCGTCGGGGCCGTTGCCACGGAACGCCGTTGGGGCCGTTGCCACGGAGCGCCGTTTGTATTTAACACGTCAATTAAGCTTGTTGACCAATCAGGACCTGAATATGACTACATATCATATAATTTAACGCATCAATAAATTTTCTACGTAGTTATTACACATTGATTAGACGATCCCTCGTATTTCATATATCACAACGATTCATCGTTGCTGTGATGCTGGTCAAGTTGTCTCGCGCACCTACAGTGCTGGTCATTTCAAAAAGCTAGCTAGCTCATGGATGCAAACAATGTTCTTCCCCAAAAACAACAATCTGTTTCAGTAGCTATAGATATCTGACTAACTATAAAGCTAGGTGTCATCATCTAAAATAACCAACAGATAGTTCTTATTTGATTAATGGTAGTCGGACCCATCTATGTGAAGCCAGCCACAATAAGGATTAGGCACAATAGTGGAATTTGCAGTTTGCCTTCAAAATAAAAGCATGGCATAATTCTACTATTTGTATTCATTTGCATCCCTGTCAATTACATACTTTTAATCTGAATGCAAACTGCAAATTCCACTATTGTGCCTAATCCTTATCGTGGCTAGCTTCACAACACACAACCCGGTCCATTCGATCCTCACTAGCCAGATGAAGCTAGCTGGCTGCTTATAACACTAGCTTTGGGCAACAGGGTTAAGTAGCTGGCTGGCTATTTATTTTCATGAACTGAAGTTCAATTTCAATACATTTACATTTGTCATTTAGCAGACGCTCTTATCCAGAGCGACTTACAAATTGGATAGCCGAACAACAAGTGGCAACCTAGCTAATACTTACTCACAAGGATTCCTAAATAATTGCTTAGAATAATGAAAGTGGCTGCAGTTTCTACTGGTCATTTTTTTCAGACTGGTTGTATTGGTGCTAGCTAGGCACCAAGCTAAAGCTAGCTAGGTACTAAGCTAAAGCTAACTACCCCAGAAGTTGCGGTCAAACAAATGATGCTTTATCACCAGCGCGGTATTGACAACACATCGTTCGTGGCCGGTGTTTGATTGGTTGCAGACTTCTTTGTACAGCTTTGACAGAGCTGCTGTATCTTTTTGACACGCAAAGACCCTTAAACGGCGTTCTGTAGTATGTATGTATGTATGTATGTATGTATGTATGTATGTATGTATGTATGTATGTATGTATGCATGTATGCATGTATGCATGTATGTATGCATGCATGTATGTATGTATGTCGTGAAGCTAATAACAGTGACACTATTACTGTGTAACTCCGGTAGGGCAACATCTGAAAAATATCACATTTGGTAGTGTGTACCGGTGCTCGACCAGTCCGCGAAAGCCAACATCACACACGACAGAGAACGGTTGATTGTCAAGGGGAATGAACTCCATTATCTTGGTGTTAGTGGATTTCTCCTTTTGAGTCGTCTCGCTGAAATTCTTATTCTTTCAAATGACTGCTGGACTTGTTGACTGGTTGATCCACACAGCAGACATTGTGGGCGAGGTTAGGAATGCCATTTTGCACGTTTGCAAAAACCTACTTGGCGTCATTATGTCATGTATCTTCTTTATATAGCTACGCACATTAGCTTTGACATCGGTTTTGCACATCAGCGTTAAACTAGACATCTGGCCGATATTAATGTTGCCATTTTTAGCTAATATCGCCCGATTACGATATGTTACGATCGTGCCTCCCTAGTGGCAACTGCTCGGCATCTGACCATAAAGCACTAGAGGGTAGTGTGTACGGCCCAGTAAATCACTGGGGCCAAGCTTCCTGTCATCCAGGAATTATATAATAGGCAGTGTCAGAGGAAGGCCCAAAAATTGTCAAAGACTCCAGTCACCCAAGTCAGACTGTTCGCTCTGCTACTGCACAGCAAGCAGTACCAGAGCGCAAAGTCTCGGACCAAAAGGCTCCAGAACAGCGTCTACCCCCCCCAAGCCATAAGACTGATGAACAATTATTCAGACTATTTACACCACCCTTTGTTTTTACACTGCTGCTACTCACTGTTTATTATCTATGAATAGTCACTTCAGACTCATTTTTAAAGTCATTTTCTTGTGTTACTATTTGTTTTTATTTACTACTTTAGTTTATTTGTAAGTAGCATTTCACGGTAAGGTCTACTACACCTGTTGTATTCAGCATTTCACTGTGAGGTCTACTACACCTGTCGTATTCGGGCACATGTGACAAATAAAAATGGATTTGCTGTAGATGCCCTGGGGGTTAGGCAGTGTGCCCACGGTGAAGACCACACCACCTTCTGGAGAGCCCTGCGGTTGAGGACGGTGCAGGTGCCGTACCAGGCGGTGATACAGCCCGACAGACAGGATGCTCTCAATGGCGCATCTGTAAAAGAATGTGAGGATCTTATGGGCCGGGCCATGCCTAATTTCTTCAGCCTCCTGGAGGTTGAAGAGGCAGTCGCTGTGCCTTCTTCACCACACTGTCTGTGTGAATGGATCATTTCAGGTTGTCAGTGATGTGCTGAGGAACTGGAAACATCTTCACCCTCTCCACTGTGGCCCATCGATGTGGATGGGGGCGTGATCTCCCTGTTGTCTCCTGAAGTCCACAATCAGCTCCTTCAGTTATGTCGACGTTGAGGTAAGAGGTTATTGTCCTGGCACCACTCCGCCAGGGCCCTCCCCTCCTCCCCGTAGGCTGTCTTGTCATTGTTGGCAAATCAGCACTACCACTGTTGTGTCATCAGCAAACTTGATGATTGAGTTGGAGACGTGCACGGCCAAGCAGTACAGGAGGGAATCCAGCACCCAGTTACAGGGCAGGGCTCAGAACCAGGACCCCGAGCTCAGTGATGAGCTTGGAGGGCACTATGGTGTTGAAAGCTGTGCTGTAGTCGATGAACAGCATTCTTACATAGGTATTCCTCTTGTCCAGATGGGTTAGGGCAGTGTGCATGCGACGGCCATTGAGTCATCTGTTGGGGCGGCACACAAATTGTAGAGGGTCTAGGGATTCAGGTATGGTGATCCTTAACTAGTGGGTTTAGGGCTTCGGGTAAGGTGGTATGATCCTTAACTAGTGGGTCTATGGCTTCAGGTATGGTTATATGATCCTTAACTAGTGGGTCTATGGCTTCAGGTATGGTGATATAATCCTTAACTAGTGGGTCTATGGCTTCAGGTATGGTGATATAATCCTTAACTAGTGGGTCTATGGCTTCGGGTAAGGTGATATGATCCTTAACTAGTGGGTCTATGGCTTCAGGTGATATGATCCTTAACTAGTGGGTCTATGGCTTCGGGTAAGATGATATAATCCTTAATTGGCGGCAAAGCACTTCAGGGTGACAGAAGTGAGTGCAGTGGGACGATGGTCATTTAGTTCAGGTACTTTTGCCTTCTTGGGTAAAGGAACAATGGTGGACATCATGAAGTAAGTGGGGTAGGGAGAGACTGAATCCGTCCGTAAACACTCCAGCCAGCTGGTCTACACATGCTCTGAGGACGCGGGATGCTGTCCGGGCCGGCAGCCTTGGAAGAGCTAATAAACTATTTTGACTTAGATGCCGGTTACCTAGTATTGACTAACGTTAACTAGCTAGCGGCTGGACAGTTGGCACCGAAATACCGACTGGTCAGCCACTCCTCATAAAAAGTTGCCCTTGTGTGTGTTGTGCTGGCTTGGTCGCATAACGTTAGCTGGATATCTAACTAGTTTAATTTAAATGAAACAAGGTAACAACGATAATTACAGGTTTTATACTTGCATTGTCAAAACGTCACAACATCAAATTAACGTTAGAGCTACGGCAGACTGTTTTTCCTCCGGTATCATCAGCACACGTTTACCGCACATTGAGCCACCATAACGCTCCCGGTGAAAGACTCCCGAGGCCCGTTGAACAAAGTCAATTCAGAAGTAAACCGATATTTTATAATATCTCACCTTATTGCTATACTTTTATCTTCATCGTCTCCGTCCGTCAGTACATCCCTAAATCGTCAGGAATTACCCAAAAAAAGCACTTCAAGTTTGTCTGTTTAGCTCGGCTAAGGGTTCAGAGCAGGAATTTCAGGAGTCGATTTCTTGCGGCGTGTCGATTCAACGGAACCAGAAACGTCACATTTTCGTTGGGGTCATGACCACAGGAAGAAGTTCTCCCCCACAAATTATTTTATTTTCAATAAAAGTTTTTTTAAATAAACGTAATTTCCTTCACGTCAAGCCTGTGGCTAGATATATGTTTTTTGGGGGAATCCCTCTTCTGATAACAATTTTTTAAATGTTTTGAAAGGGAATATTTGACTATTCTGACAGATTGATTAGATAAATCTTTTTATTTTTTATTTTTACCCTTTATTTAACCAGGCAAGTAACTTAAGAACAAATTCTTATTTTCAATGAGAGCCTGGGAACAGTGGATTAACTGCATGTTCAGGGGCAGAACGACAGATTTGTACCTTGTTAGCTCGGGGGTTTGAGCTCGCAACCTTCCGGTTGCTAGTCCAACGCTCTAACCACTAGGCTACCCGGCCGCCCCATTTATTGGATATGAGGTGGTCCTACTCCTTCTACTCTCTGATACAGTCAAAGTTTGACTGTCGTTGACAATGTCAAAGATACTGATAAAATTATACCTTAAAATATAAATAAACATTAATTAAAATAAAAAAAATATTGGGTTATTACAGTTTATAAACGCTCTGGACGGCGAACCAATCAGGGGAATTAAAGCGTTTGATCCCGCCTCTTTTTGTACTTCACATCCGGAGTCTCCGCCCTACTACTTCCTCTTTCCCAGTTCGCAGTCAGCGAGAGACACCATGAAGGCGTCTGGCACAGTATGTAAAATAGTTTATTCAACCTTTTTAAATCACAGAAAGCCAGTTATATAGACAGATTTGAGCACATACTGCTTCAATCGTTTGAATTATGTAGTCACAAGATGCTAAATCGATATAAATAGTTCAATTTTTTCGGCTTTAAAAAACTGAAGCCTCCGCGGCTGCAACATGGCGTCCACGTTTGAGATTTTGGACCATGTGGGCCCATAGAGAAACAATGCAGCTAGCTAGGAAAATATGTGGCAACAGTGAACCAAACAAATATGCCCGTCTTATGTATTTAGCCACCTCCAAACAATTTGTCTTCTGTACACTTCTTCTCAAAGCGTGTTAAAATGTCCGCGAAGTGCTAACTAACATGTATCTAGTAGCCTAGATTGCTAACTTTAGTAAGCTAGTTGCCACATACCTGTCCAGGCGTAGGCCGCGTTGCTAATCGACGAACTTGGCTAGTTAGCGAATACAAATACACATATCGTAGCTAATTATCATCTCCAGACATGTTATCACCCCATCCTGTTTCTCAATCCCGAAACAAGTAATTAGTTGGGTTGTTAACTGGAAGTAGTTGTTAGCTATAACAAGCTAGTGTCATTCAGAACTGTAAAATATCAAATTTAGCAGGCTAAGATTGGCTGGCTACCAAGCTAAAGACATTGCGCCTGTTACATGAAGCAAACGTAATGTTGACATCGTTGCAGTTGACTGCAGGAAAGGCCATGCATTATATTCATTTAATTTAGATCTACGAATTGCAATGCACCCTAACCCAAAGGCCATATCAAATAAATGGTATGATCTTGTCAGGTGTGCTAAAATCAACATGATGTACCTTGTCGCCTTTCTCTGATGCTGATGTGCCGTTGAAAGTGAATCCAAGGTTCAACATTTTAGTACATGTGTCTTATCCAGTATCCATCATAGTCTTTTAAGTTAGCAACTGGTATATATGGACAGCTTGTATTGTCCTATGGACATTGTATTGCACGTTACTCACATTTCTTCTTCTCCTGCTCCATCCACACAGCTTAGGGAGTACAAAGTCGTTGGGCGCCTCCTGCCCTCGGTTAAGAACCCCACCCCTCCTCTCTACCGCATGAGGATATTCGCTCCTAACCATGTGGTGGCCAAGTCTCGCTTCTGGTACTTTGTCTCCCAGCTGAGGAAGATGAAGAAGGCCAACGGAGAGACAGTCTACTGTGGTCTGGTAGGTAACACAGGGGACAGGGTGGGCTCATGGGTGCGATGGGGGTAACAAATCAACTGCAAAGAATCACCAGTATTGAATGCATATGTTCTTTAATGTGTTTTCTATTTACTGAGATTTTCATTATGTGCAAATAAACTATTATGGAAATGGATGGTGTCAGTGGTCTGGCTGGAAGTTGGTATTACTGTTACACACACAACCGTGAAGTAGTTTAAAGACACTGCCCTTTAAAGAGACATTACAGGAGAAAAGAAACTGTTGATGCGTTTGACCGGTATTAGATTTTTTTACATACAAATCTGTCGCTGCATCGTTTGTCTGTTGGTCCTCTCCTGTAGAAATTAGCCGTTTTCAGGGTAAACATGAGTAAATGCTATGCATGTACACCAGTGTTGGCACGATACCTGAATTTAGACTTAGCTACCTGCTTCAGGATACTCAATATCAAAACGATGCCACAACCAAAAATGGTGCCTGAATAATGGCACCTGATCCAGATGGAGGAACTCAGCCACTGTTCTGTATCTTTTATTTTATTTAGTTACTTTTTACTCTAACCTTTTATTTAATTAGGCAAATCAGTTAAGAACAAATTATTATTTACAGTAGCGGCCTTCACCGGCGAAACCCGGACGATGCCGGGCAAATTGTGTTGTGGGTGACGCACAATGAATCAATCATACATTCAATTTGATTTGATTGTTCTTTTTGTAGATTAGAACTCAAATGTTAATCGTTTACTTGAAAGGAACATTTCTAGATAAACGAATTAAATCGAGATGTAGACTAGGTCTTATTCGCGGTACAGGGGAATGCGGACCAAGGCACTCTTCATGTAATTCATTAAAATACCTTTTATTAGTATGGCATGTTCACTAGAAATGTTTTTTTTTTAAACCGATGTGTTTCTGCTGCATTGAGTTATTCAGCTTGTTTTGAGCTGATTTCGCGGGGCTACAGATCCCAGACCAACAATCCCTTCTGTTTAGGACGAGTATTGCACTGATAGGCTTGAACCTCTCAATCGCGTGAGACCCGTTTGACGGAATGTAACCAAATCCTTGTACTGGGCCGATTTTTTTTATTTTTTATTTATTTATTTTTTGTATCGGGAAAAGTAGATAATTTTCAGTATACCGTGCAACCCGAACGTCCCTCTGCCATTTCTGATTAAGTCAGGTTAAACCTTACAGAATGAGACAACTTCCTGTCTGCCAATTAGGTGTCAGTCAGGAAGTTGTCTCGTTCTGTATGGTTGAACCTGACGGTCAGGAAGTTGTTTCGTTCTGTACGGTTGAACCTGTCAGTCAGTTAGGTGTCCATCAGGAAGTTGTCTCGTTCTGTACGGTTGAACCTCGTCTAATGAACTGTTATTTCCCCCACCTCTCTCAGGTGCACGAGAAGACTCCCCTGAAGGTGAAGAACTTTGGCATCTGGTTGCGTTACGACTCCCGTAGCGGAACCCACAACATGTACCGAGAATACAGAGACCTGACCACCTCTGCAGCCGTCACCCAGTGCTGTGAGTATGTCGCAGTGTGGCCCCATGTCCTGCAGTCTGTCTGACAGTCTGGAGAACACTGGACAGTCACCCAGTGCTGTGAGTATGTCCCAGTGTGGCCCCATGTCCTGCAGTCTGTCTGACAGTCTGGAGAACACTGGAACGTCACCCAGTGCTGTGAGTATGTCCCAGTGTGGCCCCATGTCCTGCAGTCTGTCTGACAGTCTGGAGAACACTGGACAGTCACCCAGTGCTGTGAGTATGTCCCAGTGTGGCCCCATGTCCTGCAGTCTGTCTGACAGTCTGGAGACCACTGGACTGTCACCCAGTGCTGTGAGTTTGTCCCAGTGTGGCCCCAGTCTGTCTGACAGTCTGGAGAACACTGGACTGTCACCCAGTGCTGTGAGTTTGTCCCAGTGTGGCCCCAGTCTGTCTGACAGTCTGGAGAACACTGGACCGTCACCCAGTGCTGTGAGTTTGTCCCAGTGTGGCCCCAGTCTGTCTGACAGTCTGGAGAACACTGGGTTTAACCCATTGATGCATTGGACAGCCGTTTTTAAGATCTGTGATCATTATTAGATGGTTCCTCATGATAGATGTTTAGTAAAACAGCTTGTGGCTGCTGTAGATCCGTCCCAGGAGAACGGAGAGTGAATTTAGAGTTAACTGTGTAAACGGGATATCATCATTTACTCAGTACATCTTAGTTAGCAGCTACACGTGCTCATGGAAGTGAAACCAACGTTCTACAGTCCACCCTTAAAAGCTTTGAGACATGAACCTTATCTGCCCCCCCCAAGTGTCCGCTCAGCAGACCTGAAATTAAATGAGTGAGACGTTGCTTAATTTGCCCTCCTAAAGGTCTTGATAAATCTTTCTTGGGGGGTAAATACTAACTTGGCCAGTCTTCCAGGAGGGCAGTTGGGTGTGGTTGTCACTTGCTGTGTTTTTGTTATTCTGATGTCTTGTCTGTGTTCTCCAGATCGTGATATGGGCGCTCGCCATCGTGCCCGTGCTCACTCCATCCACATCATGAAGGTCCAGGAGATCGCTGCCAATAAATGCCGCAGACCTGCAATCAAGCAGTTCCACGTAAGTCAACTCACATCGTATATCATCCACCCGAGATCAGACTGTTCTCTGTGCTGCCGCACGGTACCGGGTCTAGGTCAGACTGTTCTCTACGGTCCCGGGTCTAGGTCAGACTGTTCTCTGCTACGGTACCGGGTCTAGGTCAGACTGTTCTCTACGGTCCCGGGTCTAGGTCAGACTGTTCTCTGCTACGGTACCGGGTCTAGGTCAGACTGTTCTCTGTGCTACTGCACGTGGTACCGGGTCTTGGTCAGACTGTTCTCTGTGCTACGGTACCGGGTCTAGGTCAGACTGTTCTCTGTGCTACTGCACGTGGTACCGGGTCTAGGTCAGACTGTTCTCTGTGCTACGGTACCGGGTCTAGGTCAGACTGTTCTCTGTGCTACGGTACCGGGTCTAGGTCAGACTGTTCTCCGTGCTGCCGCACGGTACCGGGTCTAGGTCAGGCTGTTCTCCGTGCTGCCGCACGGTACCGGGTCTAGGTCAGACTGTTCTCTGTGCTACGGTACCGGGTCTAGGTCAGACTGTTCTCTGTGCTGCCGCACGGTACCGGGTCTAGGTCAGGCTGTTCTCTGTGCTACTGCACGCGGTACTGGGTCTAGGTCAGACTGTTCTCTGTGCTGCCGCACGGTACCGGGTCTAGGTCAGACTGTTCTCTGTGCTACGGCACGTGGTACCGGGTCTAGGTCAGACTGTTCTCTGTGCTACGGCACGTGGTACCGGGTCTAGGTCAGACTGTTCTCTGTGCTACGGCACGTGGTACCGGGTCTAGGTCAGACTGTTCTCTGTGCTACTGCACGCGGTACCGGGTCTGTATTTAAAATATATATAAAATCTGCCAGACAAAACACCAGATTTCTCTTCCAGATTTAGTTCCTGGTCTTAAACCCTGGTGTGTTTTTGAATCTGGCTACATGCTGATGTTACAGCCTGTAAAATTAGTATGGCGTTGTAATTTCAATGGATGATTTCCCCTAGTTATCTAACCTCTTCCCCCCCTGCCACTTTAAGGCAATTCTATATATTTCTACTTGATTTTAAAATGATTGTAGTTATGATGACTAGGTTTCTGCTGTTCAAATAAACCCAGCTAGTGTTAGCATGGCGGCTGTGTGCCTTGTTTTCTTAATGGAAATGCTAGGAGCTCAGATGCAATCGCTGAACGTTGTTATTCAGTTATTGTATCTTAGCGCCTCCTTTTGAGTGTGTGTGTGGCGCTCCTTTTGAGTGTGTGTGTGGCGCTCCTTTTGAGTGTGTGTGTGGCGCTCCTGTTGAGTGTGTGTGGCGCTCCTGTTGAGCGTGTGTGGCGCTCCTGTTGAGCGTGTGTGGCGCTCCTGTTGAGCGTGTGTGGCGCTCCTGTTGAGTGTGTGTGGCGCTCCTGTTGAGTGTGTGTGGCGCTCCTGTTGAGTGTGTGTGGCGCTCCTGTTGAGTGTGTGTGGCGCTCCTGTTGAGTGTGTGTGGCGCTCCTTTTGAGTGTGTGTGGCGCTCCTGTTGAGTGTGTGTGGCGCTCCTTTTGAGTGTGTGTGGCGCTCCTGTTGAGTGTGTGTGGCGCTCCTGTTGAGTGTGTGTGGCGCTCCTGTTGAGTGTGTGTGGCGCTCCTGTTGAGTGTGTGTGTGGCGCTCCTGTTGAGTGTGTGTGTGGCGCTCCTGTTGAGTGTGTGTGGCGCTCCTGTTGAGTGTGTGTGGCGCTCCTGTTGAGTGTGTGTGGCTCTCCTTTTGAGTGTGTGTGTGTGTGGCTCTCCTTTTGAGTGTGTGTGTGTGTGGCTCTCCTTTTGTGTGTGTGTGTGTGGCTCTCCTTTTGAGTGTGTGTGGCTCTCCTTTTGAGTGTGTGTGTGTGTGTGGCTCTCCTTTTGAGTGTGTGTGTGTGTGTGGCTCTCCTTTTGTGTGTGTGGCTCTCCTTTTGTGTGTGTGTGTGGCGCTCCTTTTGTGTGTGTGTGTGGCGCTCCTTTTGTGTGTGTGTGTGGCGCTCCTTTTGTGTGTGTGTGGCGCTCCGTGTGTGTGTGTGTGTGTGGCGCTCCGTGTGTGTGTGGCGCCCCTTTTGAGTGTGTGTGGGTGGCGCCCCTTTTGTGTGTGTGTGTGTGGCGCTCCTGTTGAGTGTGTGTGGCGCTCCTTTTCGTTTTAGTGTTCTTCTCCGACTAACCAGCACCTCGCCTCATTCCTTCTGCCCGTCAGATGACATGACAGCATGTCTTTGCCTAAAACATCTCCTCTTGTCCTCTCCTCAGGACTCCAAGATCAAGTTCCCCCTGCCCCACAGGGTCCTGCGTCGTCAACACAAGCCCCGCTTCACCACCAAGAGACCAAACACCTTCTTCTAAAGAAAATAACCTCTGTTTTCACTTTGTGCGGGACAATAAAATTTCTAATTGTAGAAAAGAAGCCATTTTGTTTTTGAGTTTAATTTTTTACGTGTTTGGCTAAGAATTGATTTTGTGATGCTTCCGACATGCAAGTTTGAAGTGAATGAAATCTGAATTATCTGAGTCTTGAGTTAGATTGCATAATGCTTTGCAGGAGGGGGGGGAAATGGTTGTCAGTGGATATTATCTGAAAAGTTATTAGTTAACATTCAGAAATGTGAAGAGAGAACATTTGGACCATCGCCACAGATTTGCTACAAAACAGCCCCTAATTATGGCTTTATAATGACCATTTAGATAGATTTTGCGTTGCAAATGAGTGCTGATCAATATATGAAAGATAAAAGTTACCACATAAAACATGGTTGGCTCATCTGGACCACATGTAGGTTGTAATATGAGTTGGCCTGGAAGAGGCCATTTTTACCCCCCTTTATCCAGTAGAAGCTCACATTTCAAGAGTTCTTGCGTTTTGTTTTAAAATGACAAGTAGTTTCACACCACTAATATTTGTTAAGAAACCATACCCATAACATGTGTTATGTTTGCTGTGTATTTAAATGCTTTATATTTTAAATGTATTTCGTTGTTTTGTGGCACACACACACTTTCCACATGTCCACTTCCTGTAAGTTGGCGCCATCTCGTGGCTCGAGCGCGTGGTTGTCTGGGGTACCGCGGTCATAGATGTTTAACTGTCATGACGGGGATTTCGTTAAAGGTTAAATACCTGGCAAAGCTTCAGGTAAGTTTGGTAACCGTCAATTCGGTAAAATTAGCAGGAAAAGTTATTCTCAATTCGGTAAAAATGAGCGGGGAAAGTTATTATCCATTGGAATTGTGTTAAACTGACAGCGGATGAGACTAAATCTGAGGTAAATATTTTTTTTGCTCAACTCCATAGACCTCAAGTCCAATGTCACATCACACGCTGTCCGGTGTCAGTTTTGTTCCATTCTAACGTGCTTTTAGGTTGTTGGCTAATGTGTCAGACATGTCGGCTGACTTGCAATATGAATGGATACATTTTCAACAATCTCATGTGGGTACCGGAGGCCTACGGATATCGGTGACCGGTCAATGCACAGACATGCTAAAGGCATACGGTGTTGTCAGAGAAGAGAGGAGAACACACACATTGTTGCTCAGTGACAGATGGAATGTAATACCAGTTTAATACAGGTTTCCAAGTGGTTTCAGATGGCATGGTCCTGACAGATCCCCTTGGAAAGCCCTTCTGAAACCAAAGTAAGGTCATGGATCAGAAAACCAGTCAGTATCTGGTGTGACCACCATTTGTCTCATGCAGCGCGACACGTCTCCTTCGCATAGAGTTGATCAGGCTGTTGATTGTGGGATGTTGTCCCACTCCTCTTCAATGGCTGCGCTAAGTTGCTTGATATTGGCAGGAACTGGAACACGCTGTTGTACACGTCGATCCCAGACATGCTCAATGGGGTGACGTGTCTGGTGAGTATGCAGGCCATGGAAAAACTGGGAAATTTTCAGCTTCCAGTAATTGTGTACAGATCCTTGCAAATTGGGGCGGTGCATTATCACGCTGAAACATGAGTTGAGGTGAGGTGATGGAGAATGAATAGCACGACAATGGGCCTCAGGATCTCGTCATGGAATCTTTGGGCTTTCAAATTGCCATTGATAAAATGCAATTGTGTTCATTCTCCGTAATTTATGCCTACCCATAACCCCACCGCCACCATGGGGCACTCTGTTCACAACGTTGACATCAGCAAACCACTTACCCACAGGATGCCATCCACACTGTCTGCCATCTGCCCGGTACAGTTGAAACCGGGATTCATCAGTGAAGAGCACACTTCTCCAGCGAGGCCAGTGGCCATCGAAGGTGAGCATTTGCCCACTGAAGTCGGTTACGATGCCGAACTGCAGTCAGGTCAAGACCCTGGTGAGGACGACGAGCACGCAGACGAACTGACGGTTGCTGGCTGACTGTACCAGAAATTATTTTGTTGTGCAAACCCACAATTTCATCAGCTGTCTGGGTGGCAGGTCGATCCCGCAGGTAAAGAAGCCGGATGTCGGGGTCCTGGGTTGGCATGGTTACACGTGGTCTGTGGTTGTGAGGCCAGTTGGATGTTCTGCCAAATTCTCTAAAACGTTAGAGGCGGCTTATGGTAGAGAAATCAACATTTGATTATCAGGCAACAGCTCTGGTGGACATTGCTGCAGTCAGCATACCAATTGCACGCTCCCTTAAAACTTGAGACATCTGTGGCCATTGTGTTGTGTGACAAAACTGCACATTTTAGAGTGGCTTTTTATTGTCCCCAGCACAAGGTGCACCTGTGTAATTGTCATACTGTTTAATAAGCTTCTTGATAAGCCTCACCTGTCAGGTGGATGGATTATCTTGGCAAAGGAGAAATGCTCACTAACAGGGATGTAAAAAAAATTGTGCCGAAAATTTGAGAAATACACTTTTTGTGCATATGGAATATTTCAGTTTTTTTTTTATTTCATCTCATGAAACATGGGACCGACACTTTTACCTGTTCAATTTCTATTTTAGTTTAGTGTATGTGTCACCAAACCAAGCAGTGTTGACGTTCCTTTTTCAGATAAAGATTCACCCTGCCAGTGTGGGGGGAGGTCTGTTACTCCTTCACCGTCAGTGTGGGAGGAGGTCTGTTACTCCTTCACCCTGTCAGTGTGGGAGGAGGTTTGTTACTCCTTCACCCTGCCAGTGTGGGGGGAGGTCTGTTACTCCTTCACCCTGTCAGTGTGGGAGGAGGTCTGTTACTCCATCACCCTGTCAGTGTGGGAGGAGTTCTGTTGTTACTCCGTCACCCTGTCAGTGTGGGAGGAGTTCTGCTGTTTATCCCGTGTCACATCAACCATCAGGAGGTGGAGCCAATCTGCCTCCCAAATGGCCTCCTAATCCCATGGGTCCTGGTCAAAAGTAGTGCACTATATAGGGAATAGGGTGCCCTGGTCAACAGTAGCGCACTATATAGGGAATAGGGTGCATTGGCCTTGGTCAACAGTAGGGCACTATATAGGGAATAGGGTGCAATGGCCCTCGTCGACAGTAGGGCACTATTTAGAGAATAAGATGCATGGGCCCTGGTCAACAGTAGGGCACTATATATGGGATAGGATGCCATATGGGACAGCGTATTGGCCTCGGTGTAGACTTCTTTCGACTGCTCGAAAAATCACACTCAGTTTGTTTAAAACATTTTTGAAGCTGAAACTGATTCTCTATTTTTCTCTTTTGTCGATTGAAGCCTGTTTATTTAAAGGCTTTTTAAACCAGATCCATGAGACCTTGTTGAAAACCAATCCACTCACACCAACTCATTTTGATCGGCTACGTTTCCCACAGCCTGGTGGTGGTGGGGGAGGGGGGCAGGTAGGACGAGGCCAGAGAGTGAGACTACGTCTGCCTTGGCAGGATATCCTTTGAAACAATAATCCCGGGTAATTTCTCTGGTAGGGAGCGGCCCTCCGTTCATCTAATCTACCAGATGTTTCCCACGCTACTTTGAGATGAGGGCACAGTGATTTCCCTGCTGGGTAGCTGTCCGACTCCGGCCGGCTGAACCTCTCTCTCTCTCTGTCTCTCTCTTGCTGTCTCTCTCCCGCTGTCTCTCTTTCTCTCTCTCTCTCTCTCTCTGTCTCTCTCGCTGTCTCGGTCTGTCTGTGTTTGAAATACGTCCGACAGTGTTTCCAAACCCTCACCTGGAATATTGATGACTAGACTCATGGCTCTCTGTCTTCCTGGACTGTTATTGAGATGATGTCCTGTACTCGGCCCAGCAGTCTGGCCATAGATTTAGGGGTCTGGCTGGTCTGTAGACTTAGTCTAATCAGCAGTCTGGCCATAGACTTAGGGGTCTGGCTGGTTTGTAGACTTAGTCTAATCAGCAGTCTGGCCATAGACTTAGGGGTCTGGCTGGTTTGTAGACTTAGTCTAATCAGCAGTCAGGGGTCTGGCTGGTCTGTAGACTTAGTTTAATCAGCAGTCTGGCCATAGACTTAGGGGTCTAGGCTGGTCTGTAGACTTAGTCTAATCAGCAGTCTGGCCATAGACTTAGGGGTCTGGCTGGTCTATAGACTTAGTCTAATCAGCAGTCTGGCCATAGACTTAGGGGTCTGGCTGGTTTGTAGACTTAGTCTAATCAGCAGTCTGGCCATAGACTTAGGGGTCTGGCTGGTCTGTAGACTTAGTCTAATCAGCAGTCTGGCCATAGACTTAGGGGTCTGGCTGGTTTGTAGACTTAGTCTAATCAGCAGTCTGGCCATAGACTTAGGGGTCTGGCTGGTCTGTAGACTTAGTCTAATCAGCAGTCTGGCCATAGATTTAGGGGTCTGGCTGGTCTGTAGACTTAGTCTAATCAGCAGTCTGGCCATAGACTTAGGGGTCTGGCTGGTCTGTAGACTTAGTCTAATCAGCAGTCTGGCCATAGACTTAGGGGTCTGGCTGGTCTGTAGACTTACTCTAATCAGCAGTCTGGCCATAGATTTAGGGGTCTGGCTGGTCTGTAGACTTAGTCTAATCAGCAGTCTGGCCATAGACTTAGGGGTCTGGCTGGTCTGTAGACTAATCAGCAATAGACTGTAACAGCAGCAGGCAGTGTAGAACCCACTGCCCAGCATTTTCCTCTGAATCATAGACGACAGAAATTACATTACACTCCAGCACAAGGAACTTACACAGTCATTGGCTCGTTATAGTCTATTCCAGATTGATGTCAGTTGGCTTGAGTTGAGGCGTATGAATACAGAGACACGGACTGAGGTGAAGTGTCCCTAAGTACTGGTAACCGAGCAGAACAGTGGAGTGGTTCGGTCTGACACGTCTGTGGTGGGGTCTATTTAAATGGGTCACGCAAATCAAATCAAATGTATTTATATTTATAGAGACCTTTTTTTCTTTTTTCTTTTTACATCAGCAGATGTCAGAAAGCGCTTATACAGGAACCCAGCCTAAAAACCCCAAACAGCAAGCAATGTAGAAGCTCCTGTCCTGTCACCCCTCCTCGGTTTCTCCTCTCCTGTCCTCTCCTTTTCTCAGAGGTCTGTTCCCAGTTCTCCACTAATTATTTATCCGGTCCTGTTTTCCCAACCAGCGGGAATGACCGGCTCCCTCAGAATTCCAGCCAGTTTGGAAATTGGATCAAGCGTCCGCCAGAGGCCTTTGTGTGTTCAGCTTCCTGCCTGTCAAAATAAGAGTAGTTTATTTGTCCGTAGAGGTGCTTTACAGAAACCTTTTATAGCTACATTAGAGAATGTTGGCCTTCCTGTCAGCCCAGATACAGCATGTTGGTTAACCTGTCTAACTCTTCACTGCTGTCTGTCTGTCAGCCCAGATACAGTATGTTGGTTAACCTGTCTGTCAGCCCAGATACAGTATGTTGGTTAACCTGTCTAACTCTTCACTGCTGTCTGCCTGTCAGCCCAGATACAGTATGTTGGTTAACCTGTCTAACTCTTCACTGCTGTCTGTCTGTCAGCCCAGATACAGTATGTTGGTTAACCTGTCTAACTCTTCACTGCTGTCTGTCTGTCAGCCCAGATACAGTATGTTGGTTAACCTGTCTAACTCTTCACTGCTGTCTGCCTGTCAGCCCTGATACAGTATGTTGGTTAACCTGTCTAACTCTTCACTGCTGTCTGCCTGTCAGCCCAGATACAGTATGTTGGTTAACCTGTCTAACTCTTCACTGCTGTCTGCCTGTCAGCCCAGATACAGTATGTTGGTTAACCTGCCTGTCAGCCCAGATACAGTATGTTGGTTAACCTGTCTAACTCTTCACTGCTGTCTGCCTGTCAGCCCAGATACAGTATGTTGGTTAACCTGTCTAACTCTTCACTGCTGTCTGTCTGTCAGCCCAGATACAGTATGTTGGTTAACCTGTCTCACTCTTCACTGCTGTCTGTCTGTCAGCCCAGATACAGTATGTTGGTTAACCTGTCTAACTCTTCACTGCTGTCTGTCTGTCAGTCCAGATACAGTATGTTGGTTAACCTGTCTAACTCTTCACTGCTGTCTGTCTGTCAGTCCAGATACAGTATGTTGGTTAACCTGTCTGTCAGCCCTGATACAGTATGTTGGTTAACCTGCCTGTCAGCCCAGATACAGTATGTTGGTTAACCTGTCTGTCAGTCCAGATACAGTATGTTGGTTAACCTGTCTGTCAGCCCAGATACAGTATGTTGGTTAACCTGCCTGTCAGCCCAGATACAGTATGTTGGTTAACCTGTCTAACTCTTCACTGCTGTCTGCCTGTCAGCCCTGATACATTATGTTGTTTAAACCTGCCTGTCAGCCCAGATACATTATGTTGTTTAAACCTGCCTAACCCTCATTTGTATCCTAAGATTGTCTTGCACAAAATGTTTACATGTTAGGTGTATTCCTGCTTGGTGAACATATACTCAAATTGCAATGTATTTTGAAAACCGTGTACGAGACCAGGGATCATCAACAAGATTAAAACTTCAACAGGATCGGTGGGTCCCCTGAGGGATGGTTGAGCTAACGTAGGCTAATGAGATTAGCATGAGGTTGAGCTAACGTAGGCTAATGAGATTAGCATGAGGTTGAGCTAACGTAGGCTAATGAGATTAGCATGAGGTTGAGCTAACGTAGGCTAATGAGATTAGCAACAAGAACATTTCCCAGGACATAGACATATCTGATATTGGCAGAAAGCTTACATTCTTGTTAATCTAACTGCACTGTCCAATGTACAGTAGCTTTTACAGTGAAATAATACCATGCTACTGTTTGAGGAGAGTTGCACAATTACGAATTTAAAGTTATTAATAAACAAATTAGGCACATTTCGTCAGTCTTGATACAAAAGTTTGAACAGAAATACAAGTACGCTGCTGTCATCTAGTGGCCAAAACCTAAATTGCACCTGGGCTGGAATAATACATTATGGCCTTTCTCTTGCATTTCAAAGATGATAGAACAAATAAATACCAAAAAACGGTTGTTTTTTTCTTTGTATTATCTTTTACCAGATCTAATGTGTTTTATTCTCCTACATTCCTTTCACATTTCCACCAACGTCAAAGTGTTTCCTTTCAAATGGTACTAAGAGTATATGCACATCCTTGTATCAGGTCCTGGCAGTTAGATTTGGGGATGTCATTTTAGGGTCGAAAATGGGGGGAAAACGGGGCGGATCTTTAAGAGGACCAATTTTGTCTTGAGTGGATGGTCAGGGGGCCGGTACATAATTACAAATATCTGTCGACTTCAAATTCACCGCAAAATGACCAAACAGACTAAAACATAATCATTTCAAACCTTGCTTATCCACGATCACATGTACAGTATCTCTCTGTTATGTGTGGGAATACTGTAGAACACATTTTTAAAAAGTAACATCAATTGGAGCTGATTTGCTGATGTTTTTACAGTCTATGTTCAACAATATAAAAAAAAAAATCAATTATTTTTTCTCAGAAAACTTGGGGTGGCCAAATAAAATGACTTGCGTGCTGTCAGTGAGGGAACCCTGTACTAGGCACACGGTAATGAGAGAGAGAGGTGGTACTTTGTCTTTGGGAACTATGTTATACCAATTTATACCAGGGTTGTTTTGGTTGGTTATGGAATTTATACCAGGGTTGTTTTGGTTGGTTATGGAGTTTATACCAGGGTTGTTTTGGTTGGTTATGGAATTTATACCAGGGATGTTTTGGTTGGTTATGGAGTTTATACCAGGGATGTTTTGGTTGGTTGGATGTTCCAGCTTAGAGAGCTGTCTTGCAGTCGTCCTCCAGTCTCTGCCCAGCCGTCCCCACAGTGTTTGAATCATAACGTCAACACGGCCCTGCGTGTTTACGTTTGTGCGTGTGTGTGAAAGAGAGAGAGAGAGAGAGAGTGTGTGTGTGAGAGAGAGTGTGTAGTGTATGTGTGTCTCTACTCCTGCTTAAGGTCTCTCAGCCCCTCAGCTTATGGCCAAACCAAACTTGTCATGTTGCAAAACCCAGCGGTGTGAATTATTTTAATGGTTCTGCTGGAAGCCAAACTCTCCTCCTCGCCACATTCCTCTTCTTTTGGAAACGTTTATCATTTGTAATTGAATTTCAAATCGAATTTATGATGAGAAGTGGCAATTTGTTGACACTTCAGCTTCGCTGTGAGGAGAGGAGCGCCACGTAGTGCTGTCCCGCCCCTGGAGGGAGTTACAGAAGAATAGAGAACGAGAGAGGGGAGAATATATAGCTGCTGTATTTGGGTCTGCTGTGGACCTCGGCCCTCCTTTAAAAATATAACATTGGTACCAAAGAAATGAAGAGGTCTAATTTATCGACATGGGCTTCAGCCTCAGGCCTGTCTCTTGTACCTTAAAAATAGAGAGACAGGGGTTGTCTTCACTCATAGACAGGGGTTGTCTTAGCTCAGAGACAGGGGTTGTCTTCACTCAGAGACAGGGGTTGTCTTCACTCATAGACAGGGGTTGTCTTAGCTCAGAGACAGGGGTTGTCTTCACTCATAGACAGGGGTTGTCTTCACTCATAGACAGGGGTTGTCTTCACTCATAGACAGGGGTTGTCTTCACTCAGAGACAGAGACAGGGGTTGTCTTCTGACAGAGACAGAGACAGGGGTTGTCTTAACTCAGAGACGGGTTGTCTTCACTCATAGACAGGGGTTGTCTTCACTCAGAGACAGAGACAGGGGTTGTCTTCAGACAGAGACAGAGACAGGGGTTGTCTTAACTCAGAGACAGGGGTTGTCGTCAGACAGAGACAGGGGTTGTCTTCACTCATAGACAGCTTGCCAGCATATGGACTCCAGGGATGACATCTCTGTCAATAGTCGAAGCCAAAGGAGGCCATTTACTTAGGCATGCCATGAGAGGAGGGAGGCCCTATGGGTTCTGACTGGGTCATATAAGGCCTGGCGGGTTCTGACTGGGTCAATGGGGTCGTGCTCTCTGTATGAGGCCATCGTGATCATTGCTGCTGTACTTTAATAGTTTTTACAGGAATCAAGTCAAGACACTGCTGTCTGTCTGCTGTCTGGTACCCAGAAATCCCTGCAACATTGACCACTCTGTGGGAGAATAATCCTATTCCCTGTATACTGCTCTACTTTTGACCAGTGAATAATGGTGAAGTGGTGTATGGTGGACAGTAACAGAGGAGAGGAGGTGCAGGACAGTAATCAGTCTGTCCCTGGAGGAGGTGCAGGACAGTAATCAGTCTGTCCCTAGAGGAGGTGCTGGACAGTAATCAGTCTGTCCCTAGAGGAGGTGCAGGACAGTAATCAGTCTGTCCCTAGAGGAGGTGCAGGACAGTAATCAGTCTGTCCCTAGAGGAGGTGCAGGACAGTAATCAGTCTGTCCCTAGAGGAGGTGCAGGACAGTAATCAGTCTGTCCCTAGAGGAGGTGCAGGACAGTAATCAGTCTGTCCCTAGAGGAGGAGCTGGACAGTAATCAGTCTGTCCCTAGAGGAGGTGCAGGACAGTAATCAGTCTGTCCCTAGAGGAGGTGCAGGACAGTATTCAGTCTGTCCCTGGAGGAGGTGCAGGACAGTAATCAGTCTGTCCCTAGAGGAGGAGCTGGACAGTATTCAGTCTGTCCCTAGAGGAGGAGCTGGACAGTAATCACACTGTCCCTGGAGGAGGTGCAGGACAGTAATCAGTCTGTCCCTAGAGGAGGTGCTGGACAGTTATCAGTCTGTCCCTAGAGGAGGTGCTGGACAGTAATCAGTTTGTCCCATCATTTTGGTTCACAAAGGATGTAACTGTACATCTAACATGGTGATCAATGTTGACACTATATTACATGAGTTTTATGGACATGTGAAAGACACATTTGGACTCTCTTGTGTTTGGCTTGCTCATATGACATATTTATTCTCATCCTCAATGTCTCATCTTTCAAAATCCATTGAGTTCTCTACATTTACAGCATTTCCCCAATCAAAAGTTAACCAATCAGCAGTAGGGATGAGGGCAACTTGAAGTTCAGAACGGCTGTCAATCAAATCCCCCATACCGCGCTGTGAAGCACAGGGCCACGGAGTGAGGGTGGACCCTAATCAGTGATGTTGTTGTGATTGATTTCAGGGAATTATAGCTTCACTAATAATAAGATAGTTATTGATCGATTATTATGGAACTCCACAGCCAGTGTGAGATGGTGAGGTGAGGGACATCAGCAGGACAAGACAAAACACACAGTTCATACAACCAGACAGGATATCAGTCAGACACATAGCAAGGACACATCACACTCAGGGAGATACTGTCAAATGTTTAATCCATTCAATATAGGGTAGTCTCTCAGTGCAAGTGCCAAACAACGATATGAAGTTGTTGCATTGTGTTCAGGTTATGTACAGGCCGAGTGAACTTTGAACTTAGGACAGCATTCAGAAGCATAACAGGAGAAAGACAAGGTCCCAGTGGACCAACTGACGGAGGGGGGAGTTGAAGCACAATGTACAGAGGTTAGGGGTCAGGGGTTGAGGACAGCTGCGTGGGTTGTCCTGGGTCGTGTTCGTTAGGTATCGAACTGAAGAGAACCATCTGGAACGGGGAGGGACTAGCTGGACTTTAGCCCAATTAGAAATGCTAATTTTTTGGATTTCCTATTTTATAAACATTTTGAAACATTTTCCATAATGTGCCTATTGAACACGCCCCTGGTCAACAGTCAACTAGATTAGACGTCTGTGGGCCAGTCAGAGCGGACAGACGAGTCATGTGATCACTATAGAACCGTGCAGAGAAGGAGCCTAGATAACATGGAGGAATGACCAACAATGTTTTCTTCATTTCAATCAACCACAAAAAGTCAATTAACAAAATTACTTATATATCTAAAAGTGCATTATGGTACAAAAATATAGAAGGTCAGCAGCACCTCGATACATTTACAAAATAAATACACGATTCAAACAAAAATAAATTACAGCAAAATCTGACATTAATAATAATTGGCATAGTCCTAACAAAACAAACCAGAACAGGCAGGATTTCACAATTATTAAATTATGTTGCTCCACCGAGCGAGCATCTGTAATTTTTATTGTCTTCGTCATTATCACTAGTCTGGTGCGTTTACAATATTTACAGAAAATAAATATTTCCTTATTTTACTTTCCAAAAAATCACTATCACAAAACCCTGCATCAGGAGTGTCTGGGTGTTCATCTGAATGTCCTTAGGGTTTCTGAAACACAAAAAGAGAGAAAGACATTAGTTCACTGTAAAGTAGACATTCACTGACATTCACTCAGCAATCTATCACCCAGAACCAACAACAACAACAACACCATCAGGTGTTTGTTTACCTTAGTCAGAGTGTGACAGTGTTCTAGTGCAGCGCCCCCCTTAGGCCGAAGAAGGGCCCTCGCCACTCCAGGTGGTACCCATTCCCAGGCTCCTCCCCTTCCTGCGCCCAGCCCAGTGAGCGCGCCCGCCTCTTCCTCTTCTCCCCCCCATCTCTCCTCTCCACCTCCCTCCTCTCCCCCTCCCTCCTCTTCCCATTCCTCCCTTTCTTTTTCTTCCCTTCCTTGGCCCTCCGTGCCCCGTCTTTGTCTTTGTATGTTTGGGACTTGTTGGTCTCCTGCGGCAGGTTGGTTCCCTCCTCCTCCATATGGAAGTTAATGGGAAGGTTTTTGGTGCCCCCTGGAGGTTTGGGGTGGGGGTGCAGGGTACCCCCAGTGGTGCCCAATCCCAGGCTGACCCCTACCCCGGCACCCGGTAGTCCCAGCCCCAGTCCGCTGCTGACCACCGGGCGGACGGGCAGCTCCCTGATCTCAGCCGTATGGACCTCCTCCAGCAGCTCTTGGAGCCACATGCGACGCTTGAAATCCTGCAGCGTCCGGCCCTTATCGTGCATCAGCTGGGCGTGGGTCACCGAGCGCTTCCTAGGAGAGGAGAGGAGAGGAGGAGAGGAGAGGAGAGGAGAGGAGAGAGAGAGAGAGAGAGAGAGAGAGAGAGAGAGAGAGAGAGAGAGAGAGAGAGAGAGAGAGAAAAAACAGGAGGAGGACGGTTAGAATTGGGACATTGAACTTCGATCACAGAAGATTGAGAAACACAGACATTCGACTTTAGTTTTTCCGTTTTGTTTTCCCACACGTGTGCTCTCAGGTTTCCAATAGACGTCTCTGACATGAGAACGACACTGTAAAGAGGCTACAGATAAACTGTTCCCTGTAACAGCATGTTAGTAGCCTGGAATTACAACTCAAACCTTCTGTGAAATGTGTAATCACTATGACTGATACACTAGCCAGAGAAATATCTCGACGTTGGCATTGGCTCTCATTCAGTCCACAGTGTTCTTGTCATGCTGAATGTCACAGCCTGGCTGTACGAAAGACCCCCGCCACAACTAGAAATATCAACTGTAATTTGACATGATGGTGTCATTGCCTTCATCTCTAAAACATTATTTTTTTAAATTTTTTTTTAATCTTAAAAGTTGTCCAGTCCTCTCATTACCTCAAACAACTGACAGGAGTGAAACCTCTCAGCTCTACTCCGGTGTACAGTTGGATAGCAACAGGGGCACTCTCCAAACGTCTTGAAACAATTACACGTTTCAACACTCTGATCTTTCACAGGCCAAAGTAAAGTATAACTTTGCTGTTATTTCAAAAACGTTTATGCTTTGAGTCAGACCGAGATCCACGGCCCAGATATGGAGTACGGAGGAATTCAACATGTCCCCACTAGGGGTCAGTCTAAATGAACAACATGTCCCCACTAGGGGGTCAGTCTAAATGAACATGTCCCCACTAGGGGGTCAAGTCTAAATGAACAACATGTCCCCACTAGGGGGTCAGTCTAAATGAACATGTCCCCACTAGGGGGTCAAGTCTAAATGAACAACATGTCCCCACTAGGGGGTCAGTCTAAATGAACATGTCCCCACTAGGGGGTCAAGTCTAAATGGACAACATGTCCCCACTAGGGGGTCAGTCTAAATGAACATGTCCCCACTAGGGGGTCAAGTCTAAATGAACAACATGTCCCCACTAGGGGTCAGTCTAAATGAACATGTCCCCACTAGGGGGTCAAGTCTAAATGAACAACATGTCCCCACTAGGGGGTCAGTCTAAATGAACATGTCCCCACTAGGGGTCAAGTCTAAATGGACAACATGTCCCCACTAGGGGGTCAGTCTAAATGAACATGTCCCCACTCGGGGGTCAGTCTAAATGAACATGTCCCCACTAGGGGGTCAGTCTAAATGAACATGTCCCCACTAGGGGGTCAGTCTAAATGAACAACATGTCCCCACTAGGGGGTCAGTCTAAATGAACAACATGTCCCCACTAGGAGGTCAGTCTAAATGAACAACATGTCCCCACTAGGGGGTCAGTCTAAATGAACAACATGTCCCCACTAGGGGGTCAGTCTAAATGAACAACATGTCCCCACTAGGGGGTCAGTCTAAATTAACAACATGTCCCCACTCGGGGGTCAGTCTAAATGAACATGTCCCCACTAGGGGTCAGTCTAAATTAACATGTCCCCACTAGGGGGTCAGTCTAAATTAACATGTCCCCACTAGGGGGTCAGTCTAAATGAACAACATGTCCCCAATAGGGGTCAGTCTAAATGAACAACATGTTCCCACTAGGGGGGCAGTCTAAATGAACATGTCCCCACTAGGGGTCAGTCTAAATGAACATGTCCCCACTAGGGGGTCAGTCTAAATGAACAACATGTCCCCACTACGGGGTCAGTCAAAATAAAACAACATGTCCCCACTAGGGGGTCAGTCTAAATGAACATGTCCCCACTAGGGGGTCAGTCTAAATGAACAACATGTCCCCACTAGGGGGTCAGTCTAAATGAACATGTCCCCACTAGGGGGTCAGTCTAAATGAACATGTCCCCACTAAGGGGTCAGTCTAAATGAACATGTCCCCACTAGGGGGTCAGTCTAAATTAACATGTCCCCACTAGGGGGTCAGTCTAAATGAACAACATGTCCCCACTAGGGGGTCAGTCTAAATGAACATGTCCCCACTAGGGGGTCAGTCTAAATGAACATGTCCCCACTAGGGGGTCAGTCTACATGAGACACAACCCTAGAGACACAATAGTAGTGTGTCTATTGGCTAAAGTACTGTACACAACTCTACCAACTAATATCCATGTCTTTACTACACTTCTCCTCCACATCACATCTCTCACAAAGGCAGGGTAGCCTAGTGGTTAGAGTGGGTAACCTAGTGGTTAACCCGCTGTTCCTAGGCCACATCACATCTCTCACAAAGGCTATATGTATTTATAAACGTTTCAGGCTTTACTGTGTATCAACATCACAGCCTTGACCAAGACTACAGAACAACACAGCCTTGACCAAGACTACAGAACAACACAGCCTTCACCAAGACTACAGAACAACACAGCCTTCACCAAGACTACAGAACAACACAGCCTTGACCAAGACTACAGAACAACACAGCCTTGATCCAGACTACAGAACAACACAGCCTTGACCAAGACTACAGAACAACACAGCCTTGACCAAGACTACAGAACAACACAGCCTTGACCAAGACCACAGAACAACACAGCCTAGATCCAGACTACAGAACAACACAGCCTAGATCCAGACTACAGAACAACACAGCCTTGACCAAGACTACAGAACAACACAGCCTTGACCAAGACTACAGAACAACACAGCCTTGACCAAGACTACAGAACAACACAGCCTTGATCCAGACTACAGAACAACAGAACCTAGATCAAGACTACAGAACAACACAGCCTTGACCAAGACTACAGAACAACACAGCCTTGACCAAGACTACAGAACAACACAGCCTTGACCAAGACTACAGAACAACACAGCCTTGACCAAGACTACAGAACAACACAGCCTTCACCAAGACTACAGAACAACATAACCTAGATCAAGACTACAGAACAACACAGCCTTGACCAAGACTACAGAACAACACAGCCTTGACCAAGACTACAGAACAACACAGCCTTGACCAAGACTACAGAACAACACAGCCTTGACCAAGACTACAGAACAACACAGCCTTGACCAAGACTACAGAACAACACAGCCTTGATCCAGACTACAGAACAACAGAACCTAGATCAAGACTACAGAACAACACAGCCTTGACCAAGACTACAGAACAACACAGCCTTGACCAAGACTACAGAACAACACAGCCTTGACCAAGACTACAGAACAACACAGCCTTGACCAAGACTACAGAACAACACAGCCTTCACCAAGACTACAGAACAACATAACCTAGATCAAGACTACAGAACAACACAGCCTTGACCAAGACTACAGAACAACACAGCCTTGACCAAGACTACAGAACAACACAGCCTTGACCAAGACTACAGAACAACACAGCCTTGACCAAGACTACAGAACAACACAGCCTTGACCAAGACTACAGAACAACACAGCCTTGATCCAGACTACAGAACAACAGAACCTAGATCAAGACTACAGAACAACACAGCCTTGACCAAGACTACAGAACAACACAGCCTTGACCAAGACTACAGAACAACACAGCCTTGACCAAGACTACAGAACAACACAGCCTTGACCAAGACTACAGAACAACACAGCCTTGACCAAGACTACAGAACAACACAGCCTTGACCAAGACTACAGAACAACACAGCCTTGACCAAGACTACAGAACAACAGAACCTAGATCAAGACTACAGAACAACACAGCCTTGACCAAGACTACAGAACAACACAGCCTTGACCAAGACTACAGAACAACACAGCCTTCACCAAGACTACAGAACAACATAACCTAGATCAAGACTACAGAACAACACAGCCTTGACCAAGATTACAGAACAACACAGCCTTGACCAAGACTACAGAACAACACAGCCTTGACCAAGACTACAGAACAACACAGCCTTGACCAAGATACAGAACAACATAACCTAGATATAGACTACAGAACAGCACAGCCTTCACCAAGACTACAGAACAACACAGCCTAGATCCAGACTACAGAACAACACAAGATTGATCCAGACTACAGAACAACACAGCCTAGATCCAGACTACAGAACAACACAGCCTAGATCCAGACTACAGAACAACACAGCCTAGATCCAGACTACAGAACAACACAGCCTAGATCCAGACTACAGAACAACACAGCCTTGACCAAGACTACAGAACAACACAGCCTTGACCAAGACTACAGAACAACACAGCCTTGACCAAGACTACAGAACAACACAGCCTTGACCAAGACTACAGAACAACACAGCCTTGATCAAGACTACAGAACAACACAACATTGATCCAGGCTACAGAACAACACAACATTGATCCAGACTACAGAACAACACAACATTGATCCAGACTACAGAACAACACAGCCTTGATCCAGGCTACAGAACAACACAACATTGATCCAGACTACAGAACAACACAACATTGATCCAGACTACAGAACAACACAACATTGATCCAGACTACAGAACAACACAACATTAATCCAGACTACAGAACAACACAACATTAATCCAGACTACAGAACAACACAGCCTTGATCCAGACTACAGAACAACAGAACCTAGATCCAGGCTACAGAACAACACAACATTGATCCAGACTACAGAACAACACAACATTAATCCAGACTACAGAACAACACAGCCTAGATCCAGACTACAGAACAACAGAACCTAGATCCAGGCTACAGAACAACACAACATTGATCCAGACTACAGAACAACACAACATTGATCCAGACTACAGAACAACACAACATTAATCCAGACTACAGAACAACACAACATTAATCCAGACTACAGAACAACACAACATTAATCCAGACTACAGAACAACACAACATTGATCCAGACTACAGAACAACACAACATTGATCCAGACTACAGAACAACACAGCCTAGATCCAGACTACAGAACAACACAGCCTAGATCCAGACTACAGAACAACACAACCTAGATCCAGACTACAGAACAACACAGCCTAGATCCAGACTACAGAACAACACAGCCTAGATCCAGACTACAGAACAACACAACATTGATCCAGACTACAGAACAACACAGCCTAGATCCAGACTACAGAACAACACAACATTGATCCAGACTACAGAACAACACAGCCTTGATCCAGACTACAGAACAACACAACATTGATCCAGACTACAGAACAACACAACATTGATCCAGACTACAGAACAACACAGCCTAGATCCAGACTACAGAACAACACAGCCTAGATCCAGACTACAGAACAACACAACATTGATCCAGACTACAGAACAACACAACATTGATCCAGACTACAGAACAACACAGCCTAGATCCAGACTACAGAACAACACAGCCTAGATCCAGACTACAGAACAACACAACCTAGATCCAGACTACAGAACAACACAGCCTAGATCCAGACTACAGAACAACACAGCCTAGATCCAGACTACAGAACAACACAACATTGATCCAGACTACAGAACAACACAGCCTAGATCCAGACTAGAGAACAACACAACATTGATCCAGACTACAGAACAACACAGCCTTGATCCAGACTACAGAACAACACAACATTGATCCAGACTACAGAACAACACAACATTGATCCAGACTACAGAACAACACAGCCTAGATCCAGACTATAGAACACCACAGCCTAGATCCAGACTACTACCAGGTAAGGACTCTTAGTTTGTTTGTGTGCTGTAATCTGCCAACACAACACTCACTGTACAATATCTGTCAACAACTGGCAACAACATCCATGAAGCTAATCAAGACAATTTATTTTGTTCCAGACCTCGTAGCAGCTAATATGTATTTGTTTGTTTGTTTGTTTGTTTGTTTGTTGACAACACAACAGTTATTGTACAATATCAGTCAACTATTAGCTGTGTACCCATGATGCTGATCTCTTTGGCCTTCAGTATGAGATGATTCATAGCAGAAAGAGGGAGAGAGTGTTTCCACTGGGACGTCAGATTAGCATGCTTGCTGCCAAACACTAAGAGATTACTTTTCCTTTCTCTCCCCCCTCGGAGAGAGCAGCATCCACGAACTAATCCCTACTGTCACAGAGGCGTCATGCTGTGTTCAAGAGCATTGGGAAACGGCTGTACACCAACAAAAAAAGAAGGACAACAATATGTATTTTTGTCCGCCGTTTCCCAAAGTTCTTGAACTTTGGATTTGATTTGAAGTCATTGTCATATATCGCAGAGGACGCTGTTATTAAAGAGAGAGAGAGCACCTGTTACCCAGTCTGCATCATACTGGGAGAGAGCACCTGTTACCCAGTCTGCATCATACCGGGTGAGAGCACCTGTTACCCAGTCTGCATCATACTGGGAGAGAGCACCTGTTACCCAGTCTGCATCATACTGGGAGAGAGCACCTGTTACCCAGTCTGCATCATACTGGGTGAGAGCACCTGTTACCCAGTCTGCATCATACTGGGAGAGAGCACCTGTTACCCAGTCTGCATCATACTGGGTGAGAGCACCTGTTACCCAGTCTGCATCATACTGGGTGAGAGCACCTGTTACCCAGTCTGCATCATACTGGGAGAGAGCACCTGTTACCCAGTCTGCATCATACTGGGAGAGAGCACCTGTTACCCAGTCTGCATCATACTGGATGAGAATACCTGTTACCCAGTCTGCATCATACTGGGTGAGAGCACCCGTTACCCAGTCTGCATCATACTGGATGAGAATACCCGTTACCCAGTCTGCATCATACTGGGTGAGAGCACCTGTTACCCAGTCTGCATCATACTGGATGAGAATACCTGTTAGGGTGTGTGGGTGGGTGAGTGTGGATGAGGGTGGGTGTGTGCGGGTGGGTGAGGGTGGGTGGGTGCGGGTGGGTGTGTGCGGGTGGGTGTGTGCGGGTGGGTGAGGGTGTGTGTAGGTGGGTGAGGGTGGGTGTGTGCGCGTGGGTGAGGGTGGGTGTGTGTGGGTGGGTGTGGGTGGGTGTGTGCGGGTGGGTGAGGGTGGGTGGGTGTGTGTGGGTGGGTGAGGGTGGGTGGGTGAGGGTGTGTGAGGGTGGGTGTGTGTGGGTGGGTGAGGGTGGGTGGGTGTGTGCGGGTGGGTGAGGGTGGGTGTGTGCGGGTGGGTGAGGGTGGGTGTGTGTGGGTGGGTGAGGGTGGGTGTGTGCGGGTGGGTGAGGGTGGGTGGGTGAGGGTGGGTGGGTGGGTGTGTGTGGGTGGGTGAGGGTGGGTGGGTGGGTGTGTGTGGGTGGGTGAGGGTGGGTGGGTGAGGGTGTGTGGGTGAGGGCGTGTGGGTGGGTGTGTGTGGGTGGGTGGGTGAGGGTGTGTGAGGGTGTGTGTGGGTGGGTGTGTGTGGGTGGGTGTGTGCGGGTGGGTGAGGGTGGGTGGGTGTGTGTGGGTGGGTGTGTGTGGGTGGGTGAGGGTGGGTGGGTGAGGGTGTGTGTGGGTGGGTGAGGGTGGGTGGGTGAGGGTGGGTGGGTGAGGGTGTGTGAGGGTGTGACAGAGAGAAAAACATCCTGACTGCCACCTCCAGTTAAAATCAGTGTGGTTGACAGGTTTTTAGCAGCACACCAGGACACACTGGAAACAAACCAGGGTGTCAAACAAAAATACTAGCTATTGTTACCAACACAGCTGGGGTATCTATGGTTACCAACACAGCTGGAGTATCTATGGTTACCAACACAGCTGGAGTATCTATGGTTTACCAAGACAGCTGGAGTATCTATGGTTACCAACACAGCTAGAGTATCTATGGTTACCAACACAGCTGGAGTATCTATGGTTTACCAAGACAGCTGGAATATCTATGGTTACCAACACAGCTGGAGTATCTATGGTTACCAACACAGCTGGAGTATCTATGGTTACCAACACAGCTGGAGTATCTATGGTTTACCAAGACAGCTGGAGTATCTTGGTTACCAAGACAGCTGGAGTATATATGGTTACCAAGACAGCTGGTGTATCTATGGTTTACCAACACAGCTGGAGTATCTATAGTTTACCAAGACAGCTGGATTATATTTGGTTACCAAAACAGCTGGAATATATTTGGTTACCAAGACAGCTGGAGTAACTTGGTTACCAAGACAGCTGGATTATCTATGGTTACCAAGACAGCTGGAGTAACTTGGTTACCAAGACAGCTGGAGTATCTATGGTTACTAAGACAGCTGGAGTATATTTGGTTACCAAGACAGCTGGAGTATCTTTGGTTACCAAGACAGCTGGAGTATCTATGGTGACCAAGACAGCTGGAGTAACTTGGTTACCAAGACAGCTGGAGTATATTTGGTTACCAAGACAGCTGGAGTAACTCTGGTTTACCAAGACAGCTGGAGTAACTTGGTTACCAAGACAGCTGGAGAAACTTGGTTACCAAGACAGCTGGAGTAACTTGGTTACCAAGACAGCTGGAGTATATTTGGTTACCAAGACAGCTGGAGTGTCTTTGGTTACCAAGACAGCTGGAGAAACTTTGGTTTACCAAGACAGTGACCATAGGGATAGTGCACTACTATAGACGAGTGCCCATAGGGGTAGTGCACTACTATAGACCAGTGCCCATAGGGGTAGTGCACTACTTTAGACCAGGGCCCATAGGGGTAGTGCACTACTTTAGACCAGGACCCATAGGGGTAGTGCACTACTTTAGACCAGGACCCATCGGGGTAGTGCACTACTTTAGACCAGGGCCCATAGGGGTACTGCACTACTTTAGACCAGGACCCATAGGGGTAGTGCACTACTTTAGACCAGGACCCATAGGGGTAGTGCACTACTTTAGACCAGGACCCATCGGGGTAGTGCACTACTTTAGACCAGGGCCCATAGGGGTAGTGCACTACTTTAGACCAGGGCCCATAGGGGTAGTGCACTACTTTAGACCAGGGCCCATAGGGGTAGTGCACTACTTTAGACCAGGGCCCATAGGGGTAGTGCACTACTTTAAAGCAGTTCCATTAGTTTATTACAGACCCACCTCAGCCCTGATCTAACCCACCTCTGCCCTGATCTAACCTACCTCTGCCCTGATCTAACCCACCTCAGCCCTGATCTAACCCTAACCCAGTGCTCCAGACCGTTAGTCTTAGGATAACACTGTTACCCAGTATGGTATGTGTGTTGTTGTGTCTCAGTGTTATGTTGTAGTGTCTCAGTGTGTCTCAGTGTTATGTTGTAGTGTCTCAGTGTTATGTTGTAGTGTCTCAGTGTGTCTCAGTGTTATGTTGTAGTGTCTCAGTGTGTCTCAGTGTTATGTTGTAGTGTCTCAGTGTGTCTCAGTGTTATGTTGTAGTGTCTCAGTGTGTCTCAGTGTTATGTTGTAGTGTCTCAGTGTTATGTTGTAGTGTCTCAGTGTTATGTTGTAGTGTCTCAGTGTTATGTTGTAGTGTCTCAGTGTGTCTCAGTGTTATGTTGTAGTGTCTCAGTGTTATGTTGTAGTGTCTCAGTGTGTCTCAGTGTTATGTTGTAGTGTCTCAGTGTTATGTTGTAGTGTCTCAGTGTGTCTCAGTGTTATGTTGTAGTGTCTCAGTGTGTCTCAGTGTGTCTCAGTGTTATGTTGTAGTGTCTCAGTGTTATGTTGTAGTGTCTCAGTGTTATGTTGTAGTGTCTCAGTGTGTCTCAGTGATATGTTGTAGTGTCTCAGTGTGTCTCAGTGCTGTGTTGTATTAAAGGCTGTTTCTGCTGTGTGTCTGCTGACAGAGTAATTGGTGACGTGGGTACTGTAGTTCTTATGTCAAAACGGTCTATTTGTTTTAAGGACCATTTCTGTGAATCTCCACAACAACGGTATGTCCAAGCTGTGTCCTGACCACTAGGGCCTGTTAGTTTTACATAACAGTAAAACCATTGGTATGTCCAAGCTGACCACTAGGACCAGTTAGTGTCAGGTATGTCCAAGCTGACCACTAGGGCCAGTTAGTGTCAGGTATGTCCAAGCTGACCACTAGGACCAGTTAGTGTCAGGTATGTCCAAGCTGACCACTAGGACCAGTTAGTGTCAGGTATGTCCAAGCTGACCACTAGGACCAGTTAGTGTCAGGTATGTCCAAGCTGACCACTAGGACCAGTTAGTGTCAGGTATGTCCAAGCTGTGTCCTGACCACTAGGGCCAGTTAGTGTCAGGTATATCCAAGCTGACCACTAGGACCAGTTAGTGTCAGGTATATCCAAGCTGACCACTAGGGCCAGTTAGTGTCAGGTATGTCCAAGCTGACCACTAGGGCCAGTTAGTGTCAGGTATGTCCAAGCTGACCACTAGGGCCAGTTAGTGTCAGGTATGTCCAAGCTGACCACTAGGACCAGTTAGTGTCAGGTATGTCCAAGCTGACCACTAGGACCAGTTAGTGTCAGGTATATCCAAGCTGACCACTAGGACCAGTTAGTGTCAGGTATGTCCAAGCTGACCACTAGGACCAGTTAGTGTCAGGTATGTCCAAGCTGACCACAAGGACCAGTTAGTGTCAGGTATGTCCAAGCTGACCGCTAGGACCAGTTAGTGTCAGGTATGTCCAAGCTGACCACTAGAACCAGTTAGTGTCAGGTATGTCCAAGCTGACCGCTAGGACCAGTTAGTGTCAGGTATGTCCAAGCTGACCACTAGGACCAGTTAGTGTCAGATATGTCCAAGCTGACCACTAGGGCCAGTTAGTGTCAGGTATGTCCAAGCTGACCACTAGGACCAGTTAGTGTCAGGCATGTCCAAGCTGACCACTAGGACCAGTTAGTGTCAGGTATGTCCAAGCTGACCACTAGGGCCAGTTAGTGTCAGGTATGTCCAAGCTGACCACTAGGGCCAGTTAGTGTCAGGTATGTCCAAGCTGACCACTAGGACCAGTTAGTGTCAGGTATGTCCAAGCTGACCACTAGGGCCAGTTAGTGTCAGGTATGTCCAAGCTGACCACTAGGACCAGTTAGTGTCAGGCATGTCCAAGCTGACCACTAGGGCCAGTTAGTGTCAGGTATGTCCAAGCTGACCACTAGGGCCAGTTAGTGTCAGGTATGTCCAAGCTGACCACTAGGGCCAGTTAGTGTCAGGTATGTCCAAGCTGACCACTAGGGCCAGTTAGTGTCAGGTATGTCCAAGCTGACCACTAGGACCAGTTAGTGTCAGGTATGTCCAAGCTGACCACTAGGACCAGTTAGTGTCAGGTATGTCCAAGCTGACCACTAGGACCAGTTAGTGTCAGGTATGTCCAAGCTGACCACTAGGACCAGTTAGTGTCAGGTATGTCCAAGCTGACCACTAGGACCAGTTAGTGTCAGGTATGTCCAAGCTGTGTCCTGACCACTAGGGCCAGTTAGTGTCAGGTATATCCAAGCTGACCACTAGGACCAGTTAGTGTCAGGTATGTCCAAGCTGACCACTAGGACCAGTTAGTGTCAGGTATGTCCAAGCTGACCACTAAGACCAGTTAGTGTCAGGTATGTCCAAGCTGACCACTAGGGCCAGTTAGTGTCAGGTATGTCCAAGCTGTGTCCTGACCACTAGGACCAGTTAGTGTCAGGTATGTCCAAGCTGACCACTAAGACCAGTTAGTGTCAGGTATGTCCAAGCTGACCACTAGGGCCAGTTAGTGTCAGGTATGTCCAAGCTGTGTCCTGACCACTAAGACCAGTTAGTGTCAGGTATGTCCAAGCTGACCACTAGGGCCAGTTAGTGTCAGGTATGTCCAAGCTGACCACTAGGGCCAGTTAGTGTCAGGTATGTCCAAGCTGACCACTAGGGCCAGTTAGTGTCAGGTATGTCCAAGCTGACCACTAGGGCCAGTTAGTGTCAGGGATGTCCAAGCTGTGTCCTGACCACTAGGACCAGTTAGTGTCAGGTATATCCAAGCTGTGTCCTGACCACTAGGGCCAGTTAGTGTCAGGTATGTCCAAGCTGACCACTAGGGCCAGTTAGTGTCAGGTATATCCAAGCTGTGTCCTGACCACTAGGGCCAGTTAGTGTCAGGTATGTCCAAGCTGACCACTAGGACCAGTTAGTGTCAGGTATGTCCAAGCTGACCGCTAGGACCAGTTAGTGTCAGGTATGTCCAAGCTGACCACTAGGGCCAGTTAGTGTCAGGTATGTCCAAGCTGACCACTAGGACCAGTTAGTGTCAGGTATGTCCAAGCTGACCACTAGGGCCAGTTAGTGTCAGGTATGTCCAAGCTGACCACTAGAACCAGTTAGTGTCAGGTATGTCCAAGCTGACCGCTAGGACCAGTTAGTGTCAGGTATGTCCAAGCTGACCACTAGGACCAGTTAGTGTCAGATATGTCCAAGCTGACCACTAGGGCCAGTTAGTGTCAGGTATGTCCAAGCTGACCACTAGGACCAGTTAGTGTCAGGCATGTCCAAGCTGACCACTAGGACCAGTTAGTGTCAGGTATGTCCAAGCTGACCACTAGGGCCAGTTAGTGTCAGGTATGTCCAAGCTGACCACTAGGGCCAGTTAGTGTCAGGTATGTCCAAGCTGACCACTAGGACCAGTTAGTGTCAGGTATGTCCAAGCTGACCACTAGGGCCAGTTAGTGTCAGGTATGTCCAAGCTGACCACTAGGACCAGTTAGTGTCAGGCATGTCCAAGCTGACCACTAGGGCCAGTTAGTGTCAGGTATGTCCAAGCTGACCACTAGGGCCAGTTAGTGTCAGGTATGTCCAAGCTGACCACTAGGGCCAGTTAGTGTCAGGTATGTCCAAGCTGACCACTAGGGCCAGTTAGTGTCAGGTATGTCCAAGCTGACCACTAGGACCAGTTAGTGTCAGGTATGTCCAAGCTGACCACTAGGACCAGTTAGTGTCAGGTATGTCCAAGCTGACCACTAGGGCCAGTTAGTGTCAGGTATGTCCAAGCTGACCACTAGGGCCAGTTAGTGTCAGGTATGTCCAAGCTGACCACTAGGACCAGTTAGTGTCAGGTATGTCCAAGCTGACCACTAGGACCAGTTAGTGTCAGGTATGTCCAAGCTGACCACTAGGACCAGTTAGTGTCAGGTATGTCCAAGCTGACCACTAGGACCAGTTAGTGTCAGGTATGTCCAAGCTGACCACTAGGACCAGTTAGTGTCAGGTATGTCCAAGCTGACCACTAGGACTAGTTAGTGTCAGGTATGTCCAAGCTGACCACTAGGACCAGTTAGTGTCAGGTATGTCCAAGCTGACCACTAGGGCCAGTTAGTGTCAGGTATATCCAAGCTGACCACTAGGACCAGTTAGTGTCAGGTATGTCCAAGCTGACCACTAGGGCCAGTTAGTGTCAGGTATGTCCAAGCTGACCAATAGGGCCAGTTAGTGTCAGGTATGTCCAAGCTGACCACTAGGGCCAGTTAGTGTCAGGTATGTCCAAGCTGACCACTAGGACCAGTTAGTGTCAGGTATGTCCAAGCTGACCACTAAGACCAGTTAGTGTCAGGTATATCCAAGCTGACCACTAGGGCCAGTTAGTGTCAGGTATGTCCAAGCTGACCAATAGGGCCAGTTAGTGTCAGGTATGTCCAAGCTGACCACTAGGGCCAGTTAGTGTCAGGTATGTCCAAGCTGACCACTAGGACCAGTTAGTGTCAGGTATGTCCAAGCTGACCACTAGGGCCAGTTAGTGTCAGGTATGTCCAAGCTGACCACTAGGACCAGTTAGTGTCAGGTATGTCCAAGCTGACCACTAGGACCAGTTAGTGTCAGGTATGTCCAAGCTGACCACTAGGGCCAGTTAGTGTCAGGTATGTCCAAGCTGACCACTAGGGCCAGTTAGTGTCAGGTATATCCAAGCTGACCACTAGGACCAGTTAGTGTCAGGTATGTCCAAGCTGACCACTAGGACCAGTTAGTGTCAGGTATGTCCAAGCTGACTGACCACTAGGACCAGTTAGTGTCAGGTATGTCCAAGCTGACCACTAGGGCCAGTTAGTGTCAGGTATGTCCAAGCTGACCACTAGGACCAGTTAGTGTCAGGTATGTCCAAGCTGACCACTAGGGCCAGTTAGTGTCAGGTATGTCCAAGCTGACCATTAGGACCAGTTAGTGTCAGGTATGTCCAAGCTGACCACTAGGGCCAGTTAGTGTCAGGTATGTCCAAGCTGACCACTAGGACCAGTTAGTGTCAGGTATGTCCAAGCTGACCACCAGGGCCAGTTAGTGTCAGGTATGTCCAAGCTGACCACTAGGGCCAGTTAGTGTCAGGTATGTCCAAGCTGACCACTAGGACCAGTTAGTGTCAGGTATGTCCAAGCTGACCACTAAGACCAGTTAGTGTCAGGTATGTCCAAGCTGACCACTAGGACCAGTTAGTGTCAGGTATGTCCAAGCTGACCACTAAGACCAGTTAGTGTCAGGTATGTCCAAGCTGACCACTAGGACCAGTTAGTGTCAGGTATGTCCAAGCTGACCACTAGGGCCAGTTAGTGTCAGGTATGTCCAAGCTGACCACTAGGACCAGTTAGTGTCAGGTATGTCCAAGCTGACCACTAGGGCCAGTTAGTGTCAGGTATATCCAAGCTGACCACTTGGACCAGTTAGTGTCAGGTATGTTCAAGCTGACCACTAAGACCAGTTAGTGTCAGGTATGTCCAAGCTGACCACTAGGACCAGTTAGTGTCAGGTATGTCCAAGCTGACCACTAGGGCCAGTTAGTGTCAGGTATGTCCAAGCTGACCACTAGGACCAGTTAGTGTCAGGTATGTTCAAGCTGACCACTAGGACCAGTTAGTGTCAGGTATGTCCAAGCTGACCACTAGGGCCAGTTAGTGTCAGGTATGTCCAAGCTGTGTCCTGACCACTAGGGCCAGTTAGTGTCAGGTATATCCAAGCTGTGTCCTGACCACTAGGGCCAGTTAGTCCAAGCTGACCACTAGGGCCAGTTAGTGTCAGGTATGTCCAAGCTGTGTCCTGACCACTAGGACCAGTTAGTGTCAGGTATATCCAAGCTGTGTCCTGACCACTAGGGCCAGTTAGTGTCAGGTATATCCAAGCTGTGTCCTGACCACTAGGGCCAGTTAGTGTCAGGTATATCCAAGCTGACCACTAGGGCCAGTTAGTGTCAGGTATGTCCAAGCTGTGTCCTGACCACTAGGGCCAGTTAGTGTCAGGTATATCCAAGCTGACCACTAGGGCCAGTTAGTGTCAGGTATGTCCAAGCTGACCACTAGGGCCAGTTAGTGTCAGGTATGTCCAAGCTGACCACTAGGACCAGTTAGTGTCAGGTATGTCCAAGCTGACCACTAGGGCCAGTTAGTGTCAGGTATGTCCAAGCTGTGTCCTGACCACTAGGGCCAGTTAGTGTCAGGTATATCCAAGCTGTGTCCTGACCACTAGGACCAGTTAGTGTCAGGTATATCCAAGCTGTGTCCTGACCACTAGGGCCAGTTAGTGTCAGGTATATCCAAGCTGTGTCCTGACCACTAGGGCCAGTTTGTGTCAGGTATGTCCAAGCTGTGTCCTGACCACTAGGACCAGTTAGTGTCAGGTATGTCCAAGCTGACCACTAGGGCCAGTTAGTGTCAGGTCCAAGCTGACCACTAGGGCCAGTTATGTCAGGTCCAAGCTGACCACTAGGGCCAGTTAGTGTCAGGTATGTCCAAGCTGACCACTAGGGCCAGTTAGTGTCAGGTATATCCAAGCTGACCACTAGGGCCAGTTAGTGTCAGGTATGTCCAAGCTGACCACTAGGACCAGTTAGTGTCAGGTATATCCAAGCTGACCACTAGGGCCAGTTAGTGTCAGGTATGTCCAAGGGCCAGTTAGTGTCAGGTGACCACTAGGGCCAGTTAGTGTCAGGTATATCCAAGCTGACCACTAGGGCCAGTTAGTGTCAGGTATGTCCAACTAGGACTGACCACTAGGGCCAGTTAGTGTCAGGTATATCCAAGCTGACCACTAGGGCCAGTTAGTGTCAGGTATCCAAGTCCAAGCTGTGTCCTGACCACTAGGGCCAGTTAGTGTCAGGTATATCCAAGCTGACCACTAGGGCCAGTTAGTGTCAGGTATGTCCAAGCTGACCACTAGGGCCAGTTAGTGTCAGGTATATCCAAGCTGTGTCCTGACCACTAGGGCCAGTTAGTGTCAGGTATATCCAAGCTGACCACTAGGGCCAGTTAGTGTCAGGTATGTCCAAGCTGACCACTAGGGCCAGTTAGTGTCAGGTATGTCCAAGCTGACCACTAGGGCCAGTTAGTGTCAGGTATGTCCAAGCTGTGTCCTGACCACTAGGGCCAGTTCCTTTTACATAACAGTAAAACCATTGAATAGTATCCATCATCACACTAAAACTGAAAACATCATGAAAAGTAATATTCTCAATTATTTTCCTTAGAAAAGATTAACATTAGATCAAGGAAAAAACTGGTCACATAATTTATTAATTTCTCCAAGTTCTTCCAAAGCCACGGAGCAGATATTTACTTGTCCCAGTGCAATAATATCCTGGTAAGAGACTACCTCCCGTACAGAGAGATGTTTGAAAGGAGCTGTGTTTATAATACATACAGACATTTCCTGTGATTCTCAGGGAGAGTGAGGCAGGGAACCGAACAGGCTTGGTCTTTGAAAAACGATCTCCCTGTTGTTTTTTTTTTAACCTTTAATAAAGCCCAACATCAAACACTCCCCAAGGCACAACTAGAAGAGAGGAAGGAGGGGAAGAGAGGAAAACATTAAGAAAAAAAAGGGGCTGGATACATCCTGATGTGGCACGATTCCAACAGAACAGACCTCCTTGTCTTGGCCTACCTGATGATAATTGTTTCTCTGTGCGGGGTAACGGGGGGGGGGGGAAAGGGGGCAGAGGGAACGAGAGAACGAAATAGTACACTGTGTTTACTCCTACCCACTAGATGTGTCATTTCTCTGCTCTGTCTGATTGAAGCTCTATCCAAACCTTGGCAGACAGTTTGCTAAAGCTTTAATTTGGCTCCTGATGCTTGGTGGCCCAGGTCCAACACTATTGTTAGGCTGAGTCCTGACTCCTAAAGCTTGGTGGCCCAGGTCCAACACTATCGTTAGGGTGAGTCCTGACTCCTAAAGCTTGGTGGCCCAGGTCCAACACTATCGTTAGGGTGAGTCCTGACTCCTAAAGCTTGGTGGCCCAGGTCCAACACTATCGTTAGGGTGAGTCCTGACTCCTAAAGCTTGGTGGCCCAGGTCCAACACTATCGTTAGGGTGAGTCCTGACTCCTAAAGCTTGGTGGCCCAGGTCCAACACTATCGTTAGGGTGAGTCCTGACTCCTAAAGCTTGGTGGCCCAGGTCCAACACTATCGTTAGGGTGAGTCCTGACTCCTAAAGCTTGGTGGCCCAGGTCCAACACTATCGTTAGGGTGAGTCCTGACTCCTAAAGCTTGGTGGCCCAGGTCCAACACTATCGTTAGGGTGAGTCCTGACTCCTAAAGCTTGGTGGCCCAGGTCCAACACTATCGTTAGGGTGAGTCCTGACTCCTAAAGCTTGGTGGCCCAGGTCCAACACTATCGTTAGGGTGAGTCCTGACTCCTAAAGCTTGGTGGCCCAGGTCCAACACTATCGTTAGGGTGAGTCCTGGCTCCTGATGCTTGGTGGCCCAGGTCCAACACTATCGTTAGGGTGAGTCCTGACTCCTAAAGCTTGGTGGCCCAGGTCCAACACTATCGTTAGGGTGAGTCCTGACTCCTAAAGCTTGGTGGCCCAGGTCCAACACTATCGTTAGGGTGAGTCCTGACTCCTAAAGCTTGGTGGCCCAGGTCCAACACTATCGTTAGGGTGAGTCCTGACTCCTAAAGCTTGGTGGCCCAGGTCCAACACTATCGTTAGGGTGAGTCCTGACTCCTAAAGCTTGGTGGCCCAGGTCCAACACTATCGTTAGGGTGAGTCCTGACTCCTAAAGCTTGGTGGCCCAGGTCCAACACTATCGTTAGGGTGAGTCCTGACTCCTAAAGCTTGGTGGCCCAGGTCCAACACTATCGTTAGGGTGAGTCCTGACTCCTAAAGCTTGGTGGCCCAGGTCCAACACTATCGTTAGGGTGAGTCCTGACTCCTAAAGCTTGGTGGCCCAGGTCCAACACTATCGTTAGGGTGAGTCCTGACTCCTAAAGCTTGGTGGCCCAGGTCCAACACTATCGTTAGGGTGAGTCCTGACTCCTAAAGCTTGGTGGCCCAGGTCCAACACTATCGTTAGGGTGAGTCCTGGCTCCTGATGCTTGGTGGCCCAGGTCCAACACTATCGTTAGGGTGAGTCCTGACTCCTAAAGCTTGGTGGCCCAGGTCCAACACTATCGTTAGGGTGAGTCCTGACTCCTAAAGCTTGGTGGCCCAGGTCCAACACTATCGTTAGGCTGAGTCCTGACTCCTAAAGCTTGGTGGCCCAGGTCCAACACTATCGTTAGGGTGAGTCCTGACTCCTAAAGCTTGGTGGCCCAGGTCCAACACTATCGTTAGGCTGAGTCCTGACTCCTAAAGCTTGGTGGCCCAGGTCCAACACTATCGTTAGGGTGAGTCCTGACTCCTAAAGCTTGGTGGCCCAGGTCCAACACTATCGTTAGGGTGAGTCCTGACTCCTAAAGCTTGGTGGCCCAGGTCCAACACTATCGTTAGGGTGAGTCCTGACTCCTAAAGCTTGGTGGCCCAGGTCCAACACTATCGTTAGGGTGAGTCCTGACTCCTAAAGCTTGGTGGCCCAGGTCCAACACTATCGTTAGGGTGAGTCCTGACTCCTAAAGCTTGGTGGCCCAGGTCCAACACTATCGTTAGGCTGAGTCCTGACTCCTAAAGCTTGGTGGCCCAGGTCCAACACTATCGTTAGGGTGAGTCCTGACTCCTAAAGCTTGGTGGCCCAGGTCCAACACTATCGTTAGGGTGAGTCCTGACTCCTAAAGCTTGGTGGCCCAGGTCCAACACTATCGTTAGGGTGAGTCCTGACTCCTAAAGCTTGGTGGCCCAGGTCCAACACTATCGTTAGGGTGAGTCCTGACTCCTAAAGCTTGGTGGCCCAGGTCCAACACTATCATTAGGGTGAGTCCTGACTCCTAAAGCTTGGTGGCCCAGGTCCAACACTATCGTTAGGGTGAGTCCTGACTCCTAAAGCTTGGTGGCCCAGGTCCAACACTATCGTTAGGGTGAGTCCTGACTCCTAAAGCTTGGTGGCCCAGGTCCAACACTATCGTTAGGGTGAGTCCTGACTCCTAAAGCTTGGTGGCCCAGGTCCAACACTATCGTTAGGGTGAGTCCTGACTCCTAAAGCTTGGTGGCCCAGGTCCAACACTATCGTTAGGGTGAGTCCTGACTCCTAAAGCTTGGTGGCCCAGGTCCAACACTATCGTTAGGGTGAGTCCTGACTCCTAAAGCTTGGTGGCCCAGGTCCAACACTATCGTTAGGGTGAGTCCTGACTCCTAAAGCTTGGTGGCCCAGGTCCAACACTATCGTTAGGGTGAGTCCTGACTCCTAAAGCTTGGTGGCCCAGGTCCAACACTATCGTTAGGGTGAGTCCTGACTCCTAAAGCTTGGTGGCCCAGGTCCAACACTATCGTTAGGGTGAGTCCTGACTCCTAAAGCTTGGTGGCCCAGGTCCAACACTATCGTTAGGGTGAGTCCTGACTCCTAAAGCTTGGTGGCCCAGGTCCAACACTATCGTTAGGGTGAGTCCTGGCTCCTGATGCTTGGTGGCCCAGGTCCAACACTATCGTTAGGGTGAGTCCTGACTCCTAAAGCTTGGTGGCCCAGGTCCAACACTATCGTTAGGGTGAGTCCTGACTCCTAAAGCTTGGTGGCCCAGGTCCAACACTATCGTTAGGGTGAGTCCTGACTCCTAAAGCTTGGTGGCCCAGGTCCAACACTATCGTTAGGGTGAGTCCTGACTCCTAAAGCTTGGTGGCCCAGGTCCAACACTATCGTTAGGGTGAGTCCTGACTCCTAAAGCTTGGTGGCCCAGGTCCAACACTATCGTTAGGGTGAGTCCTGACTCCTAAAGCTTGGTGGCCCAGGTCCAACACTATCGTTAGGGTGAGTCCTGACTCCTAAAGCTTGGTGGCCCAGGTCCAACACTATCGTTAGGGTGAGTCCTGACTCCTAAAGCTTGGTGGCCCAGGTCCAACACTATCGTTAGGGTGAGTCCTGACTCCTAAAGCTTGGTGGCCCAGGTCCAACACTATCGTTAGGGTGAGTCCTGACTCCTAAAGCTTGGTGGCCCAGGTCCAACACTATCGTTAGGGTGAGTCCTGACTCCTAAAGCTTGGTGGCCCAGGTCCAACACTATCGTTAGGGTGAGTCCTGGCTCCTGATGCTTGGTGGCCCAGGTCCAACACTATCGTTAGGGTGAGTCCTGACTCCTAAAGCTTGGTGGCCCAGGTCCAACACTATCGTTAGGGTGAGTCCTGACTCCTAAAGCTTGGTGGCCCAGGTCCAACACTATCGTTAGGCTGAGTCCTGACTCCTAAAGCTTGGTGGCCCAGGTCCAACACTATCGTTAGGGTGAGTCCTGACTCCTAAAGCTTGGTGGCCCAGGTCCAACACTATCGTTAGGGTGAGTCCTGACTCCTAAAGCTTGGTGGCCCAGGTCCAACACTATCGTTAGGGTGAGTCCTGACTCCTAAAGCTTGGTGGCCCAGGTCCAACACTATCGTTAGGGTGAGTCCTGACTCCTAAAGCTTGGTGGCCCAGGTCCAACACTATCGTTAGGGTGAGTCCTGACTCCTAAAGCTTGGTGGCCCAGGTCCAACACTATCGTTAGGGTGAGTCCTGACTCCTAAAGCTTGGTGGCCCAGGTCCAACACTATCGTTAGGCTGAGTCCTGACTCCTAAAGCTTGGTGGCCCAGGTCCAACACTATCGTTAGGGTGAGTCCTGACTCCTAAAGCTTGGTGGCCCAGGTCCAACACTATCGTTAGGGTGAGTCCTGACTCCTAAAGCTTGGTGGCCCAGGTCCAACACTATCGTTAGGGTGAGTCCTGACTCCTAAAGCTTGGTGGCCCAGGTCCAACACTATCGTTAGGGTGAGTCCTGACTCCTAAAGCTTGGTGGCCCAGGTCCAACACTATCATTAGGGTGAGTCCTGACTCCTAAAGCTTGGTGGCCCAGGTCCAACACTATCGTTAGGGTGAGTCCTGACTCCTAAAGCTTGGTGGCCCAGGTCCAACACTATCGTTAGGGTGAGTCCTGACTCCTAAAGCTTGGTGGCCCAGGTCCAACACTATCGTTAGGGTGAGTCCTGACTCCTAAAGCTTGGTGGCCCAGGTCCAACACTATTGTTAGGGTGAGTCCTGACTCCTAAAGCTTGGTGGCCCAGGTCCAACACTATCGTTAGGGTGAGTCCTGACTCCTAAAGCTTGGTGGCCCAGGTCCAACACTATCGTTAGGGTGAGTCCTGACTCCTAAAACTTGGTGGCCCAGGTCCAACACTATCGTTAGGGTGAGTCCTGACTCCTAAAGCTTGGTGGCCCAGGTCCAACACTATCGTTAGGGTGAGTCCTGACTCCTAAAGCTTGGTGGCTGGGTTCCAATACATTTGATTGACTCAGTGTTTGTCCTATTTTGAAGCTGTCAACACTGTGTTTGATGTTAGCTGAGATCATACGTGGTCTGGTTAGATAGTGTGGTGGGATACAGTAACTCCATTGTTGAGGACTCAACTCTCCTTCTGGTAAAGTACATCACACAATGATAACTTGATAAAATGCTAATTTTCAGGGACAGCACAGGGTTATGCTCGGGAAACAGACAAAAAAAAAAAAAAAGCTTTCACCTTTTGTATTGTTACAATCAAATGTGATTTTATCGTGTTTAAAAAAAAATCGCAATCTTTCATTTAATTGGATGCTCCCTTACAATCCAACTCGGTTCAGATCACTGCTGACTGTTTCGTCCAGACTGTAACTACCAAACCCCACAGCTCTGTCTCCTAACAGTGAGGACCTACCAGACCCCACAGCTCTGTCTCCTAACAGTAAGGACCTACCAGACCCCACAGCTCTGTCTCCTAACAGTGAGGACCTACCAAACCCCACAGCTCTGTCTCCTAACAGTGAGGACCTACCAAACCCCACAGCTCTGTCTCCTAACAGTAAGGACCTACCAGACCCCACAGCTCTCTCTCCTAACAGTGAGGACCTACCAGACCCCACAGCTCTGTCTCCTAACAGTGAGGACCTACCAAACCCCACAGCTCTGTCTCCTAACAGTGAGGACCTACCAGACCCCACAGCTCTGTCTCCTAACAGTAAGGACCTACCAGACCCCACAGCTCTGTCTCCTAACAGTGAGGACCTACCAAACCCCACAGCTCTGTCTCCTAACAGTGAGGACCTACCAAACCCCACAGCTCTGTCTCCTAACAGTGAGGACCTACCAGACCCCACAGCTCTGTCTCCTAACAGTGAGGACCTACCAGACCCCACAGCTCTGTCTCCTAACAGTAAGGAGCTACCAGACCCCACAGCTCTGTCTCCTAACAGTGAGGAGCTACCAGACCCCACAGCTCTGTCTCCTAACAGTAAGGAGCTACCAGACCCCACAGCTCTGTCTCCTAACAGTGAGGAGCTACCAGACCCCACAGCTCTGTCTCCTAACAGTAAGGAGCTACCAGACCCCACAGCTCTGTCTCCTAACAGTGAGGAGCTACCAGACCCCACAGCTCTGTCTCCTAACAGTAAGGAGCTACCAGACCCCACAGCTCTGTCTCCTAACAGTGAGGAGCTACCAGACCCCACAGCTCTGTCTCCTAACAGTAAGGAGCTACCAGACCCCACAGCTCTGTCTCCTAACAGTGAGGACCTACCAGACCCCACAGCTCTGTCTCCTAACAGTGAGGACCTACCAGACCCCACAGCTCTGTCTCCTAACAGTAAGGACCTACCAGACCCCACAGCTCTGTCTCCTAACAGTGAGGACCTACCAGACCCCACAGCTCTGTCTCCTAACAGTGAGGACCTACCAGACCCCACAGCTCTGTCTCCTAACAGTAAGGACCTACCAGACCCCACAGCTCTGTCTCCTAACAGTGAGGACCTACCAGACCCCACAGCTCTGTCTCCTAACAGTGAGGACCTACCAGACCCCACAGCTCTGTCTCCTAACAGTGAGGAGCTACCAGACCCCACAGCTCTGTCTCCTAACCGTAAGGACCTACCAGAAACTACAGACTCATCAGGACTAACCCCCTCCTGGGTCCTACTCTACAGACGAGGGGCCCCATGAACCCTCCTGGGTCCTACTCTACAGACTCTTCAGGACTAACCCCCTCCTGGGTCCTACTCTACAGACGAGGGGCCCCATGAACCATCCTGGGTCCTACTCTACAGACGAGGGGCCCCATGAACCCTCCTGGGTCCTACTCTACAGACGAGGGGCCCCATGAACCCTCCTGGGTCCTACTCTACAGACTCATCAGGACTAACCCCCTCCTGAGTCCTACTCTACAGACTCTTCAGGACTAACCCCCTCCTGGGTCCTACTCTACAGACTCTTCAGGACTAACCCCCTCCTGGGTCCTACTCTACAGACTCTTCAGGACTAACCCCCTCCTGGGTCCTACTCTACAGACTCTTCAGGACTAACCCCCTCCTGAGTCCTACTCTACAGACTCTTCAGGACTAACCCCCTCCTGAGTCCTACTCTACAGACTCTTCAGGACTAACCCCCTCCTGGGTCCTACTCTACAGACTCTTCAGGACTAACCCCCTCCTGAGTCCTACTCTACAGACTCTTCAGGACTAACCCCCTCCTGGGTCCTACTCTACAGACTCTTCAGGACTAACCCCCTCCTGAGTCCTACTCTACAGACGAGGGGCCCCATGAACCCTCCTGGGTCCTACTCTACAGACTCTTCAGGACTAACCCCCTCCTGGGTCCTACTCTACAGACTCTTCAGGACTAACCCCCTCCTGGGTCCTACTCTACAGACTCTTCAGGACTAACCCCCTCCTGGGTCCTACTCTACAGACTCTTCAGGACTAACCCCCTCCTGGGTCCTACTCTACAGACTCTTCAGGACTAACCCCCTCCTGGGTCCTACTCTACAGACTCTTCAGGACTAACCCCCTCCTGGGTCCTACTCTACAGACGAGGGGCCCCATGAACCCTCCTGGGTCCTACTCTACAGACGAGGGGCCCCATGAACCCTCCTGGGTCCTACTCTACAGACTCTTCAGGACTAACCCCCTCCTGGGTCCTACTCTACAGACTCTTCAGGACTAACCCCCTCCTGGGTCCTACTCTACAGACTCTTCAGGACTAACCCCCTCCTGAGTCCTACTCTACAGACGAGGGGCCCCATGAACCCTCCTGGGTCCTACTCTACAGACTCTTCAGGACTAACCCCCTCCTCCTACTCTACAGACTCTTCAGGACTAACCCCCTCCTGAGTCCTACTCTACAGACGAGGGGCCCCATGAGCCCTCCTGAGTCCTACTCTACAGACGAGGGGCCCCATGAACCCGCTACTCTCTCTCTCACCGTCTGTTAGTCGCCAGGTTCAAAGCTCCCCCTAGGACGGCCCAGCAGCACCTGGTTCTAATCTCCTTTCAGACGCCCTTTTATCCCAGGAACCAGGAACAAACCTGTCAACACTGCAGCCAAATCATTGTCAGATGTTACTGCTCACACCCCTCCCTCTGAGCAGGGATGCTACCCTGATCCACTTAGATAGACACTGGTTCCATCCTGGCACCCTAGTCCCTAAAAAGTGCAATGTGCCCTGGTCAATAGTAGTGTACTATATAGGGGGTTTTCGGGTGTCATTCCAGACCAGCCATAGACTTTCTCCACATAGAGAACCTACATAGAGAACCTACATAGAGAACCTACATAGAGAACCTACATAGAGATCCTACATAGAGATCCTACATAGAGAACCTACATAGAAAACCTACATAGAGATCCTAAATAGAGATCCTACATAGAGATCCTACATAGAGAACCTACATAGAGAACCTACAGCGCCATAATATCAAGTCTCACAGATGTGTCAATGTTATGAGGCTTCACCTTTACCAGCTCTTATCCACATCCTCTCCTCGCCTCGATCTGTCTCAGAGATATTATCTGTGTCAGAGAAATTATCTGTGTCAGAGAAATTATCTGTGTCAGAGAAATTATCTGTGTCAGAGATAGTATCTGTGTCAGAGATATCATCTTTCCAAGGGGAAAAGCTCCCAGAGCATGTTTTTCATTCTGTCTCTCATGGGTTTCAAGGAGTGTGTCCAAAATGCCCCCCTATTCCCTTTCTAGTTGCCCTATGGGCCCTGGTCAGAAGTAGTACACTGCATAGGGGATAGGTTGCTGTTTGAGCCTCACTACACAGGGCTGTCGGGACTTGAAAGAGGGTTTACTCTGTTAGGCATAATATAGTTCCACCAAGAGCGCTGGGTTTAGTTTGGTCGGCCGCCTGGCCGTGCATCAGCACTATTCAACCCTCTTTATCCTGAAAGACACCAGGCAGCCAGCGGGGGCCCAGCCCAGAGATACCTGAACAACTACAACAGACCGTGAGGTAGGGAGGGAGCAGCTAGCGGGGACCCAGCCCAGAGATACCTGAACAACTACAACAGACCGTGAGGTAGGGAGGGAGCAGCTAGCGGGGGCCCAGCCCAGAGATACCTGAACAACTACAACAGACCGTGAGGTACGGAGGGAGCAGCTAGCGGGGCCCAGCCCAGAGATACCTGAACAACTACAACAGACCGTGAGGTACGGAGGGAGCAGCTAGCGGGGGCAACTACAACAGACCGTGAGGTAGGGAGGGAGCAGCTAGCGGGGGCCCAGCCCAGAGATACCTGAACAACTACAACAGACCGTGAGGTACGGAGGGAGCAGCTAGCGGGGGCCCAGCCCAGAGATACCTGAACAACTACAACAGACCGTGAGGTAGGGAGGGAGCAGCTAGCGGGGACCCAGCCCAGAGATACCTGAACAACTACAACAGACCGTGAGGTAGGGAGGGAGCAGCTAGCGGGGGCCCAGCCCAGAGATACCTGAATAACTACAACAGACCATGAGGTACGGAGGGAGCAGCTAGCGGGGGCAACTACAACATACCGTGAGGTACGGAGGGAGCAGCTAGCGGGGGCCCAGCCCAGAGATACCTGAATAACTACAACAGACCATGAGGTACGGAGGGAGCAGCTAGCGGGGGCAACTACAACATACCGTGAGGTACGGAGGGAGCAGCTAGCGGGGGCCCAGCCCAGAGATACCTGAACAACTACAACAGACCGTGAGGTAGGGAGGGAGCAGCTAGCGGGGGCCCAGCCCAGAGATACCTGAATAACTACAACAGACCATGAGGTACGGAGGGAGCAGCTAGCGGGGGCAACTACAACATACCGTGAGGTAGGGAGGGAGCAGCTAGCGGGGGCCCAGCCCAGAGATACCTGAATAACTACAACAGACCGTGAGGTACGGAGGGAGCAGCTAGCGGGGGCCCAGCCCAGAGATACCTGAACAACTACAACAGACCGTGAGGTAGGGAGGGAGCAGCTAGCGGGGGCCCAGCCCAGAGATACCTGAATAACTACAACAGACCGTGAGGTACGGAGGGAGCAGCTAGCGGGGGCCCAGCCCAGAGATACCTGAACAACTACAACAGACCGTGAGGTACGGAGGGAGCAGCTAGCGGGGACCCAGCCCAGAGATACCTGAATAACTACAACAGACCGTGAGGTACGGAGGGAGCAGCTAGCGGGGGCCCAGCCCAGAGATACCTGAACAACTACAACAGACCGTGAGGTAGGGAGGGAGCAGCTAGCGGGGGCCCAGCCCAGAGATACCTGAATAACTACAACAGACCGTGAGGTACGGAGGGATAGGTGTGAAGAGACACCAAACTAACTAACAAGCAAACAAGGACATTTCTGTTTTTAGCCGGTGGTCCAAAACCCCCTGCATGGCTAGGAGAGGAGAGGAGGAGGGGAGGAGGGAAGAGGCGAGGAGGGGGGACCCCCGGGGGGGAGACCGCCTAAGACGGCCCAAAGCGGCCCTAAACGAGTGCTTGGGAACTGGCGGGAGGGAAGGAGGGTGGTTGTGGGGATTTGACTCGCTTTATCACAGAGGGCTTTTTACCTCTCTCTCTCTCTCCCTCTTCCCCCCTCTCTCGCTCTCCCTCTCTCTCTCTCTTTCCTCTCTCTCTCTCTCTCTTACTCTCTTTCTCTTACTCTTTCCCTCTTCCCCCCTCTCCCCCTCCCTCCCTCTCTACCCCTCTCTCCCTCTCTCTCTCTCTCTACCCCCCCCTCTCTCTCCCTAAGTACACACACAGGTGGGTGAACTCTATCTAAACAGCTGGCGGCACGGTCCACAAATGAGCACATTTTCCAGCCTGTTAGAGGCACCACTGCCTCGCCCCCCCACCATGAGACACTACTTTAATACGGAATAAAACAAATACCAATAAAAAATACATTCTAATATTAATTAAAATAATATTACAAATCAATAAAACAAATACTATTAAAAAATACATTCTAATATTAATAATTAAAATAATATTACAAATCAATAAAACAAATACTAATAAAAAATACATTATAATATTAATAATAATTCAAATAATATTACAAATTAATAAAACAAATACTAATAAAAAATACATTATAATATTAATAATCATTAAAATAATATTACAAATCAATAAAACAAATAAGAAAATGATTTTTTTAAATAAAGATTTGATTATTAGTAATAACAATATGGGGAAACTAATTTATGTGACTAATATTCCCATTCTCTGCTTCTTTTAATATTGATTGACGACCGTGACGAACTTGATGGATATACTTGTCAAAGTAAAACAAAAACAGAAAAGGAGCGTTGAAGTAAATGTGTATTATGAAATAGGAACTTACATCCTGTTGGCGAGCCCATCGATTGGCCGTCCGTAGTGAGGAACAGGGGAACACAGTAAGAACACAGCGAAGCACCACTGCTGTACGACTCTCCTCGACCACAACATCTTGGACGAAGTCTGCTGCAAACAACAACAACGAAATGCTGCATTTAAAATGCGGAATAACATCTCATATTATGAGATTATTACAAAGTATCGTTCAAAACACAACCAAACTTTACAGATAAAATATATTTATTTTAATTATTGAAATGTGGAATATTCATTAGCCCGTTTTTTTTTTTTGGTGGGCGGGCAGGGGGACTTATTTTCAAGACAGATTTTTCAAAGCTATGAAATATCCCTGTGTTTATATATTTCTATGTCTTCTACAACAACAACAACAACAACAAAAAAAACACACAATCTGTAATGTTATTCCTGTTGAATAACTGTAAACAGACAACGCTGGTATTGATTTAAACCACAGTATATTAATAAGGGGAGAGTCTCCACCAACGGGTCTCTACATAGTTCCTGCAGGAAAACGTTCCTGCCAGTTCTACAGACCTCAGCAGCTCTACTGAACTCAAACTAGAACCAGACCCAGCATGTCTCTATCTCAGCTCATCAACCATTCCACCAAGTCCACTTTACCACAACAAAAAAACCCTGCTCAGTTGGATTACATTCAACCCCCGCCAGAGGAGACGAAGACGAGAGGAGATTGGTTCTTACTTGTCCCGCAGTACGTCTGGTCAGTCTTGTCCTCTGACCCCCCCAGAAGAGAGAGAACTCTCTCCAAGATTCCAGGCTGGAGGGGGGAAATAAAACGAAGAAACCCAAGAGTGGTTAAAGGTCAATCCAGGTGGTTTATGGTCTGTTAAAACAGAGAGGACAGGGAAAAAACCCCAAGATGACTGAGATCCAAAGTCCTAAACTGTCCTTCTCTTCCCTCCTGATCTCCAACACGCCTCTTACAGTCCAACTTACTTTTCTCAACTCTTTGTTTCCAAATCGTCTCAATTGGAAGTAAAAGCCAAAGCTCAAAGTGATCCAGTGAGAGGGTTGTTTGGAGTTGGTCTCAGAGCAGAGTTGTGCTCCAGGTGTTGCTGCTTCCTGCTGAATTTGTATTTCCCTGTGAGTCCGTTCCTCTCTACCGCTCCTAGTAGTTCTGTCCTCTTCTCCTACAGTTGTGCTCTGCAGTCTGCAGTGGTAGTTCTGTCCTGCTCTAGTTATAGAGGCTGTGGAGCCGGCTGAGGCTGCAGCTGGAGTCAGAGTGGTGGGAAAGTTTTCAGCAGCTCTCTCTCTCTCTCTCTCTCTCTCTCTCTCTCTCTCTCTCTCTCTCTCTCTCTCTCTCTCTCTCTCTCTCTCTCAGTGGGCCTCAGCAGCTCTCTCTCTCTCTCTCAGTGGGCCTCAGCAGCTCTCTCTCTCTCTCTCTCTCTCCCCTCTCTCTCTCTCTGTGTCTGAGCAGGTCTCCCTCTCTCTCTGTGTGTTTCTGAACAAGTCTCTATCTCTCTCTCTCTCTCTCTCTCTCTCTCTCTCTCTCTCTCTCTCTCTCAGTGGGCCTCAGCAGCTCTCTCTCTCTCTCTCTCTCTCTCTCTCTCTCAATTCAATTCAATTCAATTCAAGGGGCTTTATTGGCATGGGTAACATGTGTTAACATTGCCAAAGCAAGTAAGGTAGATAAGACACTCTCTCTCAGTGTCTGAGCAGGTCTCACTCTCCCTGTGTGTGTCTGAGCAAGTCTCTCTCTCTCTCTCTCTCTCTCTCTCTCTCTCTCAGTGTCTGAGCAGGTCTCCCTCTCTCTCTTTCTCTCTCTCTCTCTCTCTTTTTTCTCTCTCTGTGTGTCTGAGCAGGTCTCACTCTCCCTGTGTGTGTCTGAGCAGGTCTCTCTCTCTCAGTGTCTGAGCAGGTCTCCCTCTCTCTCTCTCTCTCTCTCTTTTTCTCTCTCTGTGTGTCTGAGCAGGTCTCTCTCTCTCCTCTCTCTGTGTGTCTGAGCAAGTCTCTATCTCTCTCTGTGTGTCTGTGCAGGTCTCACTCTACCTGTGTATGTCTGAGCAGGTCTCTCTCTCTCTCTCTCTCTCTTTCTCTCTCTCTCTGTCTGTCTGAGCAGGTCTCTCAGTCTGTGTGTCTGAGCAGGTCTCACTCTACCTGTGTATGTCTGAGCAGGTCTCTCTCTCTCTCTCTCTCTCTCTATCTCTTTCTCTCTCTCTCTCTGTCTGAGCAGGTCTCTCAGTCTGTGTGTCTGAGCAGGTCTCTCTCTCTCCCTGTGTGTGTCTGAGCAGGTCTCTCTCTCTTTCTGTGTGTCTTAGCAGGTCTCTCTCTCTCTCTTTCTCTCTCTGTCTGTCTGAGCAGGTCTCTCAGTCTGTGTGTCTGAGCAGGTCTCTCTCTGTGTGTGTCTGAGCAGGTCTCTCTCTCTTTCTGTGTGTCTTAGCAGGTCTCTCTCTCTTTCTCTCTCTGTCTGTCTGAGCAGGTCTCTCAGTCTGTGTGTCTGAGCAGGTCTCTCTCTGTGTGTGTCTGAGCAGGTCTCTCTCTCTCTTTCTGTGTGTCTTAGCAGGTCTCTCCCTCTCTCTTTCTCTCTCTGTCTGTCTGAGCAGGTCTCTCAGTCTGTGTGTCTGAGCAGGTCTCTCTCTGTGTGTGTCTGAGCAGGTCTCTCTCTCTCTTTCTGTGTGTCTTAGCAGGTCTCTCTCTCAGTCTCTGTGTCTGAGCAGGTCTCTCTCTCTCTCTCTCTGTGTCTGAGCAGGTCTCTCTCTCTCTCTCTCTGTGTCTTAGCAGGTCTCTCCCTCTCTCTTTCTCTCTCTGTCTGTCTGAGCAGGTCTCTCAGTCTGTGTGTCTGAGCAGGTCTCTCTCTGTGTGTGTCTGAGCAGGTCTCTCTCTCTCTTTCTGTGTGTCTTAGCAGGTCTCTCCCTCTCTCTTTCTCTCTCTGTCTGTCTGAGCAGGTCTCTCAGTCTGTGTGTCTGAGCAGGTCTCTCTCTGTGTGTGTCTGAGCAGGTCTCTCTCTCTCTCTGTGTCTGAGCAGGTCTCTCTCTGTGTGTGTCTGAGCAGGTCTCTCTCTGTGTGTGTCTGAGCAGGTCTCTCTCTGTGTCTGAGCAGGTCTCTCCCTCTCTCCCTCTGTGTCTGAGCAGGTCTCTCTCTGTGTGTGTCTGAGCAGGTCTCTCTCTGTGTCTGAGCAGGTCTCTCCCTCTCTCCCTCTGTGTCTGAGCAGGTCTCTCTCTGTGTGTGTCTGAGCAGGTCTCTCAGTCTGTGTGTCTTAGCAGGTCTCTCTCTCTCTCTGTGTCTGAGCAGGTCAGGAACAGGAGGGGATTATAGGAGGCAGTGTCCACCCGCACCATGACTCTCACTGCCTGCCCTTTCTCGCTGTGTGGAGTCAACTTCTCTGTGTGTGTGTTTTCATGAAAGAGAGAGCATTTCAGAGAAGGTTAAGAGAGAGCGAGTAGGAGAAAGTCAGAGAGAGAGACAGAGAGAGAGAGAGTGAGACAGAGCGAGAGAGAGAATGGAGGGGGATGGAAAATCAGAGAAGTGAATGGTGGCAAGAAGGTGGCGCCCAAGCAGCACAAGCAGCAACCCTCCACACAGCAGTTAAACAGACAGGCAGGGAGGGGGGCAGTTAGACAGGCAGGCAGGGAGGGAGGCAGTTAGACAGGCAGGCAGGAAGGGAGGCAGTTAGACAGGCAGGCAGGGAGGGAGGCAGTTAGACAGGCAGGCAGGGAGGGAGGCAGTTAGACAGGCAGGTAGGGAGGGAGGCAGTTAAACAGGCAGGCAGTTAGACAGACAGACAGACAGGCAGTTAGACAGACAGGCAGACAAACAGACAGACAGACAGACAGGCAGGCAGGCAGTTAGACAGACAGGCAGTTAGACAGGCAGGCAGGGAGGGAGGCAGTTAGACAGGCAGGCATACAGACAGACAGGCAGGCAGGCAGGCAGGCAGTTAGACAGACAGGCAGTTAGACAGGCAGGCAGTTAGACAGGCAGGTAGTTAGGCAGGCAGTTAGACAGGCAGGTAGTTAGACAGACAGGCAGGGAGGGAGGCAGTTAGATACGCAGGCAGTTAGACAGACGGACAGATAGACAGTTAGACAGGCAGGCAGTTAGACAGGCAGGCAGTTAGACAGACAGGCAGGCAGTTAGACAGGCAGGCAGACAGACAGACAGGCAGGCAGTTAGACAGGCAGGCAGAGGATAGACAGACAGACAGACAGGCAGACCTATAGTAAACAGGCAGGCAGGACAGGCAGACCTATAGAGAGTAGAGCTGCAGGACTGAGGAGAGATATAGAGAATAGAGCAGCAGGACTGGAGGGATGTAGAGGATAGAGCAGCAGGACTGAGGAGGATATAGAGGATAGAGCAGCAGGACTGTAGGGATATAGAGGATAGAGCAGCAGGACTGTAGGGATATAGAGGATAGAGCAGCAGGACTGGAGGAGGGATGTAGAGGATAGAGCAGCAGGACTGGAGGGATATAGAGGATAGAGCAGCAGGACTGGAGGAGGGATATAGAGGATAGAACAGCAGGACTGGAGGAGGGATATAGAGGATAGAGCAGCAGGACTGGAGGAGGGAAATAGAGGATAGAGCAGCAGGACTGGAGGAGGGATATAGAGGATAGAGCAGCAGGACTGGTGGGATATAGAGGATAGAGCAGCAGGACTGGAGGAGGAATATAGAGGATAGAGCAGCGGTACTGTGGTAGGGATATAGAAGATAGAGCAGCAGGACTGGAGGAGGGATATAGGAGCAGCAGGATATAGAGGATAGAGCAGCAGGACTGGAGGAGGGATATAGAGGATAGAGCAGGGAGAGGATAGAGCAGGACTGGAGGAGGGATATAGAGGATAGAGCAGCAGGACTGGAGGAGGGATAGAGCAGCAGGACTGGAGGAGGATAGAGCAGCAGGACTGGAGGAGGGATATAGAGGATAGAGCAGCAGGACTGGGGATATATAGAGGATAGAGCAGCAGGACTGGAGGAGGATATAGAGGATAGAGCAGCAGGACTGGAGGGATACTGTGGATAGGGATACTGGAGGAGGGATATAGAGGATAGAGCAGCAGGACTGTGGGAGGGATATAGAGGATAGAGCAGCAGGACTGGGGAGGGATATAGAGGATAGAGCAGCAGGACTGGAGGAGGGATATAGGGATAGAGCAGCAGGACTGGGGAGGGATATAGAGGATAGAGCAGCAGGACTGGAGGAGGGATATAGAGGATAGAGGATGGAGGAGGGATATAGAGGATAGAGCAGCAGGACTGGAGGAGGGATAGAGAGCAGGACTAGAGGGATATAGAGGATAGAGCAGGACTGGAGGAGGGATATAGAGGATAGAGCAGCAGGACTGGAGGAGGGATATAGAGGATAGAGCAGCAGGACTGGAGGAGGGATATAGAGGATAGAGCAGCAGGACTGATATAGCAGCAGGACTGGAGGAGGGATGGGGATAGAGCAGCAGGACTGGAGGAGGGATATAGAGGATAGAGCAGCAGGACTGGAGGAGGATAGAGCAGAGCAGGACTGGAGGAGGGATATAGAGGATAGAGCAGCAGGACTGGAGGAGGGATATAGAGGATAGAGCAGCAGGACTGGGGAGGGATATAGAGGATAGAGCAGCAGGACTGGAGGAGGGATATAGAGGATAGAGCAGCAGGACTGGGGAGGGAGACTAGAGCAGCAGGACTGGAGGAGGGATATAGAGGATAGAGCAGCAGGACTGGAGGAGGGATATAGAGGATAGAGCAGCAGGACTGGAGGAGGGATATAGAGGATAGAGCAGCAGGACTGGAGGAGGGATATAGAGGATAGAGCAGCATAGAGCAGCAGGACTGGATATAGAGGATAGATGGAGGAGGGATAGGATAGAGCAGCAGGACTGGAGGAGGGATATAGAGGATAGAGCAGCAGGACTGGAGGAGGGATAGCTGGAGAGGATAGAGCAGCAGGACTAGAGGATAGAGCAGCAGGACTGGAGGGATATAGAGGATAGAGCAGCAGGACTGGAGGGGGATATAGAGGATAGAGCAGCAGGACTGGAGGAGGGATATACTGGAGGATAGAGGATAGAGCAGCAGGACTGGAGGAGGGATATAGAGATAGAGCAGCAGGACTGGAGGAGGGATATAGAGGATAGAGCAGCAGGACTGGAGGAGGGATATAGAGGATAGAGCAGCAGGACTGGAGGAGGGATATAGAGGATAGAGCAGCAGGACTGGAGGAGGGATATAGAGGATAGAGCAGCAGGACTAGGAGGGATATAGAGGATAGAGCAGGACTGGATAGAGGATAGCAGGGACTGGAGGAGGGATATAGAGGATAGAGCAGCAGGACTGGAGGAGGGATATAGAGGATAGAGCAGCAGGACTGGAGGAGGGATATAGAGGATAGAGCAGCAGGATAGAGGGATATAGAGGATAGAGCAGCAGGACTGGGAGGAGGGATATAGAGGATAGAGCAGCAGGACTGGAGGGAGGGATATAGAGGATAGAGCAGCAGGACTGGAGGGAGGGATATATAGAGGATGGAGATGTAGAGGATAGCAGCAGGACTGGGGAGGGATATAGAGGGACTGGAGGAGGGATATAGAGGATAGCAGCAGACTGGAGGAGGGATATAGAGGATAGAGCAGCAGGACTGGAGGAGGGATATAGAGGATAGAGCAGCAGGACTGGAGGATATAGAGGATAGAGCAGCAGGACTAGATATAGGATAGAGCACTGGAGGAGGGATATAGAGGATAGAGCAGCAGGACTGGAGGAGGGATAGAGCAGCAGGACTGGAGAGGATAGAGCAGCAGGACTGGAGGGATATAGGGATATAGCAGGACTAGATAGCAGCAGGACTGGAGGGGGATATAGAGGATAGAGCAGCAGGACTGGAGGGATATAGATAGATGGAGGAGGGATATAGCAGCAGGACTGGAGGAGGGATATAGAGGATAGAGCAGCAGGACTGGAGGAGGGATATAGAGATAGAGCAGGACTGGAGGGGGATATAGAGGATAGAGCAGCAGGACTGGAGGGATATAGATAGAGCAGCAGGACTGGAGGGATATAGGGATATAGAGGATGGAGGAGATATAGAGGATAGAGCAGCAGGACTGGAGGAGGGATATAGAGGATAGAGCAGCAGGACTGGAGGAGGGATGTAGAGGATAGAGCAGCAGGACTGGAGGGGGGGATATAGAGGATAGAGCAGCAGGACTGGAGGTGGGATATAGAGGATAGAGCAGCAGGACTGGAGGAGGGATATAGAGGATAGAGCAGCAGGACTGGAGGAGGGATATAGAGGATAGAGCAGCAGGACTGGAGGAGGGATATAGAAGATAGAGCAGCAGGACTGGAGGAGGGATATAGAGGATAGAGCAGCAGGACTGGAGGAGGGATGTAGAGGATAGAGCAGCAGGACTGGAGGGGGGGATATAGAGGATAGAGCAGCAGGACTGGAGGAGGGATATAGAGGATAGAGCAGCAGGACTGGAGGAGGGATATAGAGGATAGAGCAGCAGGACTGGAGGAGGGATGTAGAGGATAGAGCAGTAGGACTGTGGGAGGGATATAGAGGATAGAGCAGCAGGACTGGAGGAGGGATGTAGAGGATAGAGCAGCAGGACTGGAGGGATGTAGAGGATAGAGGATAGAGCAGCAGGACTGGAGGAGGGATATAGAGGATAGAGCAGCAGGACTGGAGGAGGGATGTAGAGGATAGAGCAGCAGGACTGGAGGGATTCACAACATTCTTCACACTCCAGACAAGCAGTTAGTGAGGATTAATAAACAGACTGAGCCTCAGTGGGCCAACACTGCAGTGGAGAAGGAGCTTTTCAGGGACAGGGAGAAGTGGCTTTTTACTCTACAGATGTGTGCTTTATATAGAAAATGACATATGGATTGATCTACATATCTGAATTTCATCCATCAATATTAATGATTATTTCCAGTGTCGAACACAAGTTTTTCATTCACAAGGTTATCAGGTTATAAGTGTATCAGGGTATCAAGTTATCAGGGTATCAAGATATCAGGGTATCAAGTTATCAGGGTATCAAGTTATCAGGGTATCAAGTTATCAGGGTATCAGGTTATCAAGTTATCAGGGTATCAAGTTATCAGGGTATCAAGTTATCAGGGTATCAAGTTGTCAGGGTATCAAGTTATCAGGGTATCAAGTTGTCAGGGTATCAAGTTATCAGGGTATCAAGATATCAGGGTATCAAGTTATCAGGGTATCAAGTTATCAGGGTATCAAGTTATCAGGGTATCAAGTTATCAGGGTATAAAGTTATCTGGGTATAAAGTTATCAGGGTATCAAGTTGTCAGGGTATCAAGTTATCAGGGTATCAAGTTGTCAGGGTATCAGGGTATCAAGTTATCAGGGTATAAAGTTATCAGGGTATAAAGTTATCAGGGTATCAGGGTTAGACTCTAACCTACTGTAGAGTCTTAATGTGTCTAACCTACTGTAGAGTCTTAATGTGTCTAACCTACTGTAGAGTCTTAATGTGTCTAACCTACTGTAGAGTCTTAATGTGTCTAACCTACTGTAGAGTCTTAATGTGCCCTACCTACTGTAGAGTCTTAATGTGTCTAACCTACTGTAGAGTCTTAATGTGTCCCTACTGTAGAGTCTTAATGTGTCTAACCTACTGTAGAGTCTTAATGTGTCTAACCTACTGTAGAGTCTTAATGTGTCTAACCTACTGTAATGAGTAGAGTCTTAATGTGTCTAACCTACTGTAGAGTCTTAATGTGTCTGTAAGTCTTAATGTGTCTAACCTACTGTAGAGTCTTAATGTGTCTAACCTACTGTAGAGCCTTAATGTCTCTAACCTACTGTAGAGTCTTAATGTGTCTACCTACTGTAGAGTCTTAATGTGTCTAACCTACTGTAGAGTCTTAATGTGTCTAACCTACTGTAGAGTCTTAATGTGTCTAACCTACTGTAGAGCCTTAATGTGCCCTACCTACTGTAGAGTCTTAATGTGTCTAACCTACTGTAGAGTCTTAATGTGTCTAACCTACTGTAGAGCCTTAATGTGCCCTACCTACTGTAGAGTCTTAATGTGTCTAACCTACTGTAGAGTCTTAATGTGTCTAACCTACTGTAGAGCCTTAATGTGCCCTACCTACTGTAGAGTCTTAATGTGTCTAACCTACTGTAGAGTCTTAATGTGTCTTGCCTACTGTAGAGTCTTAATGTGTCTCGCCTACTGTAGAGTCTTAATGTGTCTAACCTACTGTAGAGTCTTAATGTGTCTAACCTACTGTAGAGTCTTAATGTGTCTAACCTACTGTAGAGTCTTAATGTGTCTAACCTACTGTAGAGTCTTAATGTGTCTCGCCTACTGTAGAGTCTTAATGTGCCCTACCTACTGTAGAGCCTTAATGTGCCCTACCTACTGTAGAGCCTTAATGTGCCCTACCTACTGTAGAGCCTTAATGTACCCTACCTACTGTAGAGTCTTAATGTGTCTAACCTACTGTAGAGTCTTAATGTGCCCTACCTACTGTAGAGTCTTAATGTGTCTAACCTACTGTAGAGCCTTAATGTGTCTAACCTACTGTAGAGTCTTAATGTGTCTAACCTACTGTAGAGTCTTAATGTGTCTAACCTACTGTAGAGTCTTAATGTGTCTAACCTACTGTAGAGTCTTAATGTGTCCTAACCTACTGTAGAGCCTTAATGTGTCTAACCTACTGTAGAGCCTTAATGTGCCCTACCTACTGTAGAGCCTTAATGTGTCTAACCTACTGTAGAGTCTTAATGTACCCTACCTACTGTAGAGTCTTAATGTGTCTAACCTACTGTAGAGTCTTAATGTGTCTAACCTACTGTAGAGTCTTAATGTGTCTAACCTACTGTAGAGTCTTAATGTGTCTAACCTACTGTAGAGTCTTAATGTGTCTAACCTACTGTAGAGCCTTAATGTGTCTAACCTACTGTAGAGTCTTAATGTGTCTAATGTGTCTACTGTAGAGTGTCTTAATGTGTCTTAACCTACTACTGTAGAGTCTTAATGTGTCTAACCTACTGTAGAGTCTTAATGTGTCTCGCCTACTGTAGAGTCTTAATGTGCCCTACCTACTGTAGAGCCTTAATGTGCCCTACCTACTGTAGAGTCTTAATGTGTCTAACCTACTGTAGAGTCTTAATGTGTCTAACCTACTGTAGAGCCTTAATGTGTCTAACCTACTGTAGTCTTAATGTGTCTCGCCTACTGTAGAGTCTTAATATGTCTAACCTACTGTAGAGTCTTAATGTGTCTCGCCTACTGTAGAGTCTTAATGTGCCCTACCTACTGTAGAGCCTTAATGTGTCTAACCTACTGTAGAGTCTTAATGTGTCTAACCTACTGTAGAGTCTTAATGTGTCTAACCTACTGTAGAGTCTTAATGTGTCTAACCTACTGTAGAGTCTTAATGTGTCTAACCTACTGTAGAGTCTTAATGTGCCCTAACCTACTGTAGAGTCTTGTGTCTAACCTACTGTAGAGTCTTAATGTGTCTAACCTACTGTAGAGTCTTAATGTGTCTAACCTACTGTAGAGTCTTAATGTGCCTAACCTACTGTAGAGCCTTAATGTGTGTAGAGTCTAACCTACTGTAGAGTCTTAATGTGTCTAACCTACTGTAGAGTCTTAATGTGTCTAACCTACTGTAGAGTCTTAATGTGTCTAACCTACTGTAGAGTCTTAATGTGTCTAACCTACTGTAGAGTCTTAATGTGTCTAACCTACTGTAGAGTCTTAATGTGTCTAACCTACTGTAGTCTTAATGTGTCTAACCTACTGTAGAGCCTTAATGTGTCTAACCTACTGTAGAGTCTTAATGTGTCTAACCTACTGTAGAGTCTTAATGTGTCTAACCTACTGTAGTCTCTAGTTAACCTGTAGAGTCTTAATGTGCCTAACCTACTGTAGAGTTAATGTGTAACCTACTGTAGAGTCTTAATGTCTCTAACGTACTGTTGAGTCTTAATGTGTCTAACCTACTGTAGAGTCTTAATGTGTCTAACCTACTGTAGAGCCTTAATGTGCCCTACCTACTGTAGAGTCTTAATGTGTCTAACCTACTGTAGAGTCTTAATGTGTCTAACCTACTGTAGAGTCTTAATGTGTCTAACCTACTGTAGAGTCTTAATGTGCCTAACCTACTGTAGAGTCTTAATGTGTCTAACCTACTGTAGAGTCTTAATGTGTCTAACCTACTGTAGAGTCTTAATGTGTCTAACCTACTGTAGAGTCTTAATGTGTCTAACCTACTGTAGAGCCTTAATGTGTCTAACCTACTGTAGAGTCTTAATGTGTCTAACCTACTGTAGAGTCTTAATGTGTCTAACCTACTGTAGAGCCTTAATGTGTCTAACCTACTGTAGAGTCTTAATGTGTCTAACCTACTGTAGAGCCTTAATGTGTCTAACCTACTGTAGAGCCTTAATGTGTCTAACCTACTGTAGAGTCTTAATGTGCCCTACCTACTGTAGAGCCTTAATGTGTCTAACCTACTGTAGAGTCTTAATGTGCCCTAACCTACTGTAGAGTCTTAATGTGTCTAACCTACTGTAGAGCCTTAATGTGTCTAACCTACTGTAGAGTCTTAATGTGTCTAACCTACTGTAGAGTCTTAATGTGTCTAACCTACTGTAGAGTCTTAATGTGTCTAACCTACTGTAGAGTCTTAATGTGCCTAACCTACTGTAGAGTCTTAATGTGTCTAACCTACTGTAGAGTCTTAATGTGTCTAACCTACTGTCTTAATGTGTCTAACTTAAACCTGTAGAGTCTTAATGTGTCCCTACTGTAGAGTCTTAATGTGTCTAACCTACTGTAGAGCCTTAATGTGTCTAACCTACTGTAGAGTCTTAATGTGAGTCTTAATGTGTCCTACTGTAGAGCCTTAATGTGTCTAACCTACTGTAGAGTCTTAATGTGTCTAACCTACTGTAGAGTCTTAATGTGTCTAACCTACTGTAGAGTCTTAATGTGTCTAACCTACTGTAGAGCCTTAATGTGTCTAACCTACTGTAGAGTCTTAATGTGTCTAACCTACTGTAGAGTCTTAATGTGTCTCGCCTACTGTAGAGTCTTAATGTGTCTCGCCTACTGTAGAGTCTTAATATGTCTAACCTACTGTAGAGTCTTAATGTGTCTAACCTAAGAGTCTTAATGTGTCTAACCTACTGTAGAGTCTTAATGTGTCTAACCTACTGTAGAGTCTTAATGTGTCTAACCTACTGTAGAGTCTTAATGTCTAACCTACTGTAGAGTCTTAATGTGTCTAACCTACTGTAGAGTCTTAATGTGTCTAACCTACTGTAGAGTCTTAATGTGTCTAACCTACTGTAGAGTCTTAATGTGTCTAACCTACTGTAGAGCCTTAATGTGTCTAACCTACTGTAGAGTCTTAATGTGTCTAACCTACTGTAGAGTCTTAATGTGTCTAACCTACTGTAGAGTCTTAATGTGTCTAACCTACTGTAGAGTCTTAATGTGTCTAACCTACTGTAGAGTCTTAATGTGTCTAACCTACTGTAGAGTCTTAATGTGTCTAACCTACTGTAGAGTCTTAATGTGTCTAACCTACTGTAGAGTCTTAATGTGTCTAACCTACTGTAGAGTCTTAATGTGTCTAACCTACTGTAGAGTCTTAATGTGTCTAACCTACTGTAGAGTCTTAATGTGTCTAACCTACTGTAGAGTCTTAATGTGTCTAACCTACTGTAGAGCCTTAATGTGTCTAACCTACTGTAGAGTCTTAATGTGTCTAACCTACTGTAGAGTCTTAATGTGTCTAACCTACTGTAGAGTCTTAATGTGTCTAACCTACTGTAGAACCTGTGTCCTTAATGTGTCTAACCTACTGTAGAGTCTTAATGTGTCTAACCTACTGTAGAGTCTTAATGTGTCTAACCTACTGTAGAGTCCTAACCTGTGTAGAGTCTTAATGTGTCTAACCTACTGTAGAGTCTTAATGTCTCTAACCTACTGTAGAGTCTTAATGTGTCTAACCTACTGTAGAGCCTTAATGTGTCTAACCTACTGTATAGCCTTAATGTGCCCTACCTACTGTAGAGCCTTAATGTGTCTAACCTACTGTAGAGCCTTAATGTGCCCTACCTACTGTAGAGCCTTAATGTGCCCTACCTACTGTAGAGCCTTAATGTGTCTAACCTACTGTAGAGTCTTAATGTGTCTAACCTACTGTAGAGTCTTAATGTGTCTAACCTACTGTAGAGTCTTAATGTGTCTAACCTACTGTAGAGTCTTAATGTGTCTAACCTACTGTAGAGTCTTAATGTGTCTAACCTGTAGAGTCTTAATGTGTCTAACCTACTGAGAGTCTTAATGTGTCTAACCTACTGTAGAGTCTTAATGTGTCTAACCTACTGTGTCTAACCTACTGTAGAGTCTTAATGTGTCTAACCTACTGTAGAGTCTAACCTTAATGTGTCTAACCTACTGTAGAGTCTTAATGTGTCTAACCTACTGTAGAGTCTTAATGTGTCTAACCTACTGTAGAGCCTTAATGTGTACCTACTGTAGAGTCTTAATGTGTCCTTAATGTGTCTAACCTACTGTAGAGTCTTAATGTGTCTAACCTACTGTAGAGTCTTAATGTGTCTTACCTACTGTAGAGTCTTAATGTGTCTAACCTACTGTAGAGTCTTAATGTGTCTACCTACTGTAGAGCCTTAATGTAGAGTCTTAATGTGTCCTACCTACTGTAGAGTCTTAATGTGTCTAACCTACTGTAGAGCCTTAATGTGTCTAACCTACTGTAGAGCCTTAATGTGTCTAACCTACTGTAGAGTCTTAATGTGCCCTACCTACTGTAGAGCCTTAATGTGCCATACCTACTGTATAGTCTTAATGTGTCTAACCTACTGTAGAGCCTAATGTGTCTAACCTACTGTAGAGTCTTAATGTGTCTAACCTACTGTAGAGTCTTAATGTGTAGAGCTTAACCTACTGTAGAGTCTTAATGTGTCTAACCTACTGTAGAGTCTTAATGTGTCTAACCTACTGTAGAGTCTTAATGTGTCTAACCTACTGTAGAGCCTTAATGTGTCTAACCTACTGTAGAGTCTTAATGTGTCTAACCTACTGTAGAGTCTTAATGTGTCTAACCTACTGTAGAGTCTTAATGTGTCTAACCTACTGTAGAGTCTTAATGTGCCCTACCTACTGTAGAGCCTTAATGTACCCTACCTACTGTAGAGTCTTAATGTGTCTAACCTACTGTAGAGTCTTAATGTGTCTTAATGTGAGTCTTAATGTGTCCTACTGTAGAGCCTTAATGTGTCTAACCTACTGTAGAGTCTTAATGTGTCTAACCTACTGTAGAGTCTTAATGTGTCTAACTACTGTAGAGTCTTAATGTGCCCTACCTGTAGAGTTAATGTGTCTTAATGTGTCTAACCTACTGTAGAGTCTTAATGTGTCTAACCTACTGTAGAGTCTTAATGTGTCTAACCTACTGTAGAGTCTTAATGTGTCTAACCTACTGTAGAGTCTTAATGTGAGTCTTAATGTGTCTAACCTACTGTAGAGTCTTAATGTGTCTAACCTACCTTACTGTAGACTGTAGAGTCTTAATGTGTCTAACCTACTGTAGAGTCTTAATGTGTCTAACCTACTGTAGAGCCTTAATGTGTCTAACCTACTGTAGAGCCTTAATGTGTCTAACCTACTGTAGAGCCTTAATGTGTCTAACCTACTGTAGAGTCTTAATGTGCCCTACCTACTGTAGAGCCTTAATGTGTCTAACCTACTGTAGAGTCTTAATGTGTCTAACCTACTGTAGAGCCTTAATGTGCCCTACCTACTGTAGAGTCTTAATGTGTCTAACCTACTGTAGAGTCTTAATGTGTCTAACCTACTGTAGAGTCTTAATGTGCCCTACCTACTGTAGAGCCTTAATGTGTCTAACCCACTGTAGAGTCTTAATGTGTCTAAACCTACTGTAAGTCTTAATGTGTCTACTGTAGAGTCTTAATGTGTCTACTGTAGAGTCTTAATGTGTCTAACCTACTGTAGAGTCTTAATGTGTCTAACCTACTGTAGAGTCTTAATGTGTCTACCTACTGTAGAGCCTTAATGTGCTACCTACTGTAGAGTCTTAATGTGTCTAACCTACTGTAGAGTCTTAATGTGTCTAACCTACTGTAGAGCCTTAATGTGTCTAACCTACTGTAGAGTCTTAATGTCTAACCTACTGTAGAGTCTTAATGTGTCCTACTACTGTAGAGTCTTAATGTGCCCTACCTACTGTAGAGCCTTAATGTGCCCTACCTACTGTAGAGTCTTAATGTGTCTAACCTACTGTAGAGCCTTAATGTGTCTAACCTACTGTAGAGACTTAATGTGCCCTACCTACTGTAGAGCCTTAATGTACCCTACCTACTGTAGAGTCTTAATGTGTATAACCTACTGTAGAGTCTTAATGTGTCTAACCTACTGTAGAGTCTTAATGTGTCTAACCTACTGTAGAGCCTTAATGTGTCTAACCTACTGTAGAGCCTTAATGTGCCCTACTACTGTAGAGTCTTAATGTGTCTAACCTACTGTAGAGTCTTAATGTGTCTAACCTACTGTAGATTCTTAATGTGTCTAACCTACTGTAGAGCCTTAATGTGCCCTACCTACTGTAGAGTCTTAATGTGTCTAACCTACTGTAGAGTCTTAATGTGCCCTACTACTGTAGAGTCTTAATGTGTCTAACCTACTGTAGATTCTTAATGTGTCTAACCTACTGTAGAGCCTTAATGTGCCCTACCTACTGTAGAGTCTTAATGTGTCTAACCTACTGTAGAGTCTTAATGTGCCCTACTACTGTAGAGTCTTAATGTGTCTAACCTACTGTAGATTCTTAATGTGTCTAACCTACTGTAGAGTCTTAATGTGCCCTACCTACTGTAGAGCCTTAATGTGTCTAACCTACTGTAGAGCCTTAATGAATTCTTGCATGGTTGGGAGGTTTGAATCTGGCTTGGTTGGGATGATTGAATATTGCTTGGTTGGGAGGGTTGAATCTTGCTTGGTTGGGAGATTTGAATCTTGCTTGGTTGTGAGGTTTGAATCTTGCTCTTGTTTGGTTGGGAGGTTTGAATCTTGCTTGGTTCAGGATGGATTCTTGTTTGGTTGGGAGGTTTGAATCTTACTTGGTTGGGAGGTTTGAATCTTGGTTGGTTGGGAGAATTGAATCTTGCTTGGTTGTGAGAGCTGAATCTTGCTTGGTTGGGAGAATTGAATCTTGCTTGGTTGGGAGAATTGAATCTTGCTTGGTTGGGAGGTTTGAATCTTGCTTGTTTGGGAGAATTGAATCTTGCTTGGTTGGGAGAATTGAATCTTGCTTGGTTGGGAGAATTGAATCTTGCTTTGTTGGGAGGGTTGAATATTGCTTGGTTGGGAGAATTGAATCTTGCTTGGTTGGGAGAATTGAATCTTGCTTGGTTGGGAGAATTGAATCTTGCTTGGTTGGGAGAATTGAATCTTGCTTGGTTGGGAGAATTGAATCTTGCTTGGTTGGGAGGATTTAATCTTGCTTGATTGGGAGGCTTGAATCTTGCTTGGTTGGGAGGATTTAATCTTGCTTGATTGGGAGGCTTGAATCTTGCTTGGTTGGGAGGATTTAATCTTGCTTGATTGGGAGGCTTGAATCTTGCTTGGTTGGGAGGGTTGAATATTGCTTGGTTCACTATTGAATCTTGCTTGGTTGGGAGAATTGAATCTTGCTTGGTTGGGAGAATTGAATCTTGCTTGGTTGGGAGAATTGAATCTTGCTTGGTTGGGAGATTTGAATCTTGCTTGGTTGGGAGAATTGAATCTTGCTTGGTTGGGAGAATTGAATCTTGCTTGGTTGGGAGAATTGAATCTTGCTTGGTTGGGAGGTTTGAATCTTGCTTGGTTGGGAGAATTGAATCTTGCTGGGTTGGGAGAATTGAATCTTGCTGGGTTGGGAGAATTGAATCTTGCTTGGTCGGGAGTTTTTCTCGCTGTGCCGCTGTGTTTCATTGGAACGTTCCAAGGCTGTTCTGAACAGCTGGACTGGATTGGCGACATTTCAACTCCTGTCAGTCGGTCTCCAGTCAGAGTGGAGGAGAGGAATGATGCACTCACCACACTGTTTATCAAACTTCCTGTTGTTCTGCCTTCAGGAGAGGAGGGAGTTTCACAAGCATTCTTCGCTACCTCGCCGCTGACTGAGGTTATTAACTAAGGGGGGAAAAAAGCGCCACTTTGCCTTGGGGCAACTGATGAGGCGCCATATTTAAACCAGGTATTTGATATGTTCTGTTTCTCTAATCAGTCATATCAGCTAATCCCAGAGCTTTAGTATACAGGTCTTTCTATAAATAAAGGGGCCAATGTGTGACATCTGGGTTAAAATGTTCAAAATGATTTGATATACTATACATGTAAATTCGATTTTCTTGCAGCTTCACGATAGGCACAATAAGACCATAACTCCACCTAGCAACAACACAACATCTACATGTCACAATGAGACCACAACTCCACCTAGCAACAACAAAACATTTACATGTCATTCTAAATGCCTCATGAAGCATGGACACTGCATGTTTCTGTGTCCTGCCTAGTAGCAGGTCTGGTATGTCCGATGTGGACACTGCATGTTTCTGTGTCCTGCCTAGTAGCAGGTCTGTTATGTCCGACGTGGACACTGCATGTTTCTGTGTCCTGCCTAGTAGCAGGTCTGTTATGTCCGACGTGGACACTGCATGTTTCTGTGTCCTGCCTAGTAGCAGGTCTGTTATGTCCGATGTGGACACTGCATGTTTCTGTGTCCTGCCTAGTAGCAGGTCTGTTATGTCCGACGTGGACACTGCATGTTTCTGTGTCCTGCCTAGTAGCAGGTCTGTTATGTCCGACGTGGACACTGCATGTTTCTGTGTCCTGCCTAGTAGCAGGTCTGTTATGTCCGACGTGGACACTGCATGTTTCTGTGTCCTGCCTAGTAGCAGGTCTGTTATGTCCGATGAAACGTGGACCCTGCATGTTTCTGTGTCCTGCCTAGTAGCAGGTCTGTTATGTCCGATGTGGACACTGCATGTTTCTGTGTCCTGCCTAGTAGCAGGTCTGTTATGTCCGACGTGGACACTGCATGTTTCTGTGTCCTGCCTAGTAGCAGGTCTGTTATGTCCGATGAAACGTGGACCCTGCATGTTTCTGTGTCCTGCCTAGTAGCAGGTCTGTTATGTCCGACGTGGACACTGCATGTTTCTGTGTCCTGCCTAGTAGCAGGTCTGTTATGTCCGACGTGGACACTGCATGTTTCTGTGTCCTGCCTAGTAGCAGGTCTGTTATGTCCGACGTGGACACTGCATGTTTCTGTGTCCTGCCTAGTAGCAGGTCTGTTATGTCTGACGTGGACACTGCATGTTTCTGTGTCCTGCCTAGTAGCAGGTCTGTTTTTGTTTTTAGTCGACTTCTCTATCATTTATAGCCGTGCTAAACATTCCTGAATAATTAAAAAGATAAACAACACCATTTCTACATGTTTTAATAGTTGATATAATAATGGCATCATGGGGCGGCAGGGTAGCTTAGTGGTTAGAGTGTTGGACTAGTAACCGGAAGGTTGCAAGTTCAAACCCCTGAGCTGACAAGGTAGAAATCTGTCGTTCTGCCCCTGAATTAACCCACTGTTCCTAGACCTTCATGGAAAATAAGAATTTGTTCTTAACTGACTTGCCTAGAAAAATAAATACTAACTAGTACCCTAATTTATGGAAAGACCCATACAGTACGTCCCATAGGGCGGCGCACGATTGGCCCAGCGTCGTCGGGGTTTGTAGATCCGTCATTGTAAATAATAATTTGTTCTTAACTGACGTGCCTAGTTAAATAAAGGTTAGTTAAATAAAAATACAATATATAATAATATTGTTGTTGTTGTTGTTGCAATAAATGTTAACTAGTACCCTAGTTTATAGAAAGACCCTTATACATTGCTCTGTCTAATTCCTCCCACTCGTCATCAGATTTCTATTCCAGAGATCCAGAAGGTAAAGAACAGAATCCCTGGGATTATCTCCCTGTTCAGCTAACGTTGTGGACGGGTCTCAAACAGCGCAACGGTCTCTACACATGTCCCAACATCCCAGACAAGGGAAATGGACCAATGTGCTTTGCAGAGGGAAAGCGTGTTCACGTATTCATTTTTGTCTTCTCTTTGCTGTGGATGTTATTAAACGTCCTGCGAGGCTGTGGACAGTTATTGTTACGCGGGGTGTTCTCTTGGTCTTCTGACTCAATACTGACTCAACTAGGTTTAGTCAGTGACTCAGTTTCCAATTGACTGTTTTCCAACACGTTTCCGCTGGCTTCCATAAGGCTTGTTTTGGGGTCAGTAGTAATGTTTCCCCAAATATAGCAGCTGGAAAGGTCACTGTAGACCGAGACAACGGTCGCTTTATTTACCAAATAGGTCAATTATGAGTTATTGTGAACGGCATCAATCAGCATCAGCAGCCAGGACAACATGTGGTCTCGGTTTGATGATGTCACACACCTGAGGAGGAAACAGGGCTCCTCTCTAGAGACGTGGTTGTTTCATTCATTAGTGTAGTTGTTGCATAATGACTAACAGACTGACTGCTTTGTTCAGGGCTGCGTTCCAAATGGCACCATGTTCTTTCATTTCCCCCATTAAGGACTCTGGTCTAGAAGTAGTGCACTATGTGGGGGGAATAGTGCTCCATTCAGGACGTAGGCATGTTCACTCCAGGGACGGAGTAAGGAGGAGGAAGATTATCCCCCCCCCCAGAGAATATTCTACAGTTGTTCTCCCGGCAGGCAGCAAATTAGTCAAGTTCCCCCCCAGTTTATAGGCTCCTGCTCTGTTTACAATTGTTTCAACCTGCACAGTCCAAAACTGTTTCTGAATCTAACTCTGCCTCTAACTATGCCTCTAACTCTGCCTCTAACTCTGCCTCTAACTCAGTCTCTAACTCTGCACAGTCCAGAACAGTTGCTGAATCTGCCTCTAACTCTGCCTCTAACTCTGCACAGTCCAGAACTGTTTCCGACTCTGCCTCTAACTCTACTTGTCTCTAACTCTGCACAGTACCACCCCTGGTCTGAGTCCAGAGAACAGTTGAATCTGCCTCGAACTCTGTCTCTGAATCTGCCAGTACCACAGCCCTAAAAATCCCCTCTGATTGGTTGTCCAGAGTCTAACTCTGCACTCCACAGTCTCTAACTCTGCACAGTACCACAGCCCTATAAAATCCCCTGTCTGATTGGTTGTCCAGAGTCTACTGTCTCTAACTCTGCACAGTACCACAGCCCTATAAAATCCCCTGTTCTGATTGGTTGTCCAGAGTTGGTTGTACCACAGCCCTATAAAATCCCCTCCTGATTGGTTGTCCAGAGTCTACTTGTCTCTAACTCTGCACAGTACCACAGCCCTATAAAATCCCCTGTTCTGATTGGTTGTCCAGAGTCTACTTGTCTCTAACTCTGCACAGTACCACAGCCCTATAAAATCCCCTGTTCTGATTGGTTGTCCAGAGTCTACTTGTCTCTAACTCTGCACAGTACCACAGCCCTATAAAATCCCCTATTGGTTGTCCAGAGTCAGCCTAACTCTGCATAACAGCCCTATAAAATCCCCTGTCTGATTGGTTGTCCAGAGTCTATTCTGAACTCTGCACAGTACCACAGCCCTATAAAATCCCCTTTGTTGTCCAGAGTCCTGCCTCTTAACTCTGCACAGTACCACAGCCCTATAAAATCCCCTGTTCTGATTGGTTGTCCAGAGTCCTGCCTCTTAACTCTGCACAGTACCACAGCCCTATAAAATCCCCTGGTCTGATTGGTTGTCCAGAGTCTACTTGTCTCTAACTCTGCACAGTACCACAGCCCTATAAAATCCCCTGTTCTGATTGGTTGTCCAGAGTCCTGCCTCTTAACTCTGCACACTACCACAGCCCTATAAAATCCCCTGTTCTGATTGGTTGTCCAGAGTCTACCTGTCTCTGTTGCAGACCACCTTCACACTATAGCCTATAACTTAATACCTTCAAGACATTCTGTAGGGAAAAAAACCCCTCATGTGCTTCCACTCTGCAGACTCTTACTCTCAATCTCCTTCCTCTATTCTCTCCTCTACCTGCTTATAAACAGGTGATAAAAGGCTTTTCCTGCTGCAGTGGGAGGCAGCGGACATCGTTTTGGCAGAGGGCAACATACACAAAACAAATGTCTGCTTTTTATTGTACAACTTCCTTCCTCTCTTCTCTGCTGCCTCTCTCTTTGAAAACGATCCTCACTAAAACACGTTCTGTTATTCCTCCTCTCTTCTCTGCTGCCTCTCTTTGAAAACGATCCTCACTAAAACACGTTCTGTTATTCCTCCTCTCTTCTCTGCTGCCTCTCTCTTTGAAAACGATCCTCCTAACTAAAACACGTTCTGTTATTCCTCCTCTCTTCTCTGCTGCCTCTCTCTTTGAAAACGATCCTCACTAAAACACGTTCTGTTATTCCTCCTCTCTTCCTACAGTCAGACCCATAATCTGACTGCCACCCCAATCCCAGCCCTGTCCCCAGTCCTATCCCCAGCCCTGTCTCCAGCCCTGTCTACATCCCTGTCCCCAGCCCTAAACCAGCCCTGTCTACAGCCCTGTCCCCAGCCCCCCAGTCCTGTCCCCAGCCCTGTCCCCAGTCCTGTCCCCTGCCCTGTCCCCAGTCCTGTCCCCTGCCCTGTCCCCAGCCCCCAGTCCTGTCCCCAGCCCTGTCCCCAGTCCTGTCCCCAGCCCTGTCCCCAGTCCTGTCCCCAGTCCTGTCCCCAGCCCTAAACCAGCCCTGTCCCCAGTCCTGTCCCCAGTCCTGTCCCCAGCCCTGTCCCCAGTCCTGTCCCCAGCCCTAAACCAGTCCTGTCCCCAGCCCTGTCCCCAGTCCTGTCCCCAGCCCTGTCCCCAGTCCTGTCCCCAGTCCTGTCCCCAGCCCTAAACCAGCCCTGTCCCCAGTCCTGTCCCCAGTCCTGTCCCCAGCCCTAAACCAGCCCTGTCCCCAGTCCTGTCCCCAGTCCTGTCCCCAGCCCTAACCCAGCCCTGTCCCCAGTCCTGTCCCCAGCCCTGTCCCCAGTCCTGTCCCCAGCCCTGTCCCCAGCCCTAAACCAGCCCTGTCCCCAGCCCTGTCCCCAGTCCTGTCCCCAGTCTTGTCCCCAGTCCTGTCCCCAGTCCTGTCCCCTGCCCTGTCCCCAGCCCTAAACCAGCCCTGTCCCCAGTCCTGTCCCCAGTCCTGTCCCCAGCCCTAAACCAGCCCTGTCCCCAGTCCTGTCCCCAGTCCTGTCCCCAGCCCTGTCCCCAGCCCTGTCCCCAGCCCTGTCCCCAGTCCTGTCCCCAGTCCTGTCCCCAGTCCTGTCCCCAGCCCTAACCCAGCCCTGTCCCCAGTCCTGTCCCCAGCCCTGTCCCCAGTCCTGTCCCCAGCCCTGTCCCCAGCCCTAAACCAGCCCTGTCCCCAGTCCTGTCCCCAGCCCTAACCCAGCTATAACCCACGCCCTGCCTTAACCCCTTCCATAACCCAACACCTGCCCTAACCCCTTCCCTAACCCCTTCCCTAACCCCTGCCCTAACCCCTGCCCTAACCCCTGCCATGACCCCTGCCCTAACCCCTGCCATGACCCCCTCACACAGTGTGCAGGGTCCTCTATACCCACAAGGCATACAGTCACATGGCTGAATGGAACAGATTTACAGACCACAAGCAGTGGGACTCCTAATGTGTCACAGAGAGCTTGGAAGAAGGGAGGGGGTGGAGAAGAGTTTAGAAATGATGAAGAGGCAATGACAGGACTTGCCTCATACTCCTCTCTGGGGTGGCCTCTCTCTCTCTCTCTCTCTCTCTCTCTCTCTCTCTCTCTCTCTCTCTCTCTCTCTCTCTCTCTCTCTCTCTCTCTCTCTCTCTCTCTCTCTCTCTCTCTCTCTCCACTCAGTCCCTTCCTTCACCTCTGGCCCCTCCCTCCATCCGGCCTTGGCAGAGGTATATTATATAGAGAAAGTAGGAAACAATGAAGAATGCATCATTCACCCTCCTCTGTCTCTCTCTCTGTCTCTGTCTCTCTCTGTCTGTTTCTCTCTCTGTCTCTTTCTCTCTCTCTCTCAATTCAATTCAATTCAATTCAAGGGCTTTATTGGCATGGGAAACATTGTAAACATTGCCAAAGCAAGTTAAATAGATAATAAACAAAATTGAAATAAAGAATAAAAATGAAGAGTAAACATTACACTTCCAAAAGTACCATTTGAAATCTCATTTTATGTCTATATACAGTTGTGTAACGATGTGCAAATGAGTAAATAAATCAACATAAATATGGGTTGTGTTTACAATGGTGTTTGTTCTTCACTGGTTGCACTTTTCTTGTGGCAACAGGTCATAAATATTGATGCTGTGATGGCACACTGTGGAATTTCACCCAGTAGATATGGGAGTTTATCAAGATTAGATTTGTTTTTGAATTCTTTGTGGATCTTTGTGGAAGTGCAACTCAGTTTCCACCTCATTTTGTGGGCATTGTGCACATAGCCTGTCTTCTCTTGAGAGCCAGGTCTGTCTACGGCGGCCTTTCTCAATAGCAAGGCTATACATATTCAATGTTTTCCTTAAGTTTGTGGTCCGGTATTCTGCCACTGTGTCCTCTGTTTAGGGCTAAATAACATTCTAGTTTGCTCTGTTTTTTTGTAATTTCTTTCCAATGTGTCAAGTAATTATCTTTTTTTCTCTCATTGATTTGGTTGGGTCTAATTGTGCTGCTGTCCTGGGGCTCTGTGGGGTCCGTCTGTGTTTGTGAACAGAGCCCCAGGACCAGCTTGCTTAGGGGACTCTTCTCCAGGTTCATCTTTTTGTAGGTGTTGGAAGGTTTGGGAATCGCTTCCTTTTAGGAATTTCACAGCCCTTTTCTGGATTTTGATAATTAGTGGGTATCGGCCTAATTCTGCTCTGCAGAGGATATTTTTGCAGAATTCTGCATGCAGAGTCTCAATTTGGTTTTTGTCCCATTTTGTGAAGTCTTGGTTGGTGAGCGGACCCCAGACCTCACAACCATAAAGGGCAATGGGCTCTATGACTGATTCAAGTATGTATAGTTTTTGTGTGCTCTAGGGCAACAGTGTCTAGATGGAATTTGTATTTGTGGTCCTGGTGACTGGACCTTTTTTGGAACACCATTATTTTTTGTCTTACTGAGATTTACTGTCGGGGCCCAGGTCTGACAGAATCTGTGCAGAAGATCTAGGTGCTGCTGTAGGCCCTCCTTGGTTGGTGACAGAAGCACCAGATCATCACCAAACAGTAGACATTTTACTTCAGATTCTAGTAGGGTGAGGCCGGGTACTGCAGACTGTTCTAGTGCCCTCGCCAATTCATGGATATATATGTTGAAGAGGGTGGGGCTTAAGCTGCATCCCTGTCGCACCCCATGGTCCTGAAGCAATGTGTGTTTTTTGCCAATTTTAAATGCACACTTGTTGTTTGTGTACATGGATTTTATAATGTCCTATGTTATTCCTTCAACACCACTTTCCATCAATTTGTATAGCAGACCCTCATTCGAAATTGTTTCAAAGGCTTTTTTGAAATCAACAAAGCATGAGAAGACTTTGCCTTTGTTTTGGTTTGTATGTTTGTTAATTAGGGTGTGCAGGGTGAACACGTGGTCTGTCGTACGATAATTTGGTAAAAATCTTCTCTCTCTGTCTCTTTCTCTTGCAATCACTCTCTCTCTCTCGCTCGCTCACACTCTCACGTGCACACACGCTCACACTCTCAGCCAGCCAGCCAGTCAGCCAGCCAGTCAGCCAGTCAGCCAGCCAGCCAGCCAGCCAATCAGCCAGCCAGCCAGCCAGTCAGCCAGCCAGCGCTAGGCAACCACAAATAGTAATGCTTTGAGACGTAGAAGCCGCACTAGCATCTCAGAATAACTATAGTTCCTGCTGCTACCAGGTCTGACCCCATCTCAGAATAACTATAGTTCCTGCTGCTACCTGGTCTGACCCCATCTCAGAATAACTATAGTTCCTGCTGCTACCTGGTCTGACCCCATCTCAGAATAACTATAGTTCCTCCCTCTACCTGGTCTGACCCCATCTCAGAATAACTATAGTTCCTGCTGCTACCTGGTCTGACCCCATCTCAGAATAACTATAGTTCCTCCCTCTACCTGGTCTGACCCCATCTCAGAATAACTATAGTTCCTGCTGCTACCTGGTCTGACCCCATCTCAGAATAACTATAGTTCCTGCTGCTCCCTGGTCTGACCCCATCTCAGAATAACTATAGTTCCTCCCTCTACCTGGTCTGACCCCATCTCAGAATAACTATAGTTCCTGCTGCTACCTGGTCTGACCCCATCTCAGAATAACTATAGTTCCTCCCTCTACCTGGTCTGACCCCATCTCAGAATAACTATAGTTCCTGCTGCTACCTGGTCTGACCCCATCTCAGAGTAACTATAGTTCCTCCCTCTACCAGGTCTGACCCCATCTCAGAATAACTATAGTTCCTGCTGCTACCTGGTCTGACCCCATCTCAGAATAACTATAGTTCCTGCTGCTACCTGGTCTGACCCCATCTCAGAATAACTATAGTTCCTGCTGCTACCTGGTCTGACCCCATCTCAGAATAACTATAGTTCCTGCTGCTACCTGGTCTGACCCCATCTCAGAATAACTATAGTTCCTGCTGCTACCTGGTCTGACCCCATCTCAGAATAACTATAGTTCCTGCTGCTACCTGGTCTGACCCCATCTCAGAATAACTATAGTTCCTGCTGCTACCTGGTCTGACCCCATCTCAGAATAACTATAGTTCCTGCTGCTACCTGGTCTGACCCCATCTCAGAATAACTATAGTTCCTGCTGCTACCTGGTCTGACCCCATCTCAGAATGACTATAGTTCCTCCCTCTACCAGGTCTGACCCCATCTCAGAATAACTATAGTTCCTCCCTCTACCTGGTCTGACCCCATCTCAGAATAACTATAGTTCCTGCTGCTACCTGGTCTGACCCCATCTCAGAATAACTATAGTTCCTGCTGCTACCTGGTCTGACCCCATCTCAGAATAACTATAGTTCCTCCCTCTACCTGGTCTGACCCCATCTCAGAATAACTATAGTTCCTGCTGCTACCTGGTCTGACCCCATCTCAGAATAACTATAGTTCCTCCCTCTACCTGGTCTGACCCCATCTCAGAATAACTATAGTTCCTGCTGCTACCTGGTCTGACCCCATCTCAGAATAACTATAGTTCCTCCCTCTACCTGGTCTGACCCCATCTCAGAATAACTATAGTTCCTCCCTCTACCAGGTCTGACCCCATCTCAGAATAACTATAGTTCCTGCTGCTACCTGGTCTGACCCCATCTCAGAATAACTATAGTTCCTCCCTCTACCAGGTCTTACCCCATCTCAGAATAACTATAGTTCCTCCCTCTACCTGGTCTGACCCCATCTCAGAATAACTATAGTTCCTCCCTCTACCTGGTCTGACCCCATCTCAGAATAACTATAGTTCCTGCTGCTCCCTGGTCTGACCCCATCTCAGAATAACTATAGTTCCTGCTGCTACCTGGTCTGACCCCATCTCAGAATAACTATAGTTCCTGCTGCTACCTGGTCTGACCCCATCTCAGAATAACTATAGTTCCTGCTGCTACCTGGTCTGACCCCATCTCAGAATAACTATAGTTCCTGCTGCTACCTGGTCTGACCCCATCTCAGAATAACTATAGTTCCTGCTGCTACCTGGTCTGACCCCATCTCAGAATAACTATAGTTCCTGCTGCTACCTGGTCTGACCCCATCTCAGAATGACTATAGTTCCTCCCTCTACCTGGTCTGACCCCATCTCAGAATAACTATAGTTCCTGCTGCTACCTGGTCTGACCCCATCTCAGAATAACTATAGTTCCTGCTGCTACCTGGTCTGACCCCATCTCAGAATAACTATAGTTCCTCCCTCTACCTGGTCTGACCCCATCTCAGAATAACTATAGTTCCTCCCTCTACCTGGTCTGACCCCATCTCAGAATAACTATAGTTCCTGCTGCTACCTGGTCTGACCCCATCTCAGAATAACTATAGTTCCTGCTGCTACCTGGTCTGACCCCATCTCAGAATAACTATAGTTCCTCCCTCTACCTGGTCTGACCCCATCTCAGAATAACTATAGTTCCTGCTGCTACCTGGTCTGACCCCATCTCAGAATAACTATAGTTCCTCCCTCTACCTGGTCTGACCCCATCTCAGAATAACTATAGTTCCTGCTGCTACCTGGTCTGACCCCATCTCAGAATAACTATAGTTCCTCCCTCTACCTGGTCTGACCCCATCTCAGAATAACTATAGTTCCTCCCTCTACCAGGTCTGACCCCATCTCAGAATAACTATAGTTCCTGCTGCTACCTGGTCTGACCCCATCTCAGAATAACTATAGTTCCTCCCTCTACCTGGTCTGACCCCATCTCAGAATAACTATAGTTCCTGCTGCTACCTGGTCTGACCCCATCTCAGAATAACTATAGTTCCTCCCTCTACCTGGTCTGACCCCATCTCAGAATAACTATAGTTCCTCCCTCTACCTGGTCTGACCCCATCTCAGAATAACTATAGTTCCTCCCTCTACCTGGTCTGACCCCATCTCAGAATAACTATAGTTCCTGCTGCTCCCTGGTCTGACCCCATCTCAGAATAACTATAGTTCCTCCCTCTACCTGGTCTGACCCCATCTCAGAATAACTATAGTTCCTGCTGCTACCTGGTCTGACTCCATCTCAGAATAACTATAGTTCCTCCCTCTACCTGGTCTGACCCCATCTCAGAATAACTATAGTTCCTGCTGCTACCTGGTCTGACTCCATCTCAGAATAACTATAGTTCCTCCCTCTACCTGGTCTGACTCCATCTCAGAATAACTATAGTTCCTCCCTCTACCTGGTCTGACCCCATCTCAGAATAACTATAGTTCCTGCTGCTCCCTGGTCTGACCCCATCTCAGAATAACTATAGTACCTCCCTCTACCTGGTCTGACCCCATCTCAGAATAACTATAGTTCCTCCCTCTACCTGGTCTGACCCCATCTCAGAATAACTATAGTTCCTCCCTCTACCAGGTCTGACCCCATCTCAGAATAACTATAGTTCCTGCTGCTACCTGGTCTGACTCCATCTCAGAATAACTATAGTTCCTGCTGCTACCTGGTCTGACCCCATCTCAGAATAACTATAGTTCCTCCCTCTACCAGGTCTGACTCCATCTCAGAATAACTATAGTTCCTGCTGCTACCTGGTCTGACCCCATCTCAGAATAACTATAGTACCTCCCTCTACCTGGTCTGACCCCATCTCAGAATAACTATAGTTCCTCCCTCTACCTGGTCTGACCCCATCTCAGAATAACTATAGTTCCTCCCTCTACCTGGTCTGACCCCATCTCAGAATAACTATAGTTCCTGCTGCTACCTGGTCTGACCCCATCTCAGAATAACTATAGTTCCTGCTGCTACCTGGTCTGACCCCATCTCAGAATAACTATAGTTCCTGCTGCTACCTGGTCTGACCCCATCTCAGAATAACTATAGTACCTCCCTCTACCTGGTCTGACCCCATCTCAGAATAACTATAGTTCCTCCCTCTACCTGGTCTGACCCCATCTCAGAATAACTATAGTTCCTCCCTCTACCTGGTCTGACCCCATCTCAGAATAACTATAGTTCCTCCCTCTACCTGGTCTGACCCCATCTCAGAATAACTATAGTTCCTGCTGCTACCTGGTCTGACCCCATCTCAGAATAACTATAGTTCCTGCTGCTACCTGGTCTGACCCCATCTCAGAATAACTATAGTACCTCCCTCTACCTGGTCTGACCCCATCTCAGAATAACTATAGTTCCTCCCTCTACCTGGTCTGACCCCATCTCAGAATAACTATAGTTCCTGCTGCTACCTGGTCTGACCCCATCTCAGAATAACTATAGTTCCTGCTGCTACCTGGTCTGACCCCATCTCAGAATAACTATAGTTCCTGCTGCTACCTGGTCTGACCCCATCTCAGAGTAACTATAGTTCCTCCCTCTACCAGGTCTGACCACATCTCAGAATAACTATAGTTCCTGCTGCTACCTGGTCTGACCCCATCTCAGAATAACTATAGTTCCTCCCTCTACCAGGTCTGACCCCATCTCAGAATAACTATAGTTCCTCCCTCTACCTGGTCTGACCCCATCTCAGAATAACTATAGTTCCTCCCTCTACCTGGTCTGACCCCATCTCAGAATAACTATAGTTCCTCCCTCTACCAGGTCTGACCCCATCTCAGAATAACTATAGTTCCTCCCTCTACCTGGTCTGACCCCATCTCAGAATAACTATAGTTCCTGCTGCTACCTGGTCTGACCCCATCTCAGAGTAACTATAGTTCCTCCCTCTACCAGGTCTGACCCCATCTCAGAATAACTATAGTTCCTCCCTCTACCAGGTCTGACCCCATCTCAGAATAACAATAGTTCCTCCCTCTACCTGGTCTGACCCCATCTCAGAATAACTATAGTTCCTCCCTCTACCAGGTCTGACCCCATCTCAGAATAACTATAGTTCCTGCTGCTACCTGGTCTGACCCCATCTCAGAATAACTATAGTTCCTCCCTCTACCAGGTCTGACCCCATCTCAGAATAACTATAGTTCCTGCTGCTACCTGGTCTGACCCCATCTCAGAATAACTATAGTTCCTGCTCTCCCTGGTCTGACCCCATCTCAGAATAACTATAGTTCCTCCCTCTACCTGGTCTGACCCCATCTCAGAATAACTATAGTTCCTCCCTCTACCAGGTCTGACCCCATCTCAGAATAACTATAGTTCCTCCCTCTACCTGGTCTGACCCCATCTCAGAATAACTATAGTTCCTGCTGCTACCTGGTCTGACCCCATCTCAGAATAACTATAGTTCCTGCTGCTACCTGGTCTGACCCCATCTCAGAATAACTATAGTTCCTGCTGCTACCTGGTCTGACCCCATCTCAGAATAACTATAGTTCCTCCCTCTACCTGGTCTGACCCCATCTCAGAATAACTATAGTTCCTGCTGCTACCTGGTCTGACCCCATCTCAGAATAACTATAGTTCCTGCTGCTACCTGGTCTGACCCCATCTCAGAATAACTATAGTTCCTGCTGCTACCTGGTCTGACCCCATCTCAGAATAACTATAGTTCCTGCTGCTACCTGGTCTGACCCCATCTCAGAATAACTATAGTTCCTGCTGCTACCTGGTCTGACCCCATCTCAGAATAACTATAGTTCCTCCCTCTACCTGGTCTGACCCCATCTCAGAATAACTATAGTTCCTGCTGCTACCTGGTCTGACCCCATCTCAGAATAACTATAGTTCCTGCCTCTACCTGGTCTGACCCCATCTCAGAATAACTATAGTTCCTGCTGCTACCTGGTCTGACCCCATCTCAGAGTAACTATAGTTCCTCCCTCTACCAGGTCTGACCCCATCTCAGAATAACTATAGTTCCTGCTGCTACCTGGTCTGACCCCATCTCAGAGTAACTATAGTTCCTCCCTCTATCTGGTCTGACCCCATCTCAGAATAACTATAGTTCCTCCCTCTACCAGGTCTGACCCCATCTCAGAATAACTATAGTTCCTCCCTCTACCTGGTCTGACCCCATCTCAGAATAACTATAGTTCCTGCTGCTACCTGGTCTGACCCCATCTCAGAATAACTATAGTTCCTGCTGCTACCTGGTCTGACCCCATCTCAGAATAACTATAGTTCCTGCTGCTACCTGGTCTGACCCCATCTCAGAATAACTATAGTTCCTGCCTCTACCTGGTCTGACCCCATCTCAGAATAACTATAGTTCCTGCTGCTACCTGGTCTGACCCCATCTCAGAATAACTATAGTTCCTCCCTCTACCTGGTCTGACCCCATCTCAGAATAACTATAGTTCCTCCCTCTACCTGGTCTGACCCCATCTCAGAATAACTATAGTTCCTCCCTCTACCAGGTCTGACCCCATCTCAGAATAACTATAGTTCCTGCTGCTACCTGGTCTGACCCCATCTCAGAATAACTATAGTTCCTGCTGCTACCTGGTCTGACCCCATCTCAGAATAACTATAGTTCCTGCTGCTACCTGGTCTGACCCCATCTCAGAATAACTATAGTTCCTCCCTCTACCTGGTCTGACCCCATCTCAGAATAACTATAGTTCCTGCTGCTACCTGGTCTGACCCCATCTCAGAATAACTATAGTTCCTGCTGCTACCTGGTCTGACCCCATCTCAGAATAACTATAGTTCCTGCTGCTACCTGGTCTGACCCCATCTCAGAATAACTATAGTTCCTCCCTCTACCTGGTCTGACCCCATCTCAGAATAACTATAGTTCCTCCCTCTACCTGGTCTGACCCCATCTCAGAATAACTATAGTTCCTCCCTCTACCTGGTCTGACCCCATCTCAGAATAACTATAGTTCCTCCCTCTACCAGGTCTGACCCCATCTCAGAATAACTATAGTTCCTCCCTCTACCTGGTCTGACCCCATCTCAGAATAACTATAGTTCCTGCTGCTACCTGGTCTGACCCCATCTCAGAGTAACTATAGTTCCTCCCTCTACCAGGTCTGACCCCATCTCAGAATAACTATAGTTCCTGCTGCTACCTGGTCTGACCCCATCTCAGAGTAACTATAGTTCCTCCCTCTACCTGGTCTGACCCCATCTCAGAATAACTATAGTTCCTCCCTCTACCTGGTCTGACCCCATCTCAGAATAACTATAGTTCCTCCCTCTACCTGGTCTGACCCCATCTCAGAATAACTATAGTTCCTCCCTCTACCAGGTCTGACCCCATCTCAGAATAACTATAGTTCCTCCCTCTACCTGGTCTGACCCCATCTCAGAATAACTATAGTTCCTCCCTCTACCAGGTCTGACCCCATCTCAGAATAACTATAGTTCCTCCCTCTACCTGGTCTGACCCCATCTCAGAATAACTATAGTTCCTCCCTCTACCTGGTCTGACCCCATCTCAGAATAACTATAGTTCCTGCTGCTACCTGGTCTGACCCCATCTCAGAATAACTATAGTTCCTGCTGCTACCTGGTCTGACCCCATCTCAGAATAACTATAGTTCCTGCTGCTACCTGGTCTGACCCCATCTCAGAATAACTATAGTTCCTGCTGCTACCTGGTCTGACCCCATCTCAGAATAACTATAGTTCCTCCCTCTACCTGGTCTGACCCCATCTCAGAATAACTATAGTTCCTGCCTCTACCTGGTCTGACCCCATCTCAGAATAACTATAGTTCCTGCTGCTACCTGGTCTGACCCCATCTCAGAATAACTATAGTTCCTCCCTCTACCTGGTCTGACCCCATCTCAGAATAACTATAGTTCCTGCTGCTACCTGGTCTGACCCCATCTCAGAATAACTATAGTTCCTCCCTCTACCTGGTCTGAACCCATCTCAGAATAACTATAGTTCCTGCTGCTACCTGGTCTGACCCCATCTCAGAATAACTATAGTTCCTCCCTCTACCTGGTCTGACCCCATCTCAGAATAACTATAGTTCCTCCCTCTACCTGGTCTGACCCCATCTCAGAATAACTATAGTTCCTCCCTCTACCTGGTCTGACCCCATCTCAGAATAACTATAGTTCCTCCCTCTACCTGGTCTGACCCCATCTCAGAATAACTATAGTTCCTGCTGCTACCTGGTCTGACCCCATCTCAGAATAACTATAGTTCCTCCCTCTACCTGGTCTGACCCCATCTCAGAATAACTATAGTTCCTCCCTCTACCTGGTCTGACCCCATCTCAGAATAACTATAGTTCCTGCTGCTACCTGGTCTGACCCCATCTCAGAATAACTATAGTTCCTCCCTCTACCAGGTCTGACCCCATCTCAGAATAACTATAGTTCCTCCCTCTACCAGGTCTGACCCCATCTCAGAATAACTATAGTTCCTGCTTCTACCTGGTCTGAATCCATCTCAGAATAACTATAGTTCCTGCTTCTACCTGGTCTGAATCCATCTCATAATAACTATAGTTCCTGCTGCTACCTGGTTTGACCTTTAACCCTTAGATCTCAGATCCCATAAAGACTGGTTGTGTGGCACCGTAGTCGCCTCAGTCTTTCAAATCAATTCCTCTGCTAAGAAAAGTCTGTGTGCCATTTGCCGGCGTCACCATGTGGTGTTGTATTCTATCCAGGTGTGACCAGTATGGAGTCCCTGGTTTCTATTAGAGCTCGTTGATCTGCCAGGGAACTGGATCCTGTTCTCAGGGGTTTTGCTGGATCAATTCTACACATTTTGCCATGTGGCAAAGATAAAATGTTGCAGTTTTAAAGGTATTTTCTTGAAATTCTACACATTTTGCCATGAGGCAGAGATAAAATGTTGCAGTTTTAAAGGTATTTTCTTGAAATTCTACACATTTTGCCATGAGGCAGAGATAAAATGTTGCAGTTTTAAAGGTACTTTCTTGAAATTCTACACATTTTGCCATGAGGCAGAGATAAAATGTTGCAGCTTTAAAGGTATTTTCTTGAAATTCTACACATTTTGCCATGAGGCAGAGATAGAATGTTGCAGTTAAAAAAGCACATTTCCTTGCCTTGGGTGGGTGTGTGTGACTCAAACATTATAATTAAATCATTGAAGTTGAAACTGAAAACTTTTTTTTACATCCCAAATTTTTGGACATGGCCGGCCCAAGCTCATTAATATTCAGGAAAAACCCTGACTTGCACACACACACACACACACACACACACACACACACACACACACACACACACACACACACACACACACACACACACACACACACACACACACACACACACACACACACACACACACTCACACACACACACATGTCTCAGCTTCCCTCTCCACTTCCCCAGACACGGTGGGGCTCTAGTCCCATAACGTCCTTCCCTCTCCACTTCCCCAGACACGGTGGGGCTCCAACCCCATAACGTCCTTCCCCTGACACGGTGGGGCTCTAGTCCCATAACGTCCTTCCCTCTCCACTTCCCCAGACACGGTGGGGCTCTAGTCCCATAACGTCCTTCCCTCTCCACTTCCCCAGACACGGTGGGGCTCTAGTCCCATAACGTCCTTCCCTCTCCACTTCCCCAGACACGGTGGAGCTCTAGTCCCATAACGCCCCAGACACGGTGGAGCTCTAGTCCCATAACGTCCTTCCCTCTCCACTTCCCCAGACACGGTGGGGCTCCAACCCCATAATGTCCTTCCCTCTCCACTTCCCCAGACACGGTGGGGCTCCAACCCCATAATGTCCTTCCCTCTCCACTTCCCCAGACACGGTGGAGCTCCAACCCCATAATGTCCTTCCCTCTCCACTTCCCCAGACACGGTGGGGCTTTAGCCCCATAACGTCCTTCCCTCTCCACTTCCCCAGATACGGTGGAGCTCTAGTCCCATAACGTCCTTCCCTCTCCACTTCCCCAGATACGGTGGAGCTCTAGTCCCATAACGCCCCAGACACGGTGGAGCTCTAGTCCCATAACGTCCTTCCCTCTCCACTTCCCCAGACACGGTGGGGCTCTAGCCCCATAACGTCCTTCCCACTCCCTCTACGGTATGTTATTGGTTTTATTCCCATAACACCCTCTCCTGTATCTAGGCTACAGTATGTTATTGGTTTTATTCCCATAACACCCTCTCCTGTATCTAGGCTACAGTATGTTACTGGTTTTCGTCCCATAACATCCTCTCCTGTATCTAGGCTACAGTATGTTACTGGTTTTATTCCCATAACACCCTCTCCTGTATCTAGGCTACAGTATGTTACTGGTTTTATTCCCATAACACCCTCTCCTGTATCTAGGCTACAGTATGTTACTGGTTTTATTCCCACAACACCCTCTCCTATATCTAGGCTACAGTATGTTATTGGTTTTATTCCCATAACACCCTCTCCTGTATCTAGGTGACAGTATGTTACTGGTTTTATTCCGATAACACCCTCTCCTGTATCTAGGCGACAGTATGTTATTGGTTTTATTCCCATAACACCCTCTCCTGTATCTAGGCTACAGTATGTTACTGGTTTTATTCCCATAACACCCTCTCCTGTATCTAGGTGACAGTATGTTATTGGTTTTATTCCCATAACACCCTCTCCTGTATCTAGGCTACAGTATGTTATTGGTTTTATTCCCATAACACCCTCTCCTGTATCTAGGCAACAGTATGTTATTGGTTTTATTCCCATAACACCCTCTCCTGTATCTAGGCTACAGTATGTTACTGGTTTTAGTTCCATAACACCCTCTCCTGTATCTAGGCTACAGTATGTTACTGGTTTTATTCCCATAACACCCTCTCCTGTATATAGGCTACAGTATGTTACTGGTTTTAGTTCCATAACACCCTCTCCTGTATCTAGGCTACAGTATGTTACTGGTTTTATTCCCATAACACCCTCTCCTGTATATAGGCTACAGTATGTTACTGGTTTTAGTTCCATAACACCCTCTCCTGTATATAGGCTACAGTATGTTACTGGTTTTAGTTCCATAACACCCTCTCCTGTATCTAGGCTACAGTATGTTACTGGTTTTATTCCCATAACACCCTCTCCTGTATATAGGCTACAGTATGTTACTGGTTTTAGGCCCATAACACCCTCTCCTGTATATAGGCTACAGTATGTTATTGGTTTTATTCCCATAACACCCTCTCCTGTATCTAGGCTACAGTATGTTACTGGTTTTATTCCCATAACACCCTCTCCTGTATATAGGCTACAGTATGTTATTGGTTTTATTCCCATAACACCCTCTCCTGTATATAGGCTACAGTATGTTATTGGTTTTAGTCCCATAACACCCTCTCCTGTATATAGGCTACAGTATGTTACTGGTTTTAGGCCCATAACACCCTCTCCTGTATATAGGCTACAGTATGTTATTGGTTTTAGGCCCATAACACCCTCTCCTGTATCTAGGCTACAGTATGTTATTGGTTTTAGGCCCATAACACCCTCTCCTGTATCTAGGCTACAGTATGTTATTGGTTTTAGTCCCAAGCATCAACATCAATGTCTGTTCACAGGTCAACCATTCAACCATGTCGCTAGGGGTTCAGTTATCAAGTCCCTCACAGGCAGGTGAAAGCAGTAAGTAGCCTTGGCCTGTGTGATTCTGAACGGCTCGTAGATGAAAGAGGTGTTGGGCTATTGTCATAACGACAAGTCCATGTAGACCAATCAGACAGCAGTGTCAATACACCACAACAATGTGTACACAGGTTCAATTCAAAAGTTGGAGAGCGTGTAAGCGGAATACACCGTAAAATATCGGACACAATAAGCTTAAAAAATATTTAAAAAAATAAATAAACTTACCAATAATAATGGCTGTCAGTTTACTTCTAGTCTTTATATGATCACCAATCCACCAGGGAGACGTCCTCAGAAACAAACACTTCCTCTGGTTCCCTGTTAGTCTCAGTGATGTTCAGATGAAGTCAAAACCAATGTTTTTGTCCCATAATATTTCCTCTGGGCGAGAGAGAGGAGAGTGATGCTGTTAGAGATGCCTTGTGACTCTCTGATGCTCGTAGAGACGTTAGTGTTGACCCGTTGGACCTTCTTAGCTGTAGTTGTTCAGTATGACGGTGTTTCTACATATATATACAAGACTAAAAGCCCTGCTGTGACATCACAGCGTGTCATCGCCATGGTAATAGACATGCTGCATATGTAATTAGCAGGATGAACTTTACTTACTCATGTATCTCTCCCTCTCTCCCTCTCCTATCCCTTCATCTCTCTCCCTCTCCTATCCCTTCATCTCTCTCCCTCTCTCCTATCCCTTCATCTCTCTCCCTCTCTCCCCCCCTCTCTCCCTCTCCTATCCCTTCATCTCTCTCCCTCTCCTATCCCTTCATCTCTCTCCCTCTCTCCTGTCCCTTCATCTCTCTCTCTCCCTCTCCTGTCCCTTCATCTCTCTCCCTCTCTCCCTCTCCTGTCCCTTCATCTCTCTCCCTCTCCTGTCCCTTCATCTCTCTCCCTCTCCTATCCCTTCATCTCTCTCCCTCTCTCCTGTCCCTTCATCTCTCTCCCTCTCTCCTATCCCTCTCCTGTCCCTTCATCTCTCTCCCTCTCTCCTATCCCTCTCCTGTCCCTTCATCTCTCTCCCTCTCTCCCTCTCCTATCCCTTCATCTCTCTCCCTCTCTCCCTCTCTCCCCCCCTCTGTCTCTCTCTCTCTCCCTCTCTCCCTCTCCTATCCCTTCATCTCTCTCCCTCTCTCCCTCTCCTATCCCTTCATCTCTCTCCCTCTCCTGTCCCTTCATCTCTCTCCCTCTCTCCCTCTCCTGTCCCTTCATCTCTCTCCCTCTCCTGTCCCTTCATCTCTCTCCCTCTCTCCTGTCCCTTCATCTCTCTCCCTCTCTCCTGTCCCTTCATCTCTCTCCCTCTCTCCTGTCCCTTCATCTCTCTCCCTCTCTCCTGTCCCTTCATCTCTCTCCCTCTCTCCTGTCCCATTCATCTCTCTCCCTCTCTCCTGTCCCTTCATCTCTCTCCCTCTCCTGTCCCTTCATCTCTCTCCTCTCCTGTCTCTTCATCTCTCTCCCTCTCTCCTGTCCCTTCATCTCTCTCCCTCTCCTGTCCCTTCATCTCTCTCCCTCTCCTGTCTCTTCATCTCTCTCCCTCTCTCCTGTCCCTTCATCTCTCTCCCTCTCCTGTCCCTTCATCTCTCTCCCTCTCTCCTGTCCCTTCATCTCTCTCCCTCTCCTGTCCCTTCATCTCTCTCCCTCTCCTGTCTCTTCATCTCTCTCCCTCTCTCCTGTCCCTTCATCTCTCTCCCTCTCCTGTCCCTTCATCTCTCTCCCTCTCTCCTGTCCCTTCATCTCTCTCCCTCTCCTGTCCCTTCATCTCTCTCCCCCCCTCTGTCTCTTTATCTCTCTCCCTCTCTCCTGTCCCTTCATCTCTCTCCCTCTCCTGTCTCTTCATCTCTCTCTCTCTCTCTCTCCTGTCTCTTCATCTCTCTCTCTCTCTCTCTGTCTCTGTCTCTCTCCCTCTCCTATCCCTTCATCTCTCTCCCTCTCTCCTGTCTCTTCATCTCTCTCTCTCTCTCTCCTGTCTCTTCATCTCTCTCTCTCTTTTCATCTCACTCTCTCTCCCTCTCCTCTCTCTTCATCTCGCTCTCTCTCTTTTCATCTCTCTCTCTATCTCCCTCTCCTTTCTCTTCATCTCTCTCTCTCCCTCTATCTATCTCTCTCTTTCTCTCTCTTGCTTACACACACACGCACACACAAAACACACGCACACTTTCTCTCTTTTCAGGCTATAATTTATTGCCACGAGTAATGACATATGCCAATGGTTCATATCACATCTTGTTGTGTTTTCTCTCTCACCCAGCTGATGGCATATTATTCACTAGTCCTGGTTTTTGGGGTTGTGGGGGTGTCCTGTGATATTTCTGCTTTACCCCAGTTTAGGAAAGATTGATTCTCAATGTCCCTCCTCCTCAATCCACCACTAGGGAGTAATAGTAACCCCCCCCCTCGAACCTGGACAACCAGCTCAACTTTTCTTAGGCAGATTAATGTCATCATTAACTAGCCCATTATGAAAATGTGTCTTACCGTTTTTGACTCTGTTTGAATTCTCTTGTATTACATCACAATGACCCCGTACCAAAGATCCCCCCATCTTAACCAACCAGGAGCCAAAGAACCTCCTTTCTGACCAACCAGGGGTGAGAAAAAACATTCCAAAGCACAGCATAGCGGTTCCCACCCACCTCTGTTTGCATAGATCACAGCGTCTCCAGTGGAAGCGTGGTCCAGTTTCCATTCCTCTGTGTCGTCTGGTCTCGTGGGTTTGCTGGTTCTATGTTTAGTTGCTGAGGCCCGTGGTTCTGTGGTTGTGGTACGTTGTTCACGCTGGGTCACAGACTGGTGTGTGTGTGTGTGTGTGTCCCCCCCACACACACACACACAAGAACATCAGCATCACAGCCAGGGATGGGAGGGAGGGAAAACGCTCCAGACCTGGCAACCCGACCTGCCTATCTGGAGAGTGAAATCCCCTGACTGTCCTGGGGGCTGCACCACCGCCAGCCTTCACCCAGGCTGATGTTAGACTCTTCTCTCACCACACTAATCCCATTCCACTGCCTTTTCCAGCTCTGCTTTTGAACTTACAAGACCATCATGCTTTACTCAGGGAGCTGTATCGTCTTGTAGTAATATGGTCCCTGCCTGTATTTCCATACCCCTCAAATATATATATATATTTCATAACATAACTTTTGTTGGTCAGTAGGTGTCCAACTTAACAACAGGTAGTTGTGTGGTGAACACAGTCACTCATATATAGATGTCTATAGAGCCATTAGCTTGATGGTGAACACAGTCACTCATATATAGATGTCTATAGAGCCATTAGCTTGATGGTGAACACAGTCACTCATATATAGATGTCTATAGAGCCATTAGCTTGATGGTGAACACAGTCACTCATATATAGATGTCTATAGAGCCATTAGCTTGATGGTGAACACAGTCACTCATATATAGATGTCTATAGAGCCATTAGCTTGATGGTGAACACAGTCACTCATATATAGATGTCTATAGAGCCATTAGCCTGATGGTGAACACAGTCACATCAAAATCAAATCAAATTTTATTTGTCACATGCGCCGAATACAACAGGTGTCGACTTTACTGACAAGGCCTTAATCAACAATGCAGTTTTAGGAAAAATACCTTTAACATTAAAATTAAAAAAAGATAAATAAAAAATTAATAAATATTTAAAGAGCATCAATAAAATAACAATAGCGAGGCTATATACAGGGGGTACCTGTACAGAGTCAATGTGGAGGCTACATACAGGGGGTACCGGTACAGAGTCAATGTGGAGGCTATATACAGGGTGTTACAGTACAGAGTCAATGTGGAGGCTATATACAGGGGGTACCGGTACAGAGTCAATGTGGAGGCTATATACAGGGTGTTACGGTACAGAGTCAATGTGGAGGCTATATACAGGATTTACTATTGGGTTCAGGTCTGGAGACTGGCTAGGCCACTCCAGGACCTTGAGATGCTTCTTACGGAGCCACTCATTAGTTGTCCTGGCTGTGTGTTTCGGGTTGTTGTCATGCTGGAAGACCTAGCCACGGCCCATCTTCAATGCTCTTACTGAGTGAAGGAGGTTGTTGGCCAAGATCTCACGATACATGGCCCCATCCATCTTCCCCTCAAGCATCCCCAAAGAATGTTGTTTCCACCTCCATGCTTCACGGTTGGGATGGTGTTCTTGGGGTTGTACTCATCCTTCTTCCTCCAAACAGTGCAGTTTAGACCACATGACCTTCTCCCATTCCTCCTCTGGATCATCCAGATGGTCATTGGCAAACTTCAGACGGTCCTGGACATGCGATGGCTTGAGCAGGGGGACCTTGCGTGCGCTGCAGGATTTTAATCCATGACGGCGTAGTGTGTTACTGATGGTTTTCTTTGAGACTGTGGTCCCAGATCTCTTCAGGTCATTGACCAGGTCTTGCCGTGTAGTTCTGGGCTGATCCCTCACCTTCCTCGTGATCATTGATGCCCCACGAGGTGAGATCTTGCATGGAGCCCCAGACTGAGGGTGATTGACCGTCATCTTGAACTTCTTCCATTTTCTAATAATGGCGCCAACAGTTGTTGCCTTCTCACCAAGCTGCTTGGGAATTGTGGTGCTGTACAACCTTGGTAGAGCATGGGTGGAATAGGCATTGTGGTGCTGGAAAACCTTGGTTGAGCATGGGTGGAATAGGCATTGTGGTGCTGGAAAACCTTGGTAGACCATGGGTGGAACAGGCATTGTGGTGCTCATGTGATTTTCCTTAATTTTTCGGCTTCAGACCAAACAACCTCTCACTTAAAAACATATTGTTTTGTTTTTAAGGAAATAACTGAGGCTGGACTGCTCTCACTCAATGCCTCTGAAAGAAAATATCTTGATCAGAAATATAACGCATCAGAGGTTGGGATAAAGCTGTCCAATCAGCCAAAGGCTAAACTCATCTACTAAGTTGTTAACTAACCCTGAGTTAGCAGATAAACACAGTATTTTGCCTGGTTCAGTTGTTAACTAACCCTGAGTTAGCAGATAAACACGGTATTATGCCTGGTTCAGTTGTTAACTAACCCTGAGTTAGCAGATAAACACATTATTATGCCTGGTTCAGTTGTTAACTAACCCTGAGTTAGCAGATAAACACATTATTATGCCTGGTTCAGTTGTTAACTAACCCTGAGTTAGCAGATAAACACAGCATTATGCCTGGTTCAGTTGTTAACTAACCCTGAGTTAGCAGATAAACACAGCATTATGCCTGGTTCAGTTGTTAACTAACCCTGAGTTAGCAGATAAACACAGCATTATGCCTGGTTCAGTTGTTAACTAACCCTGAGTTAGCAGATAAACACAGCATTATGCCTGGTTCAGTTGTTAACTAACCCTGAGTTAGCAGATAAACACAGCATTATGCCTGGTTCAGTTGTTAACTAACCCTGAGTTAGCAGATAAACACATTATTATGCCTGGTTCAGTTGTTAACTAACCCTGAGTTAGCAGATAAACACATTATTATGCCTGGTTCAGTTGTTAACTAACCCTGACTTAGCAGATAGTTTAGTAGAAGCAGAAGAAGCAGACCAGGGTTGTCAGTGTTTTAACGTGGTGAAGTGAACCGGGTCAGGAGAGTGAAGTCTTCCCCATCAGCCTGTCTCCCATCAGCCTGTCTCCCACCAGCCTGTCTCCCATCAGCCTGTCTCCCATCAGCCTGTCTCCCACCAGCCTGTCTCCCATCAGCCTGTCTCCCATCAGCCTGTCTCCCACCAGCCTGTCTCCCACCAGCCTGTCTCCCACCAGCCTGTCTCCCATCAGCCTGTCTCCCATCAGCCTGTCTCCCACCAGCCTGTCTCCCATCAGCCTGTCTCCCATCAGCCTGTCTCCCATCAGCCTGTCTCCCATCAGCCTGTCTCCCATCAGCCTGTCTCCCATCAGCCTGTCTCCCATCAGCCTGTCTCCCACCAGCCTGTCTCCCATCAGCCTGTCTCCCATCAGCCAGTCTCCCATCAGCCTGTCTCCCACCAGCCTGTCTCCCATCAGCCTGTCTCCCATCAGCCTGTCTCCCACCAGCCTGTCTCCCATCAGCCTGTCTCCCATCAGCCTGTCTCCCACCAGCCTGTCTCCCATCAGCCTGTCTCCCATCAGCCTGTCTCCCACCAGCCTGTCTCCCACCAGCCTGTCTCCCATCAGCCTGTCTCCCACCAGCCTGTCTCCCATCAGCCTGTCTCCCACCAGCCTGTCTCCCACCAGCCTGTCTCCCATCAGCCTGTCTCCCATCAGCCTGTCTCCCATCAGCCTGTCTCCCACCAGCCTGTCTCCCATCAGCCTGTCTCCCATCAGCCTGTCTCCCATCAGCCTGTCTCCCATCAGCCTGTCTCCCACCAGCCTGTCTCCCACCAGCCTGTCTCCCATCAGCCTGTCTCCCATCAGCCTGTCTCCCACCAGCCTGTCTCCCATCAACCTGTCTCCCACCAGCCTGTCTCCCACCAGCCTGTCTCCCATCAACCTGTCTCCCACCAGCCTGTCTCCCACCAGCCTGTCTCCCATCAGCCTGTCTCCCATCAGCCTGTCTCCCATCAGCCTGTCTCCCATCAGCCTGTCTCCCATCAGCCTGTCTCCCATCAGCCTGTCTCCCATCAGCCTGTCTCCCATCAGCCTGTCTCCCACCAGCCTGTCTCCCACCAGCCTGTCTCCCATCAGCCTGTCTCCCATCAGCCTGTCTCCCACCAGCCTGTCTCCCACCAGCCTGTCTCCCATCAGAACACTGAATTACATCTTCCCACGCAATAGCCACTTCAACCTTATTTACATATGTAAACCTGGCAGAGCTGTGTCTGCTGGCGAACCCCGCAGCACGAACTCCGGGGTCTGTTCTCCCCCTTTCGGTACCAACCCCTCCACGTCCTCTGTCTCTACCCACATGTTCAACAGATGCTTAGCTGTAAATTGTCAGGTAAGGTGGAACCAACCCTACACCCCTAGTACAGCCCTAGTACACCCCTACTGAGCTGCAGGTTCAGTTGTGAGCTGCAGGTTCAGTTGTGAGTTGCAGGTTCAGATGTGAGCTGCAGGTTTCAGTTGTGAGCTGCAGGTTTCAGTTGTGAGCTGCAGGTTCAGATGTGAGCTGCAGGTTTCAGTTGTGAGCTGCAGGTTTCAGTTGTGAGCTGCAGGTTCAGATGTGAGCTGCAGGTTTCAGTTGTGAGCTGCAGGTTCAGTTGTGAGCTGCAGGTTTCAGATGTGAGCTGCAGGTTCAGTTGTGGGCTGCAGGTTTCAGTTGTGAGCTGCAGGTTTCAGTTGTGAGCTGCAGGTTTCAGATGTGAGCTGCAGGTTTCAGTTGTGAGCTGCAGGTTTCAGTTGTGAGCTGCAGGTTCAGTTGTGAGCTGCAGGTTCAGATGTGAGCTGCAGGTTCAGATGTGAGCTGCAGGTTCAGTTGTGAGCTGCAGGTTCAGATGTGAGCTGCAGGTTCAGTTGTGAGCTGGCGGTTCAGGACTCTCAGCTGAGGCATATGTGTAGGGCCCATTGACTCCAAGTTTGTGTCTGAGAATCCATGTCAGAATCACCGGCTATAATGCTCCAGCAGAGCAACCATGGAGTTTCCATTCCCAATCATAGCTGTGATGTCATGTTTGTTGAGCCAATGTAAATGCTGTGTCGGTGATGGTTTCCACCTGGCTGCCCTCTATGTCAGGTCCCATCTCAGGCTGAGGTGGAGTTAATTTAATGTTTTCCTCACCTGGTTACTGGAGTTACCTGTGATCGTGATGAACTGTGGAGGGGCTGAAGTCTCCATGAGCATCTGAAGGCTGTTGTGTTTTGCCACAGCCTTCCACAGTCATTAAGTCATTACTCAGCCTGGGCAGGACTGGACCAGGGACTCAGCGTGCAGAGAGGGAGCGGGCCGGGCTGCCAGCCTGCCAGACCAGGTCAAAGCTGTGTGGTACACCATCAACACGAGCTCTGAGCTGATATAGACTACCCCAGCTCTGCTCTGCTGCCAAATCTAGCCCCCCTGTCCTGCTCTCACCCTCCGGCCCTGCTCTCACCCTCCTTCCCTGCTCTCACCCTCCGGCCCTGCTCTCACCCTCCTTCCCTGCTCTCACCCTCCGGCCCTGCTCTCACCCTCCTTCCCTGCTCTCACCCTCCGGCCCTGCTCTCACCCTCCTTCCCTGCTCTCACCCTCCGGCCCTGCTCTCACCCTCCAGCCCTGCTCTCACCCTCCTGCCCTGCTCTCACCCTCCGGCCCCCTGCTCTCACCCTCCTTCCCTGCTCTCACCATCCAGCCCTGCTCTCACCCTCCTTCCCCCCTGTCCTGCTCTCACCCTCCGGCCCTGCTCTCACCCTCCGGCCCCCTGCTCTCACCCTCCTTCCCTGCTCTCACCCTCCAGCCCTGCTCTCACCCTCCTTCCCCCCTGTCCTGCTCTCAGCCTCCAGCCCTGCTCTCACCCTCCAGCCCTGCTCTCACCCTCCAGACCTGCTCTCACCTACCGGCCCTCATACATTCTGCTGAACACACAGTGTCCCTCACACGTTATGCTGAACACACAGTGTCCCTCACACATTCTGCTGAACACACAGTGTCCCTCACACGTTCTGCTGAAAACACGGTGTCCCTCACACATTCTGCTGAACACACAGTGTCCCCCATACGTTCCACTAAACACACAGTGTCCCTCACACATTCTGCTGAACACACAGTGTCCCTCACACATTCTGCTGAACACACAGTGTCCCTCACACATTCTGCTGAACACACAGTGTCCCTCATACGTTCTGCTGAATACACAGTGTCCCTCATACGTTCTGCTGAATACAGTGTCCCTCACACATTCTGCTGAACACAGTGTCCCTCACACGTTCAGCTGAATACACAGTGTCCCTCACACGTTCAGCTGAACACACAGCGTCCCCCATACATTTAGCTGAACACACAGTGTCCCTCACACATTCTGCTGAACACAGTGTCCCTCACACGTTCAGCTGAACACACAGCGTCCCTCACACATTCTGCTGAACACACAGTGTCCCCCATACGTTCTGCTGAACACAGTGTCCCTCACACGTTCAGCTGAACACACAGCGTCCCTCACACATTCTGCTGAACACACAGTGTCCCTCACACATTCTGCTGAACACACAGCGTCCCCCATACGTTCAGCTGAACACACAGTGTCCCTCACACATTCTGCTGAACACAGTGTCCCTCACACGTTCAGCTGAACACACAGCGTCCCTCACACATTCTGCTGAACACACAGTGTCCCCCATACGTTCTGCTGAATACACAGTGTCCCTCACACATTCTGCTGAACACAGTGTCCCTCACACGTTCAGCTGAATACACAGTGTCCCTCACACGTTCAGCTGAACACACAGCGTCCCCCATACGTTCAGCTGAACACACAGTGTCCCTCACACATTCTGCTGAACACAGTGTCCCTCACACGTTCAGCTGAACACACAGTGTCCCTCATACGTTCTGCTGAACACACAGTGTCCCTCACACATTCTGCTGAACACAGTGTCCCTCACACGTTCAGCTGAACACACAGCGTCCCTCACACATTCTGCTGAACACACAGTGTCCCTCACACATTCTGCTGAACACACAGCGTCCCCCATACGTTCAGCTGAACACACAGTGTCCCTCACACATTCTGCTGAACACAGTGTCCCTCACACATTCTGCTGAACACACAGTGTCCCCCATACGTTCTGCTGAATACACAGTGTCCCTCACACGTTCTGCTGAACACAGTGTCCCTCACACGTTCAGCTGAACACACAGCGTCCCAAAACAGAACCCCGGCCATCCTTTACTGTGGTCATTCGTGATGTTTATTCTGGGATGTAGGGAAGAGGGGATTGCATCATGTGACCTATACCTTGGACATCCTCCTGGCCACAATGCCACTACCATCTCAGACTCCTCCTCTGCTCTCTACTTCCTGTCTCCCTGGCTGCTGGCCGTCCCCTCTAACGTTGCACGTTATATTTTTGGACAAATCTGACATGACACAAATGATAGTCCCAAGTTCTAAATCCACCTCGATTTCATTTAATCTCCCGAGGCATTAGTACGGTCTGATTTGTGAAGGTCAATTAAAGGTCACCCTCACAGTAGAGGTTTCAAACCTCAAGGGTGTTTCCTGCTTAGATAAAGGTTAAATGAAAGGTCAGTGTTCACTGTGGACGTTTCCTGGTCTCTCTTGGCCGCTCAGTCAATCAGCGACATGCTGGAGGTTCTTTCAACAACAGCCTATCTCTACTGGTCTCTACTGGTCTCTACTGGTCTCTACTGGCCACTCAGTCAATCAGCGACATGCTGGAGGTTCTTTCAACAACAGCCTATCTCTACTGGTCTCTACTGGCCTCTACTGGTCTCTACTGGTCTCTACTCAGTGTCTACTCAGTCTCTACTGGTCTATGTTGGTCTCTCTCTCTCTACTGGTCTCTACTGGTCTCTACTGGTCTCTACTGGCCACTCAGTCAATCAGCGACATGCTGGAGGTTCTTTCAACAACAGCCTATCTCTACTGGTCTCTACTGGCCTCTACTGGCCTCTACTGGTCTCTACTCAGTGTCTACTCAGTCTCTACTGGTCTATGTTGGTCTCTCTCTCTCTACTGGTCTCTACTGGTCTCTACTGGTCTCTACTGGCCACTCAGTCAATCAGCGACATGCTGGAGGTTCTTTCACCAACAGCCTATCTCTACTGGTCTCTACTGGTCTCTACTGGTCTCTACTCCGTCTCTACTAGTCTATGTTGGTCTCTCTTGGCCACTCAGTCAATCAGCGACATGCTGGAGGTTCTTTCAACAACAGCCTATCTCTAGTGGTCTCTACTGGTCTCTACTGGTCTCTACTGGTCTCTACTCAGTCTCTACTAGTCTATGTTGGTCTCTACTGGTCTCTACTGGTCTCTACTCAGTGTCTACTGGTCTCTACTCAGTCTCTACTAGTCTATGTTGGTCTCTACTGGTCTCTACTCAGTCTCTACTAGTCTATGTTGGTCTCTACTGGTCTCTACTGGTCTCTACTGGTCTCTACTCAGTGTCTACTGGTCTCTACTCAGTCTCTACTAGTCTATGTTGGTCTCTACTGGTCTCTACTCAGTCTCTACTAGTCTATGTTGGTCTCTACTGGTCTCTACTGGTCTCTACTTAGTCTCTACTGGTCTCTACTGGTCTCTACTGGTCTCTACTCAGTCTCTACTCAGTCTCTACTAGTCTATGTTGGTCTCTACTGGCCTCTACTCAGTGTCTACTGGTCTCTATTCAGTCTCTACTCAGTCTCTACTAGTCTATGTTGGTCTCTACTGGTCTCTACTCAGTCTCTACTGGTCTATACTGGTCTCTACGTGGTATCTACTCAGTCTACTGGTCTATACTGGTCTCTACTTTGTCTCTACTCAGTCTCTACTGGTCTATACTTGTCTCTACTGGTCTCTACTCAGTCTCTACTGGTCTATACTGGTCTCTACGTGGTATCTACTCAGTCTACTGGTCTATACTGGTCTCTACTTTGTCTCTACTCAGTCTCTACTGGTCTATACTTGTCTCTACCTTGTCTCTACTGGTCTCTACTCGGCCTCTACCTTGTCTCTACCTTGTCTCTACTGGTCTCTACTCGGCCTCTACCGTGCCTCTACCTTGTCTCTACTGGTCTCTACTCGGTCTCTACTGGTCATACTGCACTCTACTCGGCCTCTACCTTGTCTCTACTGGCCTCTACCTTGTCTCTACTGGTCTCTACTCGGCCTCTACCTTGTCTCTACCTTGTCTCTACTGGTCTCTACCCGGTCTCTACTCAGTCTCTACTCGGCCTCTACCTTGTCTCTACTGGTCTCTACCCGGTCTCTACTCAGTCTCTACTCGGCCTCTACCTTGTCTCTACTGGTCTCTACCCGGTCTCTACTTGGTCTCTACTCAGTCTCTACTGGTCTATACTTGTCTCAACTGGTCATACTGCACTCTACTCGGCCTCTACCTTGTCTCTACTGGTCTCTACCTTGTCTCTACTGGTCTCTACCCGGTCTCTACTCAGTCTCTACTGGTCATACTGCACTCTACTCGGCCTCTACCTTGTCTCTACTGGTCTCTACCTTGTCTCTACTGGTCTCTACCCGGTCTCTACTCAGTCTCTACTGGTCATACTGCACTCTACTCGGCCTCTACCTTGTCTCTACTGGTCTCTACTCAGCCTCTACCTTGTCTCTACCTTGTCTCTACTGGTCTCTACTCGGTCTCTACTTGGTCTCTCTGATGGTCTGTCAGTAACATCCTGTGTGGCCGGAGTTGTAGTCGCCGTCTACATTACAGCGGTTAATTATCCTGTAGTTCCTTGTTGGCGCCGTGGGCGGGGCAAGTTGGACCCAGCTCTCTCTCTCTTGGCACCCTCTCCCCTCAAAGGGCCGTACTCTGTGCCTGTTTCCCCTAGCTGAGATTTATACCCAACCTCTACCTGGTGGAGCTGTGTTGGCGGACAAGAGGAACGGGGAGGGAGCTTTTCCTTAGTCGCTCTGTGTGTTCAGCGTTAGGACTGAGAAACATTCCCATAGCGATGACAATGATACATATTGTGCTATTTAAAGCCTTGGCCCAGAGTCTGAGCCTGTTGCCTCATAAGTCATAAGGAGACCTACAGTCCAGGGAGAAAACATTATGTTATTATATAAAGGAGACCTACAGTCCAGGGAGAAAACATTATTATTATATAATGGAGACCTACAGTCCAGGGAGAAAACACGTTATTATATAATGGAGACCTACAGTCCAGGGAGAAAACATTATTATTATATAAAGGAGATCTACAGTCCAGGGAGAAAACATTGTTATTATAGAAAGGAGACCTACAGTCCAGGGAGAAAACACGTTATTATATAAAAGAGATCTACAGTCCAGGGAGAAAACATTATATTATTATATAAAGGAGACCTACAGTCCAGGGAGAAAACATTATGTTATTATATAAAGGAGACCTACAGTCCAGGGAGAAAACATTATGTTATTATATAAAGGAGACCTACAGTCCAGGGAGAAAACATTATGTTATTATATAAAGGAGACCTACAGTCCAGGGGGAAAACATTATGTTATTATATAAAGGAGACCTACAGTCCAGGGAGAAAACACGTTATTATATAAAGGAGATCTACAGTCCAGGGAGAAAACATTATGTTATTATATAAAGGAGACCTACAGTCCAGGGAGAAAACATTATGTTATTATATAAAGGAGACCTACAGTCCAGGGGGAAAACATTATGTTATTATATAAAGGAGACCTACAGTCCAGGGAGAAAACACGTTATTATATAAAAGAGATCTACAGTCCAGGGAGAAAACATTATATTATTATATAAAGGAGATCTACAGTCCAGGGAGAAAACATTATGTTATTATATAAAGGAGACCTACAGTCCAGGGAGAAAACATTATTATTATATAAAGGAGACCTACAGTCCAGGGAGAAAACATTATGTTATTATATAAAGGAGACCTACAGTCCAGGGGGAAAACATTATGTTATTATATAAAGGAGACCTACAGTCCAGGGAGAAAACATGTTGTTATATAAAGGAGACCTACAGTCCAGGGAGAAAACATTATGTTATTATATAAAGGAGACCTACAGTCCAGGGAGAAAACACGTTATTATATAAAGGAGACCTACAGTCCAGGGAGAAAACACGTTATTATATAATGGAGACCTACAGTCCAGGGAGAAAACATTATGTTATTATATAAAGGAGACCTACAGTCCAGGGAGAAAACATTATGTTATTATATAAAGGAGACCTACAGTCCAGGGAGAAAACATTATTATTATATAAAGGAGACCTACAGTCCAGGGAGAAAACATTATGTTATTATATAAAGGAGACCTACAGTCCAGGGAGAAAACATTATGTTATTATATAAAGGAGACCTACAGTCCAGGGAGAAAACATTGTTATTATATAAAGGAGACCTACAGTCCAGAGAGAAAACATTGTTATTATATAAAGGAGACCTACAGTCCAGGGAGAAAACATTATGTTATTATATAAAGGAGACCTACAGTCCAGGGAGAAAACATTGTTATTATATAAAGGAGACCTACAGTCCAGGGAGAAAACATTATTATTATATAAAGGAGACCTACAGTCCAGGGAGAAAACATTATTATTATATAAAGGAGACCTACAGTCCAGGGAGAAAACATTATGTTATTATATAAAGGAGACCTACAGTCCAGGGAGAAAGCATAATGTTATTATATAAAGGAGACCCACAGTCCAGGGAGAAAACATTATTATTATATAAAGGAGACCTACAGTCCAGGGAGAAAACATTATGTTATTATATAAAGGAGACCTACAGTCCAGGGAGAAAGCATAATGTTATTATATAAAGGAGACCCACAGTCCAGGGAGAAAACATTATTATTATATAAAGGAGACCTACAGTCCAGGGAGAAAACATTATGTTATTATATAAAGGAGACCTACAGTCCAGGGAGAAAACATTATGTTATTAAATAAAGTAGACCTACAGTCCAGGGAGAAAACATTATGTTATTATATAAAGTAGACCAGGGAGAAAACATTATTATTATATAAAGGAGACCTACAGTCCAGGGAGAAAACATTATGTTATTATATAAAGGAGACCTACAGTCCAGGGAGAAAACATTATTATTATATAAAGGAGACCTACAGTCCAGGGAGAAAACATTATTATTATATAAAGGAGATCTACAGTCCAGGGAGAAAACATTATGTTATTATATAAAGTAGACCAGGGAGAAAACATTATGTTATTATATAAAGGAGACCTACAGTCCAGGGAGAAAACATTATGTTATTATATAAAGTAGACCAGGGAGAAAACATTATGTTATTATATAAAGGAGACCTACAGTCCAGGGAGAAAACATTGTTATTATAAATTACACAGTAGTTCAGTCTGTGTACAGTTGAATTAACAGAGGATGTAAGAATATAAATATTGTTGATTTTAATTAATTGAGTTTATTAAAT